>NC_085875.1:45907269-46217269 GCF_034702125.1 Engraulis encrasicolus | reverse complement strand
GCAAAGATTTCACAACGATTTTTTTTTTTTTAAAGAGTCCAGTTATAAGGAGTTTGATTATAAGGAACTTGAAAACTAAGGGTTATGCAGCTTCAATCTTCAAACAAAGTATTCAACGTCTTTGCACTAATATGGTCTGAAGAGGGAGAATACTCAGGGACCAAATAAAAAGTGCAAAGTGATGTTTTAAATCTTCTCTTCTTGTGTGTGGTGAGACGGATGTGAGTCGCCATAATAATAAACAACAGCCCTTGGTCACAAACCTGTCATGTCACCCTGATAAGGAAGAGGCCACAAATCAAAGCCTGGGCCGCATGCGGCCTGCGTAGGCTGCATGGACAGTGAACACAAAGGCCGTACAGGCAGGCAGCACTTCCTGGTGTGAACAGGGGAAAAGGTGTTAATGTGTAGCTATACTGGGAAACCGGGGCCCCTTTCTAGGCCATTCCTGGCTTTGTGTATTTTGGTTTCTCTCTCTCTTTCTCTCTCTCACCCAGCTCCATTTTCCCCCTCTTTCAACAAGTACTACATGTTCCCATACAGTGGATACTTAAAACTGACAAAGACAACACATTATGGGTCCATCTAAATTCAGTCTGTTGGATGATATACCATCCTGGATACCCTCGGTTGGAACTATACCTTGTTTTAGCCAGCCTGCCTTTCAACTGGTAATAAGTGGGTAAATGAATAAAGGGGAGAGGCATAGCTCTGTATAGTGCTTTAACTCCATTTTGACATAGTGTTATGTTAGTGGTATTTGGTCTGGAATCTAATGCCTGTATGGTCATGCTAGTGTCAAAAGACAACTCTGATGCACCATCATTATCTGGCAAGAATTATAACAGCTATGCTCAATGTACTTAAATGACACCTATGTAACGTTTTCAAGTAAATTAATCTTGTCACCAAACAAGGATAAGTAGCACCCTGTTCAACCATGGCACCTTTAACTGCAAGTAACTCAGCACAACTACGACAGTCATCGTGCCAAAGTGGCAGCACATCAAAAGCTACACTACAACGCAACCCTTTACCCCCGCAACCCTTTACATACATTCATCTCCACACATCAAAAGCATCCAAACAATGCTGATTAAAGCTCCAAGCCCCAAGACACAGTGCGAGAGATCTTGGCCCTTGCCAAGTGCCCGTGCCTCTTCCTCACAGAAGCCACATTACCGTGAACAGGGCCGCAGACATTTTTGGCCGGGCACAGGACAAAGTCAACTGCAATAGCCAACCCCACTCAATGCATACAATGTAATGAGAAACCAATTCTTGGCCTTGCGTCTCCCTGGGCCCGGGACACCTGACCCCTTTGCGCCCCGCCCCCTGCTGGCTTCCCTGGCGGTGAGTCTGACTGCATATCTAGGTGGCGGTTGTGGCCTCAGCCAGTCTAGCAGGTCTCTCTGTATTCGGCCGCCCTCACACTCAAACACGCCGGATACGTTTTGTCAGTTACTGAGTCTGACTGACATCACCTAACACATTGCCAGTCACACCCCCTTTCAGAGGAGCATGGATTCTCTACTGCCTCCATCGACAGATCCACCACACTAGTGGCGCTCTTTCTCTTCCCCCAGGAGACAAACACACACACGCACGCACGCACACACACACTTCACTATTGGCACTCTTTCTCTTCCCCCAGGAAACAAACACACAAACACACACACACACACACACACACACACCTGTGTTTGCATGGTTGAGCAGCACAATGAGGCCTGCTGGTGTGTCGGTTGGAAGTGGGGGTGTGTCTGTGTGACAAAGGTGATAGTGAGAGCCCTTCTCTCTTCTCCTCTCCCTCATGTTTGCTTGATAACAGCACAGCACAGCAGAGCGCGCCGGGTGTAAGTGCACTCCCCATATGCTGCGGCTGTAACCCAACACTCTGAGGCGGCACCCTTGTGCCAAAGGCTATGGCTTTCACCCATAGCTGGATTGGCAATAAGGCATACAGGGCATTCACCCAGTGGACTGTTGATGATTTTGGCCTGCTCCTTCTCCCCTCAATGTAGTGGTAGGCTATCAGTCCTCACGCTGCTATTAGGCCTACAGCTGACCTGTCCAAGTCAGATTTAAATATTCATTTTGCCTGATGTGGTCAAAATAGCTCACAATAGAACACAAAAAAGGTATTGTTACAGGCTTCATTGTCTCTCTCAATGAATGGTGGACTGGTCTTGGCCAAAAATGCCCAGCCTGTTTTTTTATGTCCCAGTCCAGGCCTGCCTTCACCCCCCGCAGTACAATACAGAGCGGTTCCTCTTACGGCCAGGTGGACCACTTCCCCACTAGGGCCCTTTATGGGCCTTGATTGCTGACCAGATGACGTGGGGTAAAAAGACAAAGTGGGGGTCTCCTCCTCTGAACCAAGAACCACAAACAATGGATAACAGACTAGTATCTGTAACTGGGTCTTCAGTTCTTCCACGTGCTTGCAGTAGGTTTTATGCCGTTGTTGGTGTCTGTTAAATACTGATTATCCATCTTTTTCTGTTAGTAACTTACTTTGAAGTGCACTGTACACAACTCTGAATTCCTGTTGGCTTATTAGTAAATATACAATTCAAGGAACCCTTGATGGTCAAGCCATTATAAGCCCTAATGTAATTTAAGAATAAGCATGGTGTGACCTTTTCCCCTTATTGTTCAGTTCGACTTCACTTTGGTAACGACATGTTTAGGTGAAGCCTACTCAAACCCATATGAACTTTTAAGTCCTACTGTAATGCAACTAACGTACTGAATGGTTTGCTTATTAAAAAAGAACTACATTCCATACAACCGCTGATCAGTGTGACACATACAGAGTTGAAACAACAACAAAAAGAACTGACAGTTGTAATGGTAGTGGCTTTTATTTTTTACACCTGAGCGGTGTGATTTTTTAGCAAAATATATCCATCTTAAGTAGTCTTGTAGTTCTATACAGTCAGGAGGTAGTCCTCAAATAGAATCTGTATTTACAGTGGAATTTGTACAGATGAAATCCTTTAAACAAAACGAAAAAAAATGTGCAAGTTTCAGAGTGATTTCTATACAAAGCTTAGATCTAATAAGCACACAGCCAACATGAGCATCCCACATTAAAAAAAAAAATCCAACTTGGAACCAGGAATAATCAACCCCATTGAACAAGGCCTATAAGAGATATATGGTTCACAGCAAACAAAGCCATTCCGTCCGTTCAGAACGATAAACTATGGCCAGACAGATAAACATGGACTACACCTTCCATACACCACCAGTGTCCCAGCAACCTCGCCACATGACATGAGCAGAGTCGCAAAACCCTGTGCATAACGGCTTCCCCCCCCCAAAATGGTCCCCTGTTCAGTTTCCACCTCGACCCCACTTTCACTTTTGGTATCGTTCTTTTGATTTATGACTCAGCCATCAACGTCTCTGTTTTCCATCATGAGTGTGCAGTTTGACAAGGAGGCTGGCTGGCGGCTCTGGCAAGGATAGTCAAGTCAAGGTGGGGAGGCTGTCACTAAAAGTGGTCCCCCAAAGACTCTAGAACCAAACCATCCAGAATGTCCATCATGATTCTAGAATGCAGCGCTCTAGAATCTTTGTGGGTGCCCTCTTAAGTGTTCGTGGTGATGGAGGTGGTGGTGGTGGTGTTGTTGCTAGACATGGGTTTGCCTTTCTTCAGGCAACTGAGCCTCCTCAGCAGCTGCTGTTGGCGGGCCCGCAGACGCCTCCTCTCCTGCGCCTGGGCGTGCTCGCGGGAGTGCAGCTGGAGCAGGTACTCCACGGCTCGGGTCAGGATCACCACCTTGGGCGTCTTGCTGGAGTCGGCCAGGCTGGGGATCTCGTCGCGCAGGGCCAGGAAGCGCGAGCGCAGGTCCTTGCGCCGCTTGCGCTCCATGAAGTTGTGGTTGCGTCGCCGGTCGCCCACGCTCACCTCCTCCGAGTCGGAGCTGTGAGGGCTGCTCGGGGAGGACGAGGAGGAGGCGGAGGACAGGTGCTCCTGGCTCTCCAGGTGAGGCCGCTTCCTGGACGGGATATCGTCCAGGTCGTCCTCCTCCTCCTCGGGGTCAAGGTCCTCCACATGCTCCTCCAGGTCGTCGTCTTCGTCGTCGTGATCGCTGTCCGGGGACGGCGCGGCATAGTTGTGCTGCTGTCGGTGCACAGACACGTGGAAGCGCTTGGTGCCGGGCCCGTGGGACGCCCCGGTGACCGTGATGGTGACAGGGACCAACGTCCTGTTGGGCCGACTCTCCACAGTCACCACGTCAATCTCGTCATCATCTTCGTCCTCCTCGTCATCATCCTCGTCTGGAAATTCAAAAAAGTACATTCATAAGCACACTGAGCTTCTGAGGTGTACGCTAGTTCTTAACAGGGCAGTTCAGGATACGCCCCGTTAAGGCCTCCACTACGGAGAAAGTACACATTCATTCAGGCCTTATCAGCAGCTTTATGTAAAGCATGTTTAAGCATAACGCTTATGTGATATAAAGTACATACTGTAGTCCCAGTTTAAAATCATTCACTACCAAGACAGTAATAGGATGTTGAAAAGTAAAATGCTGAAACACTTAAAATGGTAACCTACTGCAGAACGCTGGATATCAAAAACACGTGTCCCTATTAGACTGATGACCGTATTCAAATGGCATTCATAATGTCCAATTCTGCAATTTGATTATGGTAAAGAATATAAAAGGGTGCAAAGAAGTTGCAAATGTCTAATGTAAATTAGACAGCGGACTGTTGAAAGTGAATTGTGCTCAGTTGTAGGACACAGTGCAGTCATTCACCCCATTAAAGGGTGTGTCCGAATGTGGTGAGGGATGTGTTCGCGAGGGTGTGTGTCGGCAACTAGGCCAAGTCTCTAGCCAATCTGTCAATATGCGCAAATGAGCTGCGAGGGGGAGGCATGTGAGTGCACGAGGTCTGAAACTGGTGCAGTTATATTTAGGCGTGGGCTTTGACGTTTCTTGCGAGGAGATCCACTTAAAATCGTAAGCTACGTCGCCTGTTGAGGCATTTTAAGATTCCCCCTCGAAGTAGCCTAGGGTAGCCTAATCTAGTTTGCTGCATGACCGATTTTCTTACCAGACGAGTCAGCACGAGACTCCGACCCCGAGGAAGCCAGTCTCTTAAGGTTATTGCAGGGGATGTTGAGGACAGCCGTTGGGTTTACGCAGTCTCTCGCCGGCGCACAGATGACGGTCGTGTCGGTCACAGTGTTGGTAGTAGCCTTTGCAGTGGTCGAACTCGTTTGCGTGGGCAGCGGTTTGATCAGCGCACGCTCGCCCACGACTTTCTCCAACCTATGACTGGCAGAAAATCCGCTCCACATGCAGTCCTGAATAATAATGGAGCTGAGGTTTCCAAAAATGTCGTTAGAGTCGATTTTATAGCGTTCCTCAAAGTCCTCGTCTTGTGTTAAAAGCTTGGATGCCCATCCTAGCTTGTCGGGTGGTGGCAGCACGGCCGCTGCATCGACTGTCCGTGTGGGAGACATGGGTGGGGTGGGCAAGAGTTCAAATTTCTTCCATATATCCTCGCTCGGCGCCGTGGATTTAAAGAAATCTTCTTCCGTGTCAAGGCTGTCGTAAAAATAATGTTGATAACGATCACACTCCATTTCCCAGTTCTCAAGATAAGGTGCTATTGCGTTGGCTCCAGGCATCTCAGGAGTGGAAGAGGTACTCCAGTTCTTGTCAACTTCTCACCGTCTACGGACATAAAAGATCATGTTTAGAGTTCACCGAGATAATTGTGCGTCAAGCAAAGTTATACTTGTGGCAAATCATAGCTGAACATTTTCAGAGTGGTCTATTGGACACAATACTCACAACACTTAGTGGTATGCAAACTGGTTAATATAAAATTGCTCAGCATCTTTGTTCTGTAGTTACGCACTTTCGTTACGCATTCAACACTAGCGAGAGGCAAAGTCCAAAAATAATGCGTCTACTTGTTTTGTGTTTGGCGCAACTTTGTAGGTTACACTGTGTCCTACTGACCGGCAAAAGTAGGCGTTGCGATTATCTTACACACAAACTGCGCTGTCTACGACTACCGGTAGTGCGGCACAATAAGTTACGACCGCTCCCATACCTACCATATGCTGCAACATAAACCTAAACATTGTAGTCAGGAGATACCATTACGCGTAGCGAAACCGCATTGGGGAGACTTGTCTCGTGGTAAGACTTTGTGGATTTATAATCCACAAAGGCTTGCCTGAACAAGTCTCCAATTGTTAAATAGCCCACGTACAACAATAGAACACAATGTCCAACAACTTCATGTAGATTTCGTAGGACTATGGTTCATGTTGCGTCTAGCTGTTTTAAAAAGGAGTAGAAGTAACAAATATACCGGGTCATCTGTCCTCCGTTGCACCGAGATTGAGCAGCTCTTGTGGAAAGAAACGCACATCCGCAACAAAAGTCAGCTGTATGTAACTGGCTGCAACGTATCCTGAGAAGTCGTCCTTTGTAATCCTCCAATGGTGGTATTCATAAACGTCCACGAATGGTGCAAATCTAAACAATTGCCCAAGGTCCCCGAGTAAATTCCAACGAACGGCAAAGGATTTCCAAAAGCCTTGGATACAATTTAACCAATCCACCCCGGTATTTTTCGCAGGTCTGTTTCAGCCCACTCTCTTTTACGCATGTCGCATGCTACTTTTCCCGCCAGTGCGTCTTTGGCTTTGTGGAGAACAGCACAGGTTATTTGCATAAAGGGGGCGGGCAACAACCTCCAGCCGCGCCTATGTTTTAAAGAACCAGTGCCAATGATTGAACAGCCGCAGTGAATATCCTTCTGGGCCGACGCCCACTAACCGATACGTTGCCTTGCGGTCACAAAGCATGTTTGGGGTTTTCCATAGGAAGGGAAATGTAGGAATAGCTTCTGCAAGATGTGGCCCTTTTATTTAGTGGTTTGGCTATGAAAATAGAATGAATGCACAAATGTGAAGCTTTTGTACATGAAATCCATAAAGGTTGAAATGCGTAATTTAACATGTTCAAATTATCCTTTCAGCATAGAGGCTACAGAATAGTTTGGTTTGGAAGATCACAGTCTCATGCCATTTACTGCGCCAGACTTTGGTACACTTAATAATGAAACTAAAATCAATTGACATACTGGTTTCCATACACCCCCTTATTCTGCCTATAGGCCTACATGCGAAATAAATGCAGTCCTATCTTTATTTCATCGTTTTAGTAGTTTGTGAATGCAAAACCATTTTCTATGAGCGTTCGTAGAAAAGAGAACTCCAGCCATGCAGCCAGTTGCCAATTAGGTGCTAATTACGGGCCTTTACATTTGTGAAGGGCCAGAGCCCTCTACCTTTCTCCCCCTGTGTGTGCTCAGTGTGAAGGGCCAGTGCCCTCTACCTTTCTCCCCCTGTGTGTGCTCAGTGTGAAAGCTATGCAGGAGATGCCTGGGCTGCCTGTCTCTTCACAGTGGGGTGAGAGAGAGGAGAGGCAGCACGTAGAATGTGTAGCCCATAGGCTACTAAACTGAAAGAAAAAAAAACACAAAGAACCGAGGAGTGGGGAATATTGGTTGTTTGCCTTTTCCTGTACAATTTTTTTTTTTTTTTTACAAATTTCCTGTACAATAGGCCCACTTATTAAACATTAAAAATGTGTGACAACCACATTCCCCAGATCTTCTTTAAATGTTAATAAAATGTGAATCATGATGTAATTCAGATACTTCATGGTACAGGGTTATTGGAGTTCTCAGCTTCTCCTCAAGAGTTTTGTGTGTTTGAGAATTGAATGGGATGCCATGCCTTGACCAACCCCCACCCCCCACCATAATACCCCCTCCCCACCCCACCCCCGGTATGTACACACACCACACACACACACACACCCAGCACAAGCTAGCAAACGATTGATGACCCCCCCCCACACACACACACACACACACACACACACACATACACATGGTTGTCTCGTGCAGGCCTGAGGTCTGGCATGCCCCCTTGCACACTCCGCTCCAAGCTGTCACCCCACGCCACCACTGCAAAGGTCAGACAGTGGGCTGACACAGGGGTCACCATTACCCCATTACCTCGCTGGCTATAGACCACTGGCTGGCTAGACCAACGGACCAGACACATGGTCTGGTCAGACCGTTTAAACATGCCTGAAACGCCATTCCATCCATGACCATGGCTTGGTGGTCGATAACATCAGTTGAGGGGGAGGGCGAATTAAAATCAATCAAAAGTTGAGCGCTGCGTAAGCGCTTCATCATTCACTCCAGTGGCAGCTACGATTATGTGGGTTTTCTTGTCAGATGCTCAATTCTTCGCAGTAATGCTGTTTTGAAGAAAAAGAAATATCCCATGTCAATATAGCCTCATTTCTCATTATTGAAGGCTTTGAAGGATTGTCTTTAACATGAAAATCCTCATAAATAAATTTTATGATATAATTGTTCAACACAGGGATTCTAGGCCCTTAAAACTGTGAAATATAATCGAATCTTTATATTTACTCTACATAGCTAATATTTTCTACTTTGACAAACTAGCATGTAATTGTCTATGACTGACCATTTCTGTAAATCATGCAGAACAAAGGAAGTGATGGATGTGACCAAATGCAGAGTAACCAAACCCTAAGAAATAAGCTCTTTGCATGTTAAAAGACGCTAACAATGCCCCACCCATATGGAAAGGATATCGTAAAATCATACACAAGTTTTGTACGAGTTTTACAAATTCTTAAAGATTTTTATATGACAGTGAAAACAGATGAAACTAGTATGAATAAAGTACAAATTGTACATGGCATTTACAGATAATGTGAATGATACAACTACTTTCTCTGTGTGCTTCATATACTGTATTGTTCATATAATAATAAGAAAACACAAAAAGGGGCCAATTTCAGGAGTAAATCATACACAGAATATGTAGGCCTATTTTCTAATAATTCTTATAAGTTCTTAATCATTTTTTTGCCATAGGCATCACCAGATCCACACAGAAAGCCATTTTCTGTAGCTATATGGACATTTTCCTGAAACAGATGTTTTAATATGTTCCATTTCCCACTAAAATTATTGCACAACAAAAACATCCAAAGTGTTTCTTCACTCCAAAAATGTAGAAGTGTAACAGCTGTGCTCTTCCCTCTCCATCTCTTTAAGTGCCTCCTTTCTCCTTTCTCTCTCTTTCTCCTCCCTCTCTCTCTCTCTCTCTCTCTCTCTCTCTCTCTCTCTCTCTCTCTCTCTCTCTCCCTCTCTCTCCTCCACTCCTTCCCCTACACAAGAAACAGAAACACGCATACGAAACTGTTCTTTCTCCACAAAGCTCTGAATCAACAATACCCTCAAAGGACTCATCCTTCAGACCCCCATCATGCTCCCCCCAAAACAGCAACCAGCTGATGCTAGTAGTATATCCTCCTTCCCCCGCACACAGTCCTCAGGCCGCTAGCTCCAACCCCCGCTCTATACCCCTCCTCCTCCTCCTCCTCCTCCTCCTTCTCCTCCCCCTCCTCCTCCTCGTGTGAACAAAGGGAGGGGAGAGGAGGAGTGATGAGCGTTGAATCAGCTGGGGAGGAGAGAGGCCCCATCACATCACCTCGCATCACATGTTTTGTTTTGTTTTTTACATTTTTACTCATCTCATCTGAGTCTCTGAGACGAGAGCCTCCCCTTCTGGGAGAGTGCATGTGATTCATCTTCTCCTTAACCAGTCACATATTAGTATACCAGTCGAAACGAAACACCACTAAGCCAAAAGCTGTTGCCTTGTTGTTGTTTTTTAAAGTTATTCCTACTTCTTATTTCTAACTTCTTACTTGTCTTCAAAATTGGTCTCCTGAGACCGACCTTCTCTCCAGAGAAAACCGGTTCTGCTTAATGTTCTCCTTAACTGGTCTCCAGCCATTGAAATTAACCCCTTAGCGCAGAGCCTCTGTTATAACCCTATGTCACCACAATTGTAATGACTTTGTCTTAATCTGTTACTTAAGGCTCTCTGTAATGTCATAGCAATGTTGTTATGATGTAGTTAAGTATTTTCAGCAAATAGTCAATAGGTCCACCGGCGACCCCATCTCCGCTGAGACATAAACTACTGACTGATTTATTTACTCATCTGGTTTCTTGACTTGATACAGACTTCCTCCCTAAAAGAAAACTGCTCTCCAGTCACTTACAGACATGAAACGCTGTGTAGACAAAACTGATTTCCTTGATGATCCATGTGCTGTGTTTAATCAAAGATACCTCAATGTATGGACACACATAAACTGTGTGTGTGCATCACTTAACACATCTTTTAGTTAACTTTCCTAACCATGTCCCTTGAAAAACAGTCAGAGACAGACAGGGAGAGAGAGAGAGAGAGAGAGAGAGAGAGAGAGAGAGAGAGAGAGAGAGGATAAGGAAACGTATGAGTACAACGGTGGTGTCATATAACCACTCCTGAGACAATAAAACTGAGTGCCCTGCACAGATTGCGGAGGCAGGATGCCTGCCGGGTAACGGAGCCCTGTATGGCTGTTTAAATATTTTATGACGAGGATGGAGCATATACCTAATGAGGGGGAAAAAATCCTTTATGTGCCCATTCATTACGCATGTCTGTCTATGTGTGTGTGTGTGTGTGAGAATCTGCCTGAAATTTCTCCCATGCTGCATACTCCCCTTCAACATGCTGACCTCCCACCCCTCACCCTTAACCTATGTGACACTACTGCCACCACCCACTCCAAGTGTCATGTAAAGAAAAAGACCATGGCACTACACGCATGATCGAAAACAGAGACATGCGAGGAGGAAAGAGACAGCGCTATCTCCGAATAGGGGAGAATGATCCTTTGTGGAGACAAGTGATGGGTCCAGAGGGGCATTCCAACACATGGTGATTGCCCATCTCGAACAGAAACAAAGAGCATATCATCACGCCCCATCCCCCCCTCCTTCTCTTCTCTTCTCCTCTCTTCTCTTCGTCCATAGAGATGCACTGGAGCTTCACAGGGTGATCCATTCATTTCAAAATAACACCCCCCATTTCAGGACGGCCGTTGACATTTGCATTTATTCAAAGCACCTCTATGAAGGCAAACAATAAGTTTGTGTGGCTAATCTTGCTGGCAGGTGGGGTAATCTCTTGCCAAGTGAGTGGGGCTAGCTGTGGTCAGTACAGCGCTACCGTGCTGCCACTGACTCATAAAACAAAGGACGTGGAATCACCCAAAGAGGAAATCTGTTACACAATAAACACTCTGACTGATAAACAAGACCAAGCCAAAGATTTGTCTTTTGCAATAATCTGACATGAAGTGAAGTTGATTTGGTTTATTTATCTTTAGTCAAATACTGTTTGTAGAGGGAAGGGATTATAACAATTTAACAATAAGCTTTTGTTTGCCTGCTTGACATTTGTTGGGAGATGTTGCCATTAAATAGGGTCCTTCTTGGTTTTTTTTGGTAATTATTTTATTTTATTTATTTTTAATGAAAACCTTAGATGAGTAGTAGTAGAATATCTGCTGAAAGGTAGCTTAAAAAGGCAAGGTAGAAGGAGACCAAGGCTTCTGGCTGTGGTGGCTTGCTTGGCGCCTTTGTTGGCGCTCCCCCTCTTCATCAGAGTGCTCTGAAAGTGCCTCGGTGAGGTTCAAACTCCTGCCAGAAGAGGACGCCATTTATACCATATTTCCTAAACAGCTGTAGGCCTAGTGGATTTTCATGGGATAGGGCGGCTGGTGTTTCCAGGAACATCATGATCATGATTAGCTATTGATCAAGTAACTATAGATTAAGGGATTATGTAACACTTACTTCACTATTAATTATAGGGAGTAGATGATATTATTAATTAGTGTAAATATTTCAGAGGCAGGAATTGATAAGGTGCAGTATACAGTGATGAGGAATCCTTTCAAGCATCGATGAATCATTAAATTTCACACAGCATGAATGAGGTGCTACATTCTCAATGAAATCAATGGTACTTAAACATAGAACCAGCGGATTAACACCTGTCTAAAAAAATGGTTGGCATGATGTAATTATTTCCTCAGCCAAGGAGGTTATGTTTTGGTCCTGTTCGTTTGTTTGTCTGTCTGATTGTTTGTCAGCAAGATTTTCAAAAAGCACAGATTGTGATGACATTTTGTGGAGTTGTTGGCAAAAGGAAGATGTGATTAAATGTTGGTGGTGATCCATCACGATCCGGATCCAAGATTTAAAAAAAAGATTATTCACCATTGCAGGATAGGGCGTATTCTGGCATTTCAGTTTCTAACTCCACAAAAACAAGGCAGAAAAACACTAGACACAACTTGAATAAAATAGGGTGTAACATAGTCAAATGTTCTATCTTCCTTGGTGGAGGTCTGCACTCTCTGAGAGCATTTCTAGTTGTTATTAGCTTAAGTTAGAAGCATACAAAAGGTTTGGTAGAAATCACATACCAGGGGTTGCAACAGTATTTCTCCAAAAGACTGAAACTTCTTTTCCTTACAAACGTACAAACACTAAATGTAAACGTACAAACACTAACAGCTAAATTCACACACAACATGAACATAGAATGCAAGTGCTGCACTTTCAACAAAGTGCTCCTCCTCTCTCCTTCTCCTTCTTTTCTACTCCTGTGCTTCATGTGGAGGCGCCCAGTAAAAAAAAATGTAGAAATGGACAGTTGGTCAGAACATTGTTGTTTTTTCTCCAAGGGCTGACGTGTCTTTATTGATTATAGGAAAATCAAGAGTATGGAAGAGAGTGGGACATGAGACAGATGGGGCAGGGTTAGGGACATGACCCAGGCTAGACTCCGACCAGAGTCGGCATTGCATGCCAGCCCATATGATAGGCACCATGAAAGGAGTGAAAACCAGACTCTCTCTAGTCAGGAGAGGGGAACCTATGTCTCGAGGTCCGTTTACAGCCGTTTACATGAAATATGACATGTTTTGTAAAGGAATCTTAGAAATTACATTTGCAATAAAATTAAGTGATACTTCAGGGGATCTAGAGAAGGTGCGGTCTGTTGCTAAGGTGGCCACCTTCAATATAGGCCTAAAGTGCAGGGGTAAATCCTCGTTTGTGTTCCTCGGAGGACTTTAACGGCCCTTGGAGGAATTTAAAGTGGCCTCCCGAATGATAAAGGTTCCCCACTCCTGCTGTAGACCAAACAGTGTACCCAAATTATGCCCACCCTGCAATGTGCCATGCTCTTCGACCACGAGTGGAGGCCGAGCAGAAATGCCTCACTGAGCTTGGCATCATCTCACTTGAGGTGGATAATGACTGGGCTATGCCAGTGATGCCTGGAAAAGGACGGCACAGTGAGACACTGCAGGGATTTCAAAGTCTCCCTCAACCCAGCTCTGTGCATCGAATCCCACGTATTGACGACTTGTTCGCTTCTCTCGCTGGAGGTCAACGCTTCAATAAAATGGATCCATCCGATGCATATCTACAGATGGAAGTAGAAGAGAGCTCCAAGAAGCTTCTGACAGTCTCAACACAGAAAGGACATTTTTTTCGCTTCAACCGCTTGCCGTTTTGTATAATGTCATTGCCCGTCTTGTTCCAGAAGGCAATGGACCAGGTGCTACTCGACCTGCAGCATACTCATCTTGTCACCAGGCTAGGCAGACAGCCGCTTGGGGCCCCCGAGCCACATGGTGAAAAACAGCTCAACTACTAAAATAGCGCCGATTTCTTTCGAATGTTTATTCTTTTGGGTTTTTCTTGGGGGGCCCCCACTGACACTAGAATCGCCTTTGCTCATGGCTATCTGGACGACATACTTGTCAGTGGTCCTCACGAGCAGACACACCTGAAAACTCTCGATGTTGTCCTCAGCAGGCTAGAGGAATATGGCCTGCATCTAAAGCAAGAGAAATGTCTCCTCTTCCAGGAGTCCGTGGAATACCTGGGCCACATCATCGACGCTGATGGGCTCCACAAGTCACCAGAGAATGTATGCACCATCATGGAAGCACCAGCACCACCAAGCGATGTAAGTCAACTTCGATCTCTCTCAGGACTGCTCAACTGTTATGGATGCTTCATCCCTGCTGGCCACTGTGCGAAAGCTGTTGAATGAACTGGTCAACAAAGAAAATTCAATGGTAGCGGACGATCAGCCTGTGCATCAGCCAGGGCCGACAGTAGACATAAGCAGAGTAAGTAGAGTGCTTAGGGCACCAACCAGTGCTGAGGGCACCAACCACTATGCCCCCAAAATTGGGGCCTCTTAAATTGAGATTGACTAAAAAAAGTTGTGAAAAAAATATTGAATTATATTATAGAACATTTATTTATTACTCAAAAATCTGAAACTCCTATGCACAGCCAGGTTCCAGGTGCTGGTCAAGTGCAGTCGTCAGTAATCCAAAGGAAGCAAGAAGGATCACCGCACACTGGTGGACTTGATTTTGCTGCTACATTTATTCATTAGTTAGTAGATTGATATTATTATTATTTAATTATGAGGGGGGCCTCCTGACCAGTTATGCATGGGGCCTCCAAAACCTTAGCAGTGGCCCACTCTACAACCCTGAGCTGCCTCTCCGTCTCACTTGTGACGCCTCACCCTATGGGGTCAGAGCTGTGCTCTCACATGTCATGCCGGATGGCGACGAAAAACCCATCGCCTATGCATCTAGAACTCACAGCAAAGTAGAACAAAAACTACACTCACATTGAGAGGGAGGTGTTAGCGATAGTCTTTGGAGTAGGCAAAGTTCCACCAGTACCTGTCTGGTGACATATTCACTCCACTCACTGACCGCCCACAAGGTAAATGTGGGTCTGAAAGTGTCATGTGGACTAGATGCCCTAGTCAGACCCAGATCCCTAGCAGTGAGTCTTAGTGTGAGTTCTCCTTTGGCACTACCTCGGACAACCCCACCTGGTATGAGTATGTTAGTTTTAGGGCAATGTAGGGCAATGCCCTGGCTATATTGTATTGTGCAGCGGCGGCGGCGGCATTAGGACACATCAACATAAAACAAATCAAACGGCAGGACATGCCAGTACACTTGTGATATGGTTTTCCAAATGGTGTTTGATGTTGATGCTGGTGGAAGGGGTTGTTTATGTGTGTTGGTATGTGTGTGTGAGAGATTATTGTAATGTCTTACTAACTATGTTTTAGTTTAATTGCACATTGGACACTGCACACTGTTTGCTCTAAGCCAGACCCCACTGCTTTTAATGGACTGAATGCAACTAAACCAGACATCACTATCATTGATGAGGACAATCGAACTGTTGATATAGTGGATGTGGGATGTTGTGAAAGTGAAAGCCCATTGGGAAACTCTAACTCCCATTGTCATTGTGACACAGCACTCCACAGCACACAAGTGAACACTGCACACTGCACACAACGAAATTGCATTTTATGCCTCACCCGTGCAAGGGGGCAGCCCTCAGTGGCGCCCCATGGGGAGCAGTGCGGTGGGACGGTACCATGCTCAGGGTACCTCAGTCATGGAGGAGGATGGGGGAGAGCACTGGTTGATTACTCCCCCCACCAACCTGGCGGGTCGGGAGTCGAACCGGCAACCTCTGGGATGCAAGTCTGACGCCCTAACCGCTCACCCATGACTGACTGAATGTTGCTTTGACTCATATCTAGAAGAGACATTTTGTGACAAACTAATGAAGTATCAACCACTTGTGCAGGAAATCACTGTGATAAGCTACAAATGCCAATATATTGTGCTAGGATTCGGAACTTTGGGCCACGTGCATAGGCTGGCCACTAGGGGGCTAAGGATGCTTGGCTTCCCAAAAAATGAATGCAAAATGAATGTGTGTGTGTGTGTGTGTGTGTGTGTGTGTGTGTGTGTGTGTGTGTGTGTGTGTGTGTGTGTGTGTGTGTGTGTGTGTGTGTGTGTGTGTGTGTTGGTATGTGTGTCGTGAGAGAGAGATTATTGTAATGCCTTACTTGCACATTGGTTAAATTGCACATTGGTTAAATGCTATTCCAAACTTCTGTGCCAACCCTGTTATATAGATTTTTGACAATAAAGTACACTTGACTTGACTTGGTACCACACTTGAGCCAAGTACACCTCAATAAAAAGAGGATACAGATACAGTTTCATACACATCACATGCACCACCCACAACACACAACCCAAAGCACCCAAGACACCACAGTCCACAAAAATCGCACACAGAGAGACAACAGGGGTTGTGCAATGATATCCTGTGAGGATCACACATCCGCCATTACTCTATACAGATCAGTGAATGTTCAAAGGAGTTTTGAAATTTTGAAGTGTTTATAAGCCATAATATAACTTTTTTTTTCTGTAAATGTTATTGAGAAGTAAATAAAGAATCTCATGCAGTTTATTTATGTATCTTATATAATCTTATGTAGTTTAAAGGGAATATAATGTCTTAAGTTTGTTTCAGAAGAAAAGTTGTTCTTGACAACAAATATAGTTGGGAGGAGATATGTTTGAACCTAGAGATGCCCGATACTTACCACCAGAGGGCAGACCGGCACTAGGACATATTGCAATTCTGAATGTAACCACTGAGAAGCGAGTGAACCAGCAAGAAGTTGTTCTCTGTGCTCTGTGTGTCGGATAATACAGTAAAGTTTACGTACGTAACACCACAAGGGAGCAGCATAACACCTACAGTCGAAGGCAAACAGAAATTATGTAACGTATATCAAAGAATTGTGAAAGAAAGTAATTTACAATATTTTATTTATAATACAACATAAAACTCAATACATATGAATAATTCATGTACAACAATAATACAAGAAAACATTCACAACACTGACAATTGAGCCCATGTAGGCTATACATGCATGCACAATAAACTATGTGCATTCCAGAACTTTGAACAACATGTATTTACGTACATTCATGTTGTCTTATTTGTCTTATCATTATGTGTGTGTGTGTGTGTGTGTGTGTGTGTGTGTGTGTGTGTGTGTGTGTGTGTGTGTGTGTGTGTGTGTGTGTGTGTGTGTGTGTGTGTGCAGCGGCGTGGAACAGGGGGGGAAAACCCTGACTCATTCTTAGAGCCCAGACCACTTGGGGGGCCCACCGGGGGCCCTCCCATGGAAAATATTTTTCTTCTTTCGTTTTTTTTAAAACATTATTGTAAAAATAATGTCAATACATGTTGGTAATTTATGTAATTCAAATGTTCTCTGGAAATACATCTGTTGAATTGGATAATAGCCTGCAAATAGGCTATATTCTATATCAGACACCCCCATTATCACATCTTGGTTTAGTCCGCCCTCTCTCGGACTTTTGATTGTACAATATGCGGAATCAACACTCACTCACTTCATTATTAGGCATTAAACGCAGCAGCCGGTTAGCAATGAAAGACTTCTAAAACACCAGGCTTTCACAAAAAGAATAGAAAGGCAAGAGAGACAGGTGAATGAAGGAAAGCAACTGCAGCTGATTTCTTGCAAGAAAGGTGAGCCCAAATGTCAAAATTACAGCCTACACAGTAGGATACCTAACTGGTTATCCCATTCCCATTCCGTGTCGCCTTGTTGAGTCAGAGATAGCCGAAGTCAAATGAAAAAAAATCTAATTTTGTTGGCTATCATTGTGATAGAACTCATATTCTCTTTGATATAGGCCTATTCATAACAAGTGTCCCAAAATACCAACATGGGTCGATGTTGGTTCAAATATCCAAATGATAGCAAAGCTATTTGTAAAAATGAATCCCACTCAATTTCAGAAAATGTCACGAACGTGAAGATGCCCCCTGTCACAGCAGGTGCAATTGGAGTGAACTTTAGAGAAGGTGAGCTTATTTTAGCTAATATCCTAGTCTTGAAGAAAAGCAGTTTCTCAACCGGGTGCAATGCTGCCCGCCCTGGTCATCAAATTTGCAGATTGATTCTGTCCTCGTAACGATATATTAATCAACGTCATGTTCACCAGTTGCAACTTGCCAATGTCAAGGTGGCGGTGCGAACAGCTGTTAGTCTTGAACCTTCATTCTGCTTTTATTTTGCGGTCTCAACACTCTCAATAGGAAAGCTCTGGTTACTTGGGCATGTCTCCGACCATCTGACAACGCCCGTCATAGCTTAAGTGTGGTAAAATAATGACGAGATTTTGACGGGGCACCAGTCTGCGTTTTGAATGCCGCTAACGCCATTCTAATCTGCGCAAAGCGCATGAGATGAGCCTGTTTGCATAGCACAAGAAAAGACAGAGTAGCCTACCTACCTCCGTGCTGAGCAGGTAGATTCTGCATTAAGTGCTCATGAAAATCACTACAAGGTAGGCTACTGTGAAATAGTTACTGGTCAATTTAAATCTGAAAGTAGGCTATATGCAGTAGCCTAATAATTAATGATTTCAAAGAAATAAATAGGCTATAACTAAGTTCGGGTGCCCTGACTTTAAAAGGTTGAGCGACATCAAATCCAAACAGCGATACTTTTGTTCTATTTACTCTGCTTTACAGCAGGTTTTAAGCGACATTTCGAAGTCAGCTTCTGCCAGTAGCCTAGGCACAGCTGATTCTCTTTTCCTTGCTCTCCCAAACACTGATACGGGCAAACGTGACGTGCGTGCGGGGCAGTGCAAGTGAACGAATGTGTGCGCGACCGCGTGCATTTCTGTTCAGCGATGCACATTGAAGAAAGTTCAGTTCAACGTCTCGTGTGTCCATAGTGCAGGCATAGTGCAGGAAATAGTAGGCTGGAAGCATTATGAAGAGAGATTTACCAGTACTCTCTCCTCCCCCTCACACCATAGTGATGAAGTGATTCAAAGTCATCCCCATGAATATGATAGCCTACTTTTCATAACTGGTAATGTGAAAGATTAAGACATTTTATATTTTTATTATGCATATTATGTCATATGATTGAAGATGAGGATGATTCAAGTGAAGGAGAGGAAAACATAGAGGGGTATTCTGAGGAAGGCAAGAAGGATGACAATATCAGGAGGTGGGCATGCGCGCGAGGGGGAGGGGGGGTTGGGTAGGTTGGGGTGTGTGTAGGGGGGCCCATGGAAGAGGTTGTTCCTAGGGCCCCAAATTTGGTGCTACGCCCCTGTGTGTGTGTGTGTGTGTGTGTGTGTGTGTGTGTGTGTGTGTGTGTGTGTGTGTGTGTGTGTGTGTGTGTGTTTGCAGTTGTTTCTGCATGTGCACTTGTGTGTCTGTGTCTGTGTCTGTGTCTGTGTATGTGCGTGCGTTTGTGTCTGTGGCACTCTAGAGCAGGGGTGGGGAGCTCATTGTCTTCCTTTATTGGCTAGCCAATGTGGCGTCCCACCTTATGGTGTCCAAGGTGCTTGACATCCCAAAGTCGACATCATCCGTCATGCCTCAAGGGCAGTGGAGTCTACAGCACTTCACTGTTGTAGGCCATTTTAAAGGTGCACTGTGAAAGATTTTCAGTAGTTTATTTCCAGAATTCATGCTACCCATTCACTAATGAATACTTTCATGAATACCACCACTATCAAGCTCTAAGTATTCATTATGACTGGGAACATTGCACTTTTCATACATGAACAGGGAGATATATATTTCCAGAAATAGACATTTTTAGCTGCAAAAATGACTGTACTTGGGCCATACTAGACAATATTAGTTTATTACTTAGTAAACTTTCATGAAAATGTCAAGTTTGGCAATAGGCAGCCCAGTTTCAATAAGCAGCATAGTTGCAGTACCTTTTTTGACCATTTCCTGCACAGTGCACCTTTACTGTAAAGGCTTTCACCAATTTCGGTTTATAAGTGACCCCCACCCCAATTGACAGCCACAGCCCCATCTAAGTTCTGTTACCCCAATCAGCTTCTTCATCTATGGCTGACACAGAGGACCATCATCTGCTGTCACAACACAGCCCCAAAATTACTTGCTGTCAATCGCCGATTGTCTGTACGACAAGCATTGATGACATAATGAGAGCGCACACCGCAGCAATGGTGCTGCCTTGCACAACGAATCGGTCTGTGCTTTGGTGTGTGTGTGTGTGTGTGTGTGTGTGTGTGTGTGTGTGTGTGTGTGTGTGTGTGTGTGTGTGTGTGTGTGTGTGTGTGTGTGTGTGTGTGTGCGTGCGTGTGCAGAGCTGGGCAGAGGCATAAGCAAACTACGCCATGGCTTAGGGCCCTCACGCCTCCCACGTGAGCAGCAATGTTCCATTAAGAAATTTACACTCCACCACTTACTGCCACAATGGAAACAGGAGCTCATGCATATCAGGGGACCCCTCAATGACAACATAATTTTTCATGTACCACTTTCAGTTGAAAAAACCCTTCAAGAAATGCAGAATATAATGAAGAGTAATAGTTTTGAAACGAAACTCAGATATTACTTTGGCTTTCTGTTTGAGAAGTTTTGCTCCAAGACGTGCAGAGCATGATGGGTACACAATTTGCAAGCAGCCTACCTATGTCCGTAGCTCCTCCTTATGAAGCATCTGATGCTGAGTAGGTGGTGGTATGGGGGCCCCGGATGAATTTTTGCTTTGGGCTGGCCCTTGTGTGTGTGTGTGAGAGTGTGTGTGTGTGAGTGAGTGTGAATTTCTCTTGGGGACCCTTTTCTCCATACTGTTGTACTTTCTCATGACACGTAGTTGCAGTCAAAATGATGGTGTGAAGAGACAAATACATCATTCAAATCATTCATTAAAATCAAATCTTTGTTGCACAGTGTGTCCTGTGAAGACTGGACCAGTGTCCTGTCCTGTGCTCGCTGCCCAGGGACCCAGGTTCTAATCTGGCCTTCATTTCACACCCCTACCCCACCTCACTCTGCTACTTGTTTCCAGACTGTTATTATCTATCCAATAAAGTGTCTATGCCCAGAAAAAGAAAAAAAAATGGGACATGTCTGCTCATGGAGGTGCTCTATCACTGTCATCCTCGGCCACATTCCATTACACTTAGCTGATCATTTTACCTCAAGTGACTTTCTAGGTACAGGATATTAGTCGCTGGAGCCAAGTTTGGTGACCATAGATAAGAGGTGCATGTTGCATGAACAGATATTTCCCTCATCTGGAAACAAATAAAGACACTAACAAAACCACAGCAAGCCCAAAATATAGTACAGGAATTAAAAATTGGAAATGAAATCATTTCAGATTGTGCAGCTATCGCACAAACACTGAACGAATATTTTATTGATTCAGTGCAGGACATAGCCAGTACTTTTACACCAAGTACCTGGCCTGTCCCAAGTGCCCTAACTGAAAACAACGACCAAATGTTAGAACTGAAACAGATATCTAAAAGTCAAGTAATTAAAATAATAAAAAACCTAAAAACCACTTATTCAAAAGACCTTTTTAATTTAGATGCAGCTTTTATTAAATCAAATGTCAATACAATAGCTGAACCATTAACCCATTTAATAAATACTTCTCTTCTAAATGGGGCTTTTCCTGATATGTGGAAGCAAGCAAAGGTAATCCCCATATTTAAATCTGGTGCAACAGACCAAGTTAACAACTACAGGCCAATTAGTATCCTGCCTGCTCTGTCTAAGATCCTGGAAAAGGCTGTTGCCACCCAGCTTATGGAACACCTTGAAGGTAACAAGCATCTACACCCTCTCCAATTTGGATTTAGAACCAAATATTCAACAGAGAGTGCAAATTGCTTCCTTATAGAACAGATTAAAGCGTCAATAGATAAAGGTAACCTGGTGGGGGCGGTATTTTTAGATCTTAAAAAAAGCTTTTGATACCGTAAATCACAGCATACTGCTATCCAAACTTGAAAATTACAATATGACAGAAAAAACAGTGGCATGGTTTAAGTCTTATCTCTCCAATCGTGAACAATGTGTTGCTATCAGCAATACAAAATCGACAATGCGGGAAACCATAACAGGCATTCCGCAAGGATCGGTGCTAGGACCGATTCTGTTCAGTATGTTTATTAATGACCTCCCAGATTGTTGTCAAGATGCTGAATTTCAAATGTATGCAGACGATGCAGTGTTATATGTCCATGGAAAAACAGCTGCTGAAGTCTCCCAAAAATTAAATGACCAACTGGAGGTTGTAGCGCTTTGGCTGAATAGGTCATGTTTGGCACTAAATGTTAATAAAACTGTGTCAATGTGCTTCTCCTCTGGGAGGCGCCTTACATCAACCACTTTAAATATAGAAATCAGCAACAAACCAATCAATCAGGTCACAGAAGTAAAATACTTAGGATTGGTGCTGGATGAGCACCTCAAATTTGACAAACATATAAAGAAAATATGTAAAACGGTCAGACTCAATTCATACACTTACAGATTAATTAGAGACTGTTTGTCATATGACGCAGCTAAAATATACCTCCACTCGATGATACTCTCCCACATAGGATATTGTACTACAGCATGGTCACAGGCAAGTCTCTCAGCAGTTAAACCTCTGGAGAGACTCTACAATCGAGCATTAAAAATCCTAGGTAAGCGGTCCATAAGAACACATCACTGTAACGTCCAGCGGGACCTGAACATGCTAAGCTTTCATAACTACATAGCCTTATCTAACGTCATCCTAGTTCATAAGTGTCTGCATGGTAAAGCCCCTCAGTTGCTTTGTGATAACATCCAACCAATACAGGTTGCTGGGAGGTCCACCAGGAACGCTGTATTGGGCAACTGTAGGGTACCACACCGCAAAACGGTCTTTGGCCAGTCTTCATTCCTGATTAAAGGAACTAATCAATGGAATAGCTTGCCATCTGATATCAAGGCTATTCACAATCATGAGCAGTTTAAAACTCAGCTGAAGGAGTTCCTAAAAAGCAACCAGGTATGTAGTCATGTGTGAGTGTGCTTATTGGGTAGAGATTGCAGATTCTTGGGGGTAATTGGTGCGTGCATGTGTGTGTGAGAGTGAGGGGTGGGGGCAATTGATATGGTGTGTGTGTGTGGGGGGGGGTGGATTTTGTGTGTGTGTGTGTGTGCGTGTGTGTGTGTGTTGTGTGTGTGTGGTGTGTGTGTGTGTGTTGTGTGTGTGTGTGTGTGTATTGTGTGGGTGATAATGTGTAAAAATACATAACAGTAAGTACAGGACAGATGTAGGATTGGTAGGAAATGTGACTGATGTTTAGTGAATGCATGAGATGGATGGAAGAATATACACCAATTTTAAGTATGATTGAAAGTTTCAAAAATGAATGATTGGACTGAATGAGTGTATAGACTGTTCTTATGATAATACTGTTTTATTTGTTATTGCTGATATTGTATTGTTTTAAAAGCCCTTCTAGGGACGAGCATTGGAAATTAGCTTTTGGCTATAAATGCTATGATGCTTGCTGTTTTGGTTGTTATGCAACCTACATGTTATGTATCTGTCCCTATCAAATAAACTAAACTAAACTAAATATTGGTGGCATTAGATCCCTCCTGACCCAAAGGCTAACAACTCCCTTATGATTAGGTCACCACTGCCCACCTACACGAACATACAGTCTAGCAGTTGCCCACTTATGTCGCACCATTTGCACTATTCAATTCTGCACTGAAAAATTAGACCATGTCTGCTGTTTGTCAACCTACATTAGATACCAATGTTCGCTCAGCCTAAGCACAAGGCCTTGACGCTTGCCTCCTTCAGGGTCCTGCTGACAAGGGGTGTAGCAGCAAATTTTGGGCCCTATGTACAAACAACTCCAATGGACCCCCTCAGCCATATATTTTCATACGTCGGACGGTGTGTGGACCACCTACATACATGGGGCCCTGGTGACTCAGTCACACTTTACCCCCCTGAACGACACCCCTGCTGCTGGCACTCATCTAATGTCATGTCATGTAATGTAATGTGTCCTACATTATCAGCTTAAGTATTGTTGTCATTTGTGAGACTTGCAATTTACAATGTTTGTTGCAGTTGAAAAATTAAATGTTTGGTGTGTGTCTGTGCTGACATGTATGTGGGCAGATGTCTCGGGCAGATGTGTGGTTCAAAGTTTTGTCAGCAGATGGCGTCAGTTAGTCAAATATTTTTCAACTGACAACTTTGAAATGAACAGGAGGGCAATTATTAGAGGTGCTCCGATCACCATTTTTTGGCCCGATCACCGATACCGATCACCAAAAATCTTTATCTGCCGATCACCGATCATTGCCGATCACAGAAATTATTTCCTATTTTTTTAATAGCCTATTAATTATCCTTATTGAATATTTCTGCCCATAAACCAATCAATCTTAATTTGCACATGTCGCTTTCACAATGTAGGCCTATTATTAGGCTATTACTATTATGATTATTATTGTTATTATTATTATTATTATTAGGCTATTATTATTATTATTATTATCTTTCAGCTCTTTCAGACTAGTGTTGGTAATATAGCCTACAAGTAAGTCTACAGTATTAATCAATTTATAAGTTATTGCATATAATTACTAAACTATTTAAGATTGAATTGAAACTGAAACATTACATCAATTTATAAGTTATTGCATATAATTACTTAACTATTTGAGATTGAATTGAAGCTCAGACACCTGGATCTCAGTCTCTCGTCTTCTGCATACGAGAAAAAACCCTGTCGCTTTAAATGAGCAGCCTCGTGAGGAGAGCCCCTCCCCTCTCTGTCACTCACTGTCCACAGCTGCAGTGCTCCGCGACCGTTCTGCTCTCTCCCTCTCACTTCTGTCGCCGTTTGGCGTTTCAGCGACTATCAAACTAATCGACTGACTGTCAATTACAACTTTGAAAACAATAACGTTGGCATGCTTGTGCGGACAACGTGAACTTGTCGCGTGCTGACCGAGGCAACTACACAGGTTATAACGTAAAATGGCTAACGGGCGAGAAGTAGTCTATCGCAAATTACATTGTGACTGAAACACTTGAGATTCTACATACACAAAACAAGAAAAAAAAACTTCACTTGAAAGAACAGGGAACACGCACAACACAGCGTGTCTGCGAGGAAAGCTCTTTCTCTGTAACACTGTCATAGAATGTAGAATTCCCTGCACAGACTCATTGAGTTTCACCGTCCATTCTCCCTAGTTGCTGTTTGGTGTTGCAGCGACTACAAAACTAATGACCTGGCTGTCCATTAGGCTACAACTTTAAAAACAATACAGTTGATGATTGTTTTGGAAACGTTTAGTTGTTGCGTGCTGACAGGCTGTAACTCAAAATAGTGAACATGGCGAGACTGACACGTCATTCACAAATTACAAGCGTCATGTAAACTGCGCATGGATCGGAAAATCAGATCATTGTTGATGCAGATATGATTATAAATGGTGAAATGAAGGAGGGAATTCCAAAAAGTTAAAGACAAGTAAAGATGCCTTATTTTGGTGCAGCAGCTGTGCAGAGCCAGCACCTAGGCTACATGCAGGCAGCGCCAGGTGTAAAGGCGAAATGGTTGCGTGAGGAATTTAATATCTCTGGATCGGTTTTTTGATCGGCATGTTTTTCCGATCACCGATCAGGCTATTTTTGGCCATTATCGGCCGAGCATGATCGGCTGCCGAGCAATCGGAGCACCTCTAGCAATTATATATCGGATTCTTTGCGCCATTATAGTGTTTAAAATGTAGACATTTATGAAAATTCAGCTGTGCTAAATGAGCACCCATCTCCTCACCCTTCCTATGGATCAAGTTCTTATCCTCTCAGAAACTTTCAGTCCAATGTTGAAGCATGTGTAACGAATGCCAGCTATTGCAGCTTGTCATGAAACTCAGTAAATCTCCCTCCTAATACCCCACAGGCATACAATACTGCCTGAGATAGCAGCAGCCTAACTTATAGTTCCCATGATGGCATGAGTTGCTGTAAGGTCACAGGTCTGAGTCTAATAGGTCTGGGTGACGCAGAACAACCTCGGTTCACTGCATATGTCATACAACCTTTGCTCACTCTGAGCTGAGTTGGCTTAGGTGGTGTCATGTCATGTACAGTATCTCACAGAAGTGAGTACACCCCTCACCGTTCGGGAGATTTGTAAATAGGATATGTCTTTTCATTGGACAACATGAAAGTTTCACTTTCAAACAGGGAACTATAGCCAGCGTACAACTTATATAGCCACTTCAATATTTCAAAATAATTTGAAAACCATTAATGTTTCAAAATGTACCCCACAAAAGTGAGTACACCCTATGTTAAAATCCCATAGAGAGGCTCATGATCTGCTTCAGAAGTCGTTGACATGTATGTTTCTTTTGGTGAAATTCAGCTTTCCAATGTCAAAGGCATTCAGTCCCGCTCTTGAAAAGGTGCCAGTCCCATTCTTGCTTTAGACTGGACACTTTGCTTTGTACAAATCACCGTTTACCACCACACACACTTGACACCATTTACAGCAAATCTGTTTATCTCATTTTTCTAACAAGTAACTGAAAAATATGTATTCCTTATGACCTAACACTGACCTAGAAATTTGACAATAAAACAGTATCCACAGAATTTGCTTCAGCGAGAGCAAGCTATTTAATATGGGAATAGTCAAAGCACATCTGTCCACAATGTACCTCAGGGAGCTCTGGCATATTTGCATGCCTTACTGAGCTGTCAGCAGTCAACCACTAATGCACCTCAAGCCGCTAAGACTCTCTATGTTATGAAGGGCAGCAAAGTTGCCCACAGCTTCGAACCCAGTACCTCTGGGCTGGGTACCAAGCGTGTGGTCTGACCACTAGACCAAAGAGCCAGACTTGTTGGCATAGTAGGCAGAGGGCGCATCCACAACCCTAGTGACGCCTCCATTGCAGTTTGCATGCATCCTATTAAATCCCTCTCTCTTCCTCAATTTCTTTTTGGCGCACATGTGTCTGCGTTCCACATAAACAGAAATAGTCAGCTTTGTGTCTAATGTCCAGTTCTTGTGTGTCAATCCTGGACTTGCATGTAGGCCTATACAAGCCAAATAAATAACATTAGACCTATTATTACCTCAAAACACATCACCACCGAAATGCTTTCAACTGAAAAGTTTCTGTCCGCCTTTAAAGCCATCTGTCAAAGACATCTGTCTCAACTTTCTTTCTTTAAAAAAAACACATAACTTAGCTGTATACGCCCTGCGACATATTTTCTGCATTAGCATTCCTGATATAGGCTATAACCCTCTTCCTCTCTTTCCCCACCCTCCTAGTGCACTCTCGTGTATAAAAAGTACTGTCCACTACCCCCTTTCAGCCAATGTCCCATAATGTGTGCCGTTCCACCAGTGGCATGTTGTATTAGTCATTGAAAGGTTAATTACCATATAGGCCTACTATGATATAAGAGAGGCACTTTAGTAACGCACTAAGACTCGGCCATTGCCATTCTGGTAACAGCAAATTTATAAAGCAGTGTTTTAAAGGGTTAAATGTTATTAAATCTGTCTCCCTTCTTTTGCTCGAGTGTTGTGACACACATTTGGTTTTTGTTTCTTTGGTGTATTCTTTTAACTAGATACCTTCTTGGCCATGTAATATTGTGGGCCTATATTTGCACATTGGGCACCTTTTAATTGTATTATCAAATTCTTGTATTATTATTCATTTTAATCCTTTTTGTTTTTAGCTTAACACCAATTCCTGTCCAGGGACTACAGATGAAAATTAGCCTTGTGGCTATATATTGTGCACTGTCCCTGCTAAATAAACAATAAATGAAATGAATTTCCTTTCTCTTCTTCTGCTTCATACGATTTGTTTTTACAGTACCTGAATGCTCCCTCCCATCCCCATGCAATACCCTGGGACGCTGGTGGGGTTTCCCCCCAACACCTAGTAAAGCAAAAAAGGAAATATCTGCATGCCGCGGGTAGCAAGGACAAAAGAATGTGCAATTCACTTTCAGACTTTCACTTCTCGTTCTTTACTATCAGTGAGTCTTTTCACATCATTAGCAATACCACTTTTCATCCAATGAGTGGCAGTAGAGAGCTGAAGAGTTGCAGCTACTGTATACATACAGACAGGCAGACGGGACCGCAGAATCCACAGTGTACGGTAGGCTACATGACAGTGACATGCCTCTTTCATAACACACACACACACACACACATGCAGTAGTCTGCATATAGCTTTTGGCTGATCTGGCCGCGTGCCAACACGTCCTCAACACAGGTCCCTCTTTCATAGCCCTCCAGGACTAGGGGGATAGTGGCCCTGCAGTGAGAGGCCTCAATGCCCCCCCTGTCTCCGCGTGGGACCTTTGGGACGCGCTGTGCACACACGCTGTCTGAATGTGGTAACCTGCTAACGGTGGCGGGGGCCAGAATGAAAGGCAAGATGTCCTTCAATATAGAAGGCATGCAGGGGGCCGCGCAAGCATGTGAAACCCACCTTACATCACAGCTGGCTCACAAACCCTCCTCCTACCTACGTGGACACTCTGTCATTGAGGCTTTTTTTACCTTTTGGTTATTACCTAACGTAGGGATAGACTTAGCTTTTTATGATCATGATTTTTTTTCTTTACGCGTATGTGTATATTGTTGTGCATATACCTGTATGTGGAAAATTTGAAACTTTATTACATACTCGGAAGTTTTACACCCCTCTGTCTGTCTTCAATGATGTTCTTTTTTCATTGACGTGCACACACACACACAGACACAGACACACACACACACACACACACACACACACACACACACACACACACACACACACACACACACACACACACACACACACACACACACACACACACTGAAGTTCATTCTTCTTATTGTTATTATTCTTATGGGCACTCCCATTGATAATCCATTCAATCCATCCACTCCCAGCACAATAAAATGAAAGAATGCTAAACACACTGCTCAAACCAAACCCACACCTAGCCCTAAAGCAATGTTTTGGCCCTTTTTGTCATATTATTAGCAACAAAACAACTAGGAAAATACTATTAGATTTGTAGGAGCACATTTTGTTCCCAAATGTTCTAAAATTTGGGAAATTGTGGTTATATAAGCCTATTTTCTGGAAGACTGCAGTCTTTTTCTATCACGTTCTTGCACGTGCACATGCGTACAGACACGCACACACGCACACACACACACACACACACACACACACACACACACACACACACACGCACACACACATGCACACACACTAGAAACAAACACTAATGGTTATAGTAAGTGAAATTGTAAACATTAACACCAGTGTAAATTCACTGCTGATTACAGTAAGTGCTAAGTTCCGCTTTGTTGTCATGAGTCACCTTGTGTTTGTTTTCAACTTCAATGCACAATGCCGAGGTAAGGTATACAGCAGATAGACATTAGAGCAGCCAATAGAGTTTAAGCACGACCATATACCTCTTATCCACTGATTCTCAATGTGTGCCAGTGCCCCATGGTGGTCCCTGACAGTAATTTCAAGTGGGCCTTGTAATAATTTTCCAAAAGTCAAAATAATACTTGTGTTTGTGTTGTTGTTGACTATTTATTTGAGTTGTATTGCTCATTGGGACAGAGGTGGGCCCCCAACATTTGTGAACATTTCAAGTGGTCCCCAAGTTGGAAAATGTTTGGAACCCTCGCTCTAAACCAGGGGTTCCAAAACTTTTCATTGGCGCCCACTTGAAATTTTCACAAATGTCCGGGGCCCATCTCTGACCCAATAAACAATTAAAATTCAAATAAACACACAGAGATATTTTTTAAATGTTTAAAAAAAAAATGTTTTCTTTTTTTTTCTTTTTATGATCTTTTATTTTATTGATGCAGTAGGAGAGACGTAGGTAGAGAGATGGGGAAAGATTGGCAAATGACCCAGGCTTTTTTAAATTATTATTTCAAGACCCACTTGGAATAACTACCTTCAGGGGGGCCCAGCCTAGATTTTGAGAATCACTGCTCTTAACAACTCACATGAGGCTGGCAGGCCTACATGGTGGCGTCAACCCATCATGGGATCACAAAAGCTAAAGTTACAGGCAGGCCCGCTGACAGCTTTTGTCAGGTCTAGGACAAAGTCAAGGTCCCACCCAATACACACAACAATGAAAACACATTTTGGGCCCCCATCTCCCCCCGGGCCCAGGACAACTGACCCCTTTGCCCCACCCTGACAGCAGCCCTGGTTACAGCGGCAGGTGAAAACTCACCAGCTTGGCCAAACACAAACGACCTTGAGGCTGACAACTGAGTTGGTCACCAAAACTTTTCAAAATTTGAAAAAAAAAAGTGTGGACTACGAAAATATTTTACTGATGATATATGTAGCCCATATGTTGGATTCAATTTGACATGTGAAGATTCAACACAGATTCAGTAAGATATGATCTAGAAACATTGAAATCCTACAAGAAAAGCAGTTCAAGTTCAAGGCAAAAACAAAAGGTCCACAGACACAAACACGCAGTAGGCTATACAGAATGCTGTGCTGTCAGTTCTTCAAATTGATTTCTAAGTAGGGTAGAATGCCCTAAAGTGGGACGATGCCTAATGTGGGACACCTTAAGGTTTAAGGGGTGTAGCTTTGCCCCAAGTTGGTAAATGTTTACAAAACTATAACCAAATAAAAGCCATATCATCCTGTTATCATAATATCATGCTTTAGTATCTATATAGTAATTCTCCAGGGAGGGGATACAATCAAGAAGAAGGACCCTGGGTGAAGTCCATAAAAATGGCAAATTGCATAGCATTTGGGCAAATTTGTATTTAGGGTATAAATCAATTCCAATCAAAGCAACATTGTCAATTTTTTGATAAATATGTTGGATAGGTATATGTTCATCAGAAAATAATGTGTGGTATATACAAAATAATGTTATATTTTATTTTTAAACCATATTATTAGTGTCCCACTTTAGGGTAGGTGCGTCCTAAAGTGGGACACAAGATTTTCCTAATGTGGGACAGTTGTAAAAGTAGTAATTTAATCAAGTCAAACAATTACTATGAAGTCAAACACCCTGTCCACATAAGAAAATAGATATTTAAATCTATATCAAAGGTGTATTTCAGTCTTTCTGGCCTAATCTACTGGAGCACAGCTATCAACACAACATTTGGGTCCAAAAACAGGAAGTTCTTTCCTCAAATAGAGCTGCCATGTTGAAGTGACCAATTTTGTGCAATGGGTTCAAACAGTCTCAGTCATATTTACCAATAAAAGAAAGTAAAACATAATTCATAAAACATGCTCTAAGTGTGTAGCTGATATGTCTTAAAGAGTGGCAGATAACATTTTGGATTAATATTTTACACAAACATGTTTTAGAGACCTTTTAATATTCACTGTCCCACATTAGGAACTCGATTGTCCCACTTTAGGGATAACCATGGTTTTTGACCAACTTACATTGATATCTAAATTACTCGAATTAGAAACACTTAAAATGTTTTTAAAGGTTTTATTTGATTAGAGCATAACTAGAGGATGAAAAGGGTGTAATTTGTTTGTATTAAAATGTTGTCATTAAATTTTAATAAACCACCAAAGTCGAAGTGACAAAAATTGTCCCACATTAGGGCATTCTACCCTAACTCTTTTCAATATGGAGTCAAGAACACTGGATCCACTGATGTGTGATGAAAGTAACTTTTTTTAAATGTTGCTATGGAAAGAATCTCTATCATGACCTCTGCCTTGTGCACTGCCACTGTGTATCAAACAGCCCAGGCCACCTAAACCATTTATGAGATCATGAAAATCACAAGACAGTCATTATAGCGAAGGTTATGCGCGGCTACTGCAGGTTCCTGCATGCTCCGCATGTTTTCCAATGGAGACAGCTATGTAGGGCAATGCCTTGTATTGTATTGCTTGTATTGTACAGCGGCGGCGGCATTAGGACACATCAACATAAAACAAATCAAACGGCAGGACATGCCAGTACACTTGTGATATGGTTTTCCAAATGGTGTTTGATGTTGATGCTGGCGGAAGGGGTTGTGTGTGTGTGTGTGTGTGTGTGTGTGTGTGTGTGTGTGTGTGTGTGTGTGTGAGAGAGAGAGAGAGAGAGAGAGAGAGAGAGAGAGAGAGAGAGAGAGAGAGAGAGAGAGTGTGTGTGTGCCATGTGAGTGTGAGTGTGTGAAAGTTGACGTGTATCTGATTTCAGGACCCTCTGTCCTTCTGTGTCTTGAAGCACGACGCTAAGTGAACATTTGACTTTTTTTCCTTAATGTTTTTTGATACATGGGTAAATTGACTCACATCTGAAACACAGAGAGAGATTAAGTACAAATATTTAGCCTAATTAATGCTCTGTAAAATGTTGAGGCTATTTTTTATTTTATTTTTAAGAACAGACTTGAGATGACTACTTTCAACAACTTATCCTAGGCCTATGTCTATTTTAGCTGTAGCCTAAATTAGATAATCTTACATTTAGTGGCATGACATGACATGCAAATGAAGCCCATAATGGGTGCGGAGACCATAGCTTATGGAAGCGAAAACTAGGCCCATAGACTATTTGTTGTTTTTTGTTGATCCAAAACAAATCGAGTTGAATTTAGAGGACAAATTGACATGACATGTCAAATGAGAAGTGGGGAGATGTGCGGTGTTGCGTCAGCTGTGATCAGGCTACAACGATGACTCGGTGGATGATGATTGTGTGTGGTGGTCCGTCTTTGTGCGTGCGTCTTTACGCGCGAGGTTGCGCGCTTTCCTCCACGCTCGCCTGCTTGTGTTGACTGATGGTTGGTTCGTGAATGGCCTGAGAATGGGGCGGAGCCTTGAGGAGACTAGTAAACGTCATGACAGCGCTGGGAGAGCCACGTTTGAATGACTTTCAGTGAAGTGTAGACGAGGCAACATTGCGCTTAGATTATCGGTCTAAATACAAAGCAGAAGCTAGCATCACCCTTAAGATTTTTTTAACGATTTGATTAGTAAACCAATTAAACCACTCGAAGTTTGGATATGGCCAGAGGAGAAGGGGCTGAGCAGTATTCAGCCACAAGTTTATTACCACCAAAACCTGGGCAAGATGAACTCAAAATCGTCAAGGTAAGAGGAATTTACTGGTAGCCTAAATGGTTTGGTTTAACAAATAGCCTATATTTTTTTTGTTCTGTAAAAGATGAGAGATAAGCACTGAAATGGTCGTTTATTATAGCGGATTTCTGTAGCAATGAGAGTAGTGGTTTGGGTTGCATAAAGCTGAATGCTTTTCTCAGAGTAGGCTAGATGATGCCGAGGCTATAATTTCACCGAGGAAAGGCTCCCTTGTAAGGCTACGTTGCAGGACGTATGTCCGGCTGGCAACGAGACACCATTCCAAGTCCATTTCAAATATACCCAGTTGACATATGGTTCGGTACAGACATGTAGCGACTTCATCTTATTAAAATCTACAATGGCGGTTAAAATGCAAATTTCTCCCCATAAGCTCATTCAGCTGGTTCGTCGGCGTGTCAGCTACTACACACTGCCGGTTTTAAAGCGACAGAATTTTAAAAATGGAAACGAACATCTTGTTTCTTTGTTGATTGAAATCTGCGTCGTTCATGAAAGGACGCTCATATTCCAACTCCATGTACCGGTATGTAGTTCGAGACTACAATTTACAATGGGCAGCAGGACAATCTGTTTGATTCTTTTCGATAGGAGCTTATGAGAATGAATGGGTGTGGAGAAAGCAGACACCGGTTCTACCAGCCTAGACATGCACGTGTAACAGGCTACTCGAATCACTACCCCACCGACAGGATCAAAAATCAAATGTTCGTTCTTGTCTTTGTACGTAAACGCGATTTAGCTTGTGCCCATGAATAAAAGCATGGCTGTTTTGGGGAAAGAAATGTGCTATGATAAGCTCTGGGTGAATTTATGCGCTGGGTGTGGCAGACAGGGGTGGCGGCGGCATCTTTTTTTGGTTTTGTGTGTAATTATTCCTGTGCAACACTAAACAGCGGTCGTAGGCTATCTAAATCAACCCATAACCCCGTCATTTGGGAAACTCGGCAAGAAAGCCAAAAATAGTGACAACGATAATTGCGCCCGCTATAAGTGTCATGAAGGGCAAGGTAGCGTAGGTATGTTAATTGACACCCTTGCGATTTGAGGGCTCATTGGAAATTGAAAATGCCACTACAGGCAGACAGACGTCACGTGGGATAAATTAAAACCACCATCCAAGGCATGCACTGGTTTGCATCTGGCACAATTCCCCTTTACAAACCAATCTTAATTCATTCAATATAATATTGTATAATGCCTTCTGTCAGGGACTGTGCCTCTGTCTTAGGAATGATTTAAGGAGGTCATATGCTGTTGTTATATGACACAGATCTAGCTCTTCCTTCATCTGATAAAACACAGTCCTTATCTAGTGTGCATGATCTGACCTGGGTAAATAGTTGAGGGCTGGCAGTGGCAGTCAAGGTTCTCTTGCTACGTTGGCAGTTGGTGCACTGCTCACATGTCTTTATGAGAGAGGTAGGCGTAATGTGTCAACATCAGCTTATCAACCCAGAGGTTTCCGTGTCTATTTGCTATGTACATACATGGACCCAAAATGTGCATCAGTCAGCAATAAGGACCGGGCTTCCCACATAACTAGACTGTACACACACACACACACGTACAGTAAGCCCCTGTGTGCAGCCCCCCTGCCGTAAGAGGCTTGCAAGCATAGTAGGTTCACACTCTCACAGTGGGGAAAGGACTGATCGGCTTGCCTTGGCTGGCCAAGACCCATCAGCATATCTTACTCCTTTTGGATTAACATCAGCCGGCATTTCTTAATTGGCTAAGGGCAAGAATACAATTCCCGAGTCGTGGCCATTGGCTGACCGGGGGAAGGCGTGGTGCACCCACCTGACCCTGGGCTGACTGAGGCGGACCACCGCGTTGCGTCGTGCACCCTTGGCTCTCGTGGGTCTGAAATGACGTGGCTGGACCCACAACATCTTATGTTGTGAGAGCCAATCGGAGGCTGAGAAGCCCTTGTGGCGCGGACCCCGCACGCACACAAACGCATGCTGTTGTGCTGTGTGAGTGACTCATGATCTACAGTGGACGCGGCAGCACGACCCCCCCCAGAACTCCCTCCCATCCACTCTCCACCCGCCATTGTCCTCACACCACTATGTGACATCAGAGATATGCGCATCGTACCACTGAAAGGGTGGGGGGAGCGACACTGTGCGTGTGGGTGTGCGAGTGTGTGTGCGTATTCAAGATGCTCACTCATTGCAGGTGAATTACGCACAGAGCTGCCTTTGGTGGTATTTGACTTTCTCACAGCACTCACTGTAATCACGCCACTGTTGCTGTGGTGCTGTGGTGGTGCGGTCTGGTCTGGTCCCCCCTTTCGATTGTTAAGTTGCAGGAACATTCTCTAGCTCTCCCCTCTGGAATGATGGTGGGAGGAGGGACGCCTGGAGGCAGATCAGCTGTCCCAGCTGTGAGGGGTGTGAGTGGGGGGGGAGGAATCCAACTTGGCCGGACAGTTCTAGGGAAATGGGCTTCCACTCAGGGCTGACACCCAGACCAGTTTTGTCCCTTTCCTCAAGGCATGAAACATCTTTCTCCACACACCCCCACCCCACCCTCTCAAAAAGCAAAACCCTGTATCACAGCTTTAGCATAGACCAGTATGACGCATAAGAAATGCTGTATAACAGCAGCATGGATTTGAATGTTGAACTGAAATGGAGAAGAGACTTGGTGACTTGCTGTCCACATCTCCGTGCCCACAATAAGGTCAGGTTCATGGGGAAGTTAATACAATAAGTAGTCTGTCTGCCTGTCAGTACAATTTACAGTAGAGGTATCATACAAGACAAATACTCTCTGATCATACAGTGGCTTCTAATTGAACCGGTCGTTACTGTTTCCCCAGCATTTCTTGGAATTGCATAAGATGAGATCCTCCAGCACGGCAAAGACCATTTTAATAATACGATCAAAGGTACAGGAGCAATTAAGTCAATGTGTAGAATATCATTTTGTCTTCTAGATTCAGGGACCTGTCTGTCAGCAATATGTTTTGCAGAGGGATTGTTCATAGGCTTCTAATCCCCTCCCAAAGAGTTTCCCCGTGATGGACTTCAGAGCCTGGTGGTCTTGTACCGTGTGAACGCTTAGGATATCTGACTCCACTGTCCCCATTTTTCAAGTTCACTCTCTATCTCACGCTCTCTCTCCATCTCTCTGTCTCTGTCTCTCTCTCTCCACCCCCCCCCTCTCTCTCCCATGGGTAGTTATTCTGAATACTGGATATACAGGGTGGTAAATCCTTTTGACTGACTCTTTGTTCTGTGTGTGTGTTCTCGTTTGTCCTCTTGTTCCTGTCCGCAGAGGGAGCGGAGAAGGGACCACTTGTCCATCTGGAGCAAGCTCTGCTTCGCCGTCGGGGGCGCTCCTTATCAGATCACGGGCAGTGCTCTCGGCTTCTTCCTGCAGATCTACCTGCTGGACGTAGCCCAGGTGAGTTACACCCCCCCCCCCACAAAGAGGAGCTAGTGAGTGGGTGAAGGAGTGAGCGAGACAGTGGCTGTATCTCAAAGTCAAGGATCCTGGCCTTGCTAGGACGTGAAACACCCAGTGATTGGATTCTCCGCAGAGTTCACCAAAAGTATCCGATCAGTGGGCATTTCACGTCCTAGCAAGGCCAGGATCCTTGACTTTGAGATGCAGCAACTGAGAGTGTTCTCTCTTTATCAAACTCTATGTGGATCCCTGGTGGTAAACACAACGATGAGCGATTAGGTGAAAGAGTTGAGTGTGTGCGTTTTCTCTCTATCAAACCCTATGTGGATCACATTACATGGGTGAGTGTGGATTTGAATGCCCATATCATGGACCCAGGTTTGTGTCCAGCCTGGATTTCCCAACTCTACCCAGTCTGAGAGAGGTTCTCTCTTATCAAAGCCCTATGTGGATCACACAGATGGGTGAGAGTGGGTTTGCATGTCCATGGGGATCCATGTTTGAGTTAGGTTGACGTAGTGGAAGACACCTGTGAGAGAGTTCTCTCTCCATCAAACTCTACATGGATACCAGGTGGTTCACACAACGATGAGTGAGTAGGTGAAAGTGTGAGCGTGAAATGGGGATGGCGTATCGCTCCCTTTATCAGAGCCCTATTAGGACCACATTAGATGGGTGAGTGTGGGTTTGAATCTCCATGGGGACCTGGGTTCAAGTCCAGCCTGGATTTCCCAACCCTACGTCTGTCCGTCTGTCTGTCTGTCTGTCTGTCTGTCTGTCTGTCTGTCTGTCTGTCTGTCTGTCTGTCTGTCTGTCTGTCTCGCTCATTTCGTGTCTCCTCTCACATGTCCTTTAATAATAAAGGCCCCAAATAGCCCAGAAAAAACACAAGTTAGTGGGTGAAAGAGTGAGACTGTGAATGCGAGTTAGAGACTCCTCTCTCCTACTGTATGTCAGAACACACAAGGCCTGGGCTCTAACTTAAAGCGATGGTTCGGAGTAGAATCGCCCTAATGCCATTTGAACCGTGACACCCATCCACCTTTACACCCGAAGTGTTTTCTGCCGCAGACTTACATCAACAGAGTTGCCGTGTTATTCGATGTTTATTCCGGTTAGCTTGACTCAAGCGCATATGGATACTGGGCACCGTCTCCAAACTTTCCCCACAAAAATAACATGTCATTACACCAAACTTCTGCAGTAGCACAAATATGGTCTGTACTCACGAAACGAAGCATTTGGAAGTTTGGAAATAGTCCAGGAGTTTAGTATTATCAACACAAGCTGAATAGCTTCTCTGCTGCTAAAGCTGTGCCAACGTTACTTCCGTCATATGAGACAAGCCCGTAAAAGTCTTCAACAAACTTCCAGACGAGAGTGTTAAAAAAGTTTTCATTGAATTGTGATTAAGGCTTATATTTTCAAGGCAATACTTAAAAGATATTTCAAATCTTACCTACTATCAATTAGACAAGGATTTTCGTTATCAATACTGATGCTGAATTCACTTTTCATTGTGCATATTATGAGCTTCGTTTAGGACTCTTACATGCTTGTCTTAGATGACGGAAGTAACGTTGGCGCAGCTTTAGCAGCAGAGAAGCTATTCGGCTTGTGTTGATAATAATAAACTCCTGGACTATTTCCAAACTTCCAAATGCTTCGTTTCGTGAGTACAGACCATATTTGTGCTACTGCAGAAGTTTGGTGTCATGACATGTTATTTTTGTGGGGAAAGTTTGGAGACGGTGCCCAGTATCCATATGCGCTTGAGTCAAGCTAACCGGAATAAACATCGAATAACACGGCAACTCTGTTGATGTAAGCCTGCGGCAGAAAACACTTCGGGTGTAAAGGTGGATGGGTGTCACGGTTCAAATGGCATTAGGGTGATTCTACTCCGAACCATCGCTTTAACACACCGGCCAACCTGCCACATGCTGGTGAAATTTCAGTTTGGCTGGTAGAAAAGACCAATTTATAGGCCACTTTGACCCATTAGTGAGTGTATACGGGTAGTGAGATTAACATCTACAAGCCATTTTGGCTGGTTGTAAATGTGGAGCCCTGCAATAAGACCCTCGAGTCAGTGTCTCACCCTCCCAGCAGTATTGAACTGTGGTCCCTCTCGGGTCCTTGGTCCCTGGGTCCCGAAACAGTTCATCATTGCTCAATGTACTGCTGTATGTCATTTCAAGGCTGAAATGTGAAGGGAGAGTTTTGACAGTGGTCCAAACGAGTCTGATATCAGATCTGAAATGAAGAAACACTGTCTAGAATTTTAGGATGGTGCAAAGTTCTCTGGAACCAAGGTCATGGTTGGTTGGGGAAAAAAAGTTACCAAATGTGTCATGAGAAAGACGTGTAACAGTGTGGCAACCAACGTGGCTTTTTCACCACATGGCCTTCACCGGCTAGAGGTATTGGTACATCGACCTCCGGTCCCGTGGACCCACACACACGCACACACACGGTACAGCAAGTCCAGTATGTCTGGTGATGTCTGGTGTATGTCAAAGACCTGTTATCAGACACCTACTGTGCCACATTGTTGCTCCATTAGACCACACCACAGGGTCCACCACGTCAGCAGGGTTATGTTTGTGTGCGTTATGAGTTTGTGTGTGTGTGTGTGTGTGTCTTGTGAGAGTGTGTGTTATGAGTGTGTGTCTTGTGAGTGTGTGTGTGTGCTCGCGAAGCAGGGGGGCTGGCCTCTGCCTGACATGTTCTAATTGAATTAACTTGAGAGGGATGTGGCGGAAAAGGGGCTTAGCGGACTCTGGTGTACTTTTAATGGTGCTTCTCCTCTTCTGCCCCTTCTGTTTTCCTTGAAAGCACCCACAGCAAAACACAACACTTGCAATCATTTCATGTTAGCTATTAAAATAACTATGAAAACAATTTAAATATTCTTTTTTTTTACCACGCTTTGGCTCTGATTCTCCCTCTGCTTAATAAATAATTCAATTTTTATTCTCTCTCTCTCTCTCTCTCTCTCTCTCTCTCTCTCTCTCTCTCTCTCTCTCTCTCTCTCTCTCTCTAAAGTTGGACCCATTTTATGCCTCCATCATCCTCTTCGTGGGGCGGGCATGGGACGGTGTTACGGACCCGGTGGTCGGTTTCCTGGTGAGCCGGAGTCGGTGGACCCGGATTGGACGCATGATGCCCTGGTACGACCCGCTTTTGCTCTCACTAAATGGAAACACTAGGTATTTCTCAAAGAGAAGTATTCTACCCTTGCTAGTGGGAATAACAGCCATTTGTCATGGATTTCCCCAAGAGATATCCAATAGCTAGTTCTAAGTGTAATTAATAATTGGATACTCCTTGGTGAAATCTGCAAAAAAAATGGGCGTTAACTCACACTAGCAAGAACTCTTCACTTTGAGAAACACTCACTGTGTAGAATGAAGTAAAAAGTTCAAAGGAATTGATCATCCACGATGGTGAGTTCAATGTGAAAGGTGTATTAGCCAGTGTTGTGGAGCTGTATTAGTGCTGGAGATAAAGGTGTGGCCTTCACTAAGTGGCATGGCAAGTTCTCATCATGTGTCCTTAGTCACAGGTGACGCTATAATTAACATGGTGTGACATTTTAACACCTATTGACTAATGACGCTTAGTTTGCATTTCTACCTTTTGAAGAACTGTGTGTTCTTGCCTTCAGCCTCCAAAAAAATTGACTGGCCTGACCGGACTAACCCTTTTTTGGCACATTCTTCATGAGGGCGGAAGCGTGGGTTGGAGATGGTATGATGAGGCGTTGCATAGTTCTATTGTACGCTGGATGTATTTTGTTAAGTAAGAAGAAATACCGGTAGCTTTTAGTACAGTATGTTACAATGCGTGACCGTCAGCGTTGCTGTCAATGAGTCAGGATGGGAAATGACGATACATCCTGCTGTAACAGGAAGATGATTAGCCAAAACAATTGGGTCATTCCTCCCACTGTGAATTTCCTTTACCTCACATGCGGTGTCGTGACCCAGTATCACATCACGTCACATCACGTCTGGAATTCACAGCTTAAACCGTGTGTACCTGTCCCAGTAAAGCTTTGATTTGATCTCCACTTCATGTCACTGCAAAAAATGGCAAAGCTTTGCAAGTCATCACTTGCACTGGATTTTCCCCCTTCCCCAAACAATGTGAAGTGCGTTGATTGTTGAAGTTGAAAATGCAGTGCAGTGAGTGCATTGAGTGAAAGCATTTTTTTCGTTATGTCAGAGGAACGTTGGCATTCTCCCGTTGAATGCTTAACACTTCAAGAGAAGAATTTATGAGCTTCAGAGGGCAATAGGGCCGTAAGGCTGTAGGGCAAGACCGCGAACAGAAGATCATGTACTGAAATGTCCTAACACTGAACAGGGAGGAAGGAGGTGTAAGCTATCAGGAGGACAGTTCTCCCCTTCCTCTTCTCCTCCTCCAGTTTTGATGTGCTGTTGTCACATCCCTATTTTGAGGAGCTCAGCTGCTGGGCATGTCAGCATGAGAGTTGAGCCGGCACTGCACTGTAGATGGGAATACGATCGGCTTTACAGTAGCCAATGAAGCCTTGACAGATCTCATAACTGTTGGAGCGCGATCACACTTTCACCGCGTCTCATTACACCCGCCCACCCCCTTCTCTTTCTCTCTTGCCCTTAAAACACACTCACTTTCAACACACTTTCGCCTTCGGACTTGAAGTGTTTTTTACGACTGGCATAATGACGGGGCATGTGAGTAGCTTTAATCTCCAACCAGCGAGAAGAAGCCAAGGCATATTCCTTTTTTTCTGTTTGCTTTTATTGTTCATAAGGCGATCTCACTAAAGACTTGTGTAAATATACGCATCACCGTGTGCTATTTAAATCATTCCAGCGTAATGGGAAGGACATTTGTTTGGAAGTCCACTATTTGTAAAGTCAGATTTCCATGAAAGGCATACCGAGTCACAAGGACACTTCCTTGTGATCCTACGCTACAGAGGCGAGCCCCTTGTAAAGAGAGTGCGCAGAGACTGTGTGAGAGAGAGAGAGAGAGAGAGAGAGAGAGACCGAGCGAGAGAGAGAATGAGAATGAGAGAGTGAGCAGCAGAGGATGCTTGAGGCGGGGGAGGGGTGTCAGACGCGGATGCCTTTCCCTATTGGCTGAGCCGGCAACACACCACCAAAGGCAGCCAATCAGGGCAGCGAGAGTCATCAGTAGTTTTGAAGAATGACGGTTGGAATGGGGGCCTGGCGGATATGGCAGGGAGGTTACTATCGGTTAAGCAAAGGGCATATTCTTGGCTGTGTCAGGAAGTTCATTGTTGCCAATGACCATTATTATTATTATTAATTTTATGATTATTGTTGTCATAAGTAGAATTATTCATTTTCAGCTTGTAAGGTAATGACTCATTATTGAAGGCTGTTAACCTATCAAAATGTAATATCTTCATGATTTGGAGCCTTTGATAATGTGGGTAATAATTGGGCTAATTATGGAATGTGGTGGATTATACTGAAGGATTATTGAAAATATGAAATACACACAAGCAATAGTGATAATCATTCAGCTCAAATTATTTTTTTCTTCGATACATGCCCGTAATGCAATCATCATGCCCGTAATAATGTAGTATAATGCAATCCAGCTCCACGGACTGTAACGTTTGGTTTACTTTCACATGACCAGGCCAATCTGATTAGCTGGTATTGAGCTCTCCGCCCGACTTGTGGCTCATATAGGTGGTTTCCGTGTAATCTTTACCAGCCCCATCATCTCCCACCCAGCACCCAGCACCAACCCCCACCCCCCAACCTCACCCCACCCCCCACCTCCACCAACTGAACTGGCCACTGTGAAATTCCACCTCATGGGTAGCAGCTGACTGTTTCCAAAATAAATATAGGAGCTAGCTTGGGAATGTGTCAGTGCCGTGCTGTGCTGTGCTGTGCCTATGCTGCGTGCATGCCGTACCTTATATGCGTCCTCATGTTGGGGTGGAGGTCAGAGCGCTCCATAGGTTGAAGGCGGCGGGTCTTTCTTGTTAACCTGGGCCATCTCTGGGTCTTTTGTTATGTACACATTTACTGTTCCATGGCGTAGAGGGCGGGGGGGGCTGTAGCCTACTTTTCATATCTCACCCAGATGGTGTGTTTGTATATTACCCACTGCGCCAAGGGCAGAGGGCAGAGATGGGAGGTGGGGGTAGGCGGGTGGTTGATTTGCACTTGACCTGGCATTTACACCCTCAGCGATCCCACGTCATAACACACACGTGTACAAATTGACACCTGACCTGACCGCCTCAAAGCAGAAACATTCAGGCCAACACATTGCCACAGTATTTGAATATACAGTAACATATACACACAGACATTCCACGGCTCTCGCATCCGTGTCACGCCATCCGAAAAGCCTGACGGTGACTTTCATACGGAACATTTCAGGTATTTCCAGAATTGTTGAATCACCATTCCGTAGAATCCGTACTAATGCAATCACTGTTCTGTCTCAGGATTAAGACCACTCTGGGCAATGTTTACAATGCCCTAAGATGGACATTTAGAGAGAGTACAACTCATTGACGTGTGCGTCTCTGTGTGTGTGTCTGTCTGTGTGTGTGCTTGGGCCAAAATATTTTCCATCTGCCCCCACGTGCTTTAAGCAGTACAGCAGGGGGGACTGAGCGCTGACTTCAAAGTCAGGTATGACAGAGCACAGAGGTTAAAGGCTTTAATAATGAAAAAAGAACGATCCAGCGATGCGCAGAGAATCTTTTCCATGTTGCATAACCCCCCCACCTGTGACTGACGTCTAAAGTATGTACCCCGTCAGGCACTCCTGTCGTCCACTCCCAGCAACCATGCACAAACTTTTTTTTTTCAACCTGCAGGGTTTAGCGTGTCTCTCTTTTTATTATTTGTCTTTGTTTTGTTTGGAGTTTATTTCCACTTTGATTCCCTGCAGGCTTTTAAAAAGAAAACAAAAGTCTCCCATGACTCGATCGAAAGCCTCTCTTGGAAAGTCTCCTGGGCCCGAGAGTACGAGGTGGGGAGGGAAAGCGATGCTCGTGTGAACGGTCCAATCGTCTCTCTCAGGTTTCAGTATCCAGCTTAGAGAGAGATAGAGATGGAGAGAGAAAGAAGAGAGAGGGAGAGATGGAGAGAGAAAGAAGGGCGAGAGTGAAATGGAGAGAGAGGGAGAGACTGAGCCATTGTCTAGTGATTGGGATGAGCTGTGGGTACAGCTTTGTATCCTGGGAATGTGTTTCAGTATCCAGCTTAGAGAGAGAGAGAGAGATGGAGATGGAGAGGGAATGAAGGGTGAGGGTGAAATGGAGATTGAGAGAGAACCATTGTCTAGTTTTTATTACATTACACTTAGCTGATGCTTTTTTTATCCAAAGCACCTCACAGATATTACAGATTATTGGTTGGATGGAGGTGTAGGGAGAGGTAAGGGTGGGATTTGAACCTGCAACTCTGTGATCTTCAGTCCAACTCCCTAACCATTACACCACGGCTGCCTACAGTGATTGGGATGAGCGGTGGGTACAGGCTTGTCCTGGGAATGAGTTCCTCTCCATGGAGTTTTGGCAGGATAAATGAGTTTTCACCGCATCACTTCACCGATGTCTTTCGCTGGCAGAGTAAAGAAAACATTTTAATTAATAAAAATATCTTCATTCGCCGTGAATAATGTCCATTGATGTGTTTTCTGGGCGAAGCATTTTTTCATTTAGGACGTCAGTGCATGTTGACATCACTCAACACATTGCTGCTTGAACAGGTTTTTATGTTGTAGATGATGATGACTCTGATTCTCATGCCATACTTCAGCCTTCAGTGATTCACACTCCGATTTCCACTCCGACACTCCTATTCGATACTCGTGACCTCTTGTTGCTCACTTCCTGTGATTCTGCGTCCCGTCCTGTCCACTCCACAGGCCCACCCACATAAGGGCCGTGACCCCTGAACCAACCCCATGCCCACACCATATCTGACCTCACATAGTCTTATTGACGATTGCTGTATAGGCCCAAAGAACAAGGACACACACATACAAATAGTGTACATACAGTATACACATCCTCCTACACTGTATCTGTTCCTCCTTCTATGCTCTCTCTCGCTCTCGCTCTCACTCTCTCTCTCTCTCTCTCTCTGTATGCAATATAGTCACTCTTTTGTCTTTGTGCAATCGCTCTCATTGGTACTTGTCAACCTTCCGCTGCAGCTGTGCTGCCCATCAAGCGTGCATTGCAGCTGAAGCCGCTATGCCGTGGGGGTGCGAGCCCAAAGACAATCGGACTTATTATGGTGCTGTGATTGGAAGCAGTTGTGTCTGCCAAGAGAGTGTGTGGATCATGTCTTTGTCCGGTATCAGTCCCCTGCAGCAGAGATAATGAGGCGGCCCAGGCTAAGAAGTAAAGTGTTGTATTGTACGGAGAACATGCGTACCGCTAGTCACACACGCATGCAGGGCCCTAAAATTAACTTTTTTCCTCACTAGCCAAAATGGTTTGTAGGTGTTAATCTCGCTAGCCAAACACACAGTCACTAATGGGTCAACGTGCCTAGTAAGTTGGTCTTTTCTCCCAGCCAAGCTGAAATTTCACCAGCATTTGGCCAGTTGGCTGGTGTCAATTTAGAACCCACACGCACGCACATGTATAATCGTGGCATGCTCACGCGCACACATACACACGCGTGTGCTGTACCTCTAAATGTCCTTATTTACATGCCTGACTGTATAGTCTGAAGTATCCAGGTCATGGTTGTTAGCGGTTGGTGCTAAGTTGTGGCCGACTGCTGTACTAAGACCTGAGTTCTAAGGACTATAGGAGGTAAATGGGGCTGTAGAAGGCTTTTTTTAAGGTAAAATGTGTAAATTATGACAAGAATGTAGAAGTCCAGATCCCAACGATTTCCAACACCCATAACTGCCCATTAAGATGTGAAAGAAAGGTGCTGAGTGATGGGTGTTTTCGCATCTGTTACACTCTTACTGTGTATTATTATACAGTGAAGTCGATACTAATGTCTCTCCATTGGAGGTTGAAGCAAGGTGCATGCAACCACTCTGTTGACGTTTTTGCATCTGTTGTACTCCTTCTGTACAGTATTATAGGGTATAGTAGGTTCAGGTTTGTCTCTATAGGGTTATGCACTGTGATGAGTGAATGGCTGTTTTGCATCTGTAGTATTCGTTCTACATAGTGTTAAAAAGTAAAAAGGAGATACAAGTGTGTCTGTATTGGTTAAAGCATTGTGTGCAGACTCAGAGCGATGGTTCTTTCGCATTAGTTCTTATCTTTCCGTACGGCATTGTAGGCTAGTAGCCACTAAGGGGTCTCCATGTTTGTGGTAAGGACTGCCATGCTTGGGGATGCTATGGCGCAGTGCGGCCGGCCACAAGTGGTTAAATTATGTCCTCCCTGATGTTTGGTTGGTGTGTTTCTGGATATTGAATATCTTGGGTTTAATGAAGTCCTCCCTGATGTTTTGGTTGGTGTGTTTCAGGATCCTGATCTCGACGCCGTTTGCGGTGATGAGCTACTTCATGATCTGGTTCGTGCCGCCGGTGGAGGAGGGGAAGGTCATCTGGTACCTGGTCTTCTACTGCATCTTCCAGTCACTGCAGACGGTAGGACACACACACACACGTGCACATACGCTCAACTACACACACACACACACACGTGCACATACGCTCAACTACATATACACACACACACACACACACACACACACACACGCACATACACACATTGACATGTAACCAAACACTTTTTAACAGATACTCATTTCACGCTTTAAGACACATTATGTGGGACTTTCCTTTCAGTTACCATATGTTAATAAATGTATGTTTTGACTGTCTCCTTGCAGTGTTTCCATGTGCCTTACTCTGCCCTGACCATGTTCATCAGCTCGGAGCAGAAGGAGCGCGACTCTGCCACTGCCTACAGTAAGTCACCTCAGCTATTCCTCACCTATTCTTACTCTATTATCTACTGTTTTTATCTTGTTTTATATTTTTCTCTGACTCCAATTCTGTCTTATTCTTTCATTGAATTGCACTTGTGTTTTTAATGCGCTATACAATTAAACTTGACTCTGAAGCAGGGACAAGTTTCAACTTGACACGGCAAAATCAAAAGCCCGCTGTTTTGTGTTGCGTTGTTGTAAAAAAGGCGGGGGATCCTTGATCATATCGAATATTGCAAGCAGGCTAGTCTAGACTGGTCTTGCCTCATGGCTTGCATTACATAGCAAACGCTTGTAAGCAAAGCGGCTTACCGTGGAGGAATACGGTCAAACTACCACAGATATGCGTGCAAGCTGAATGGGTGGGGAAATGCAGGTGGTGGTTGGTTGGTGAGTTGGACGTGTTCGAACAGAAGAGCGCATCAGGAGTGAATGGCTCTCATTTCACCCTCATTCACCCTTATTCAATGGTGCTTATTTCATCCTTATAACTTTAACCCTTTCGAGGGTATCGCATATACAGTGGGATTAAGCTGCCTGTTGGCCAGGATGCCCTTACAAAAGAGATTATTAATGTCAATGGGTCTTTTCTCTTAAAGGTTTTTTTCATTAAACGTGCGTTGGCGTGTTTGTTCTCATTATGGTGCCGACTTAACACAGAGCTATATAGGAGCTGCAGAATGTTTGAGTTAAATACTGAAAGGACTGACAAAGTCCTTAATTCTCAAACGGAAGCAGAGGAAAGTAAAAGGGAGCCTTTAGTGTGGGAGATTTCTTTACTGAGCTACATGAGAGACTGCTACGCCATCAGAGTTTGATGTATTGCGTGTCTACACGATGACCACCTGCTCCAAAAAAAGAAGCTTATATTTAGCCTTTGCTTTAATGCCACGTTTGAAGGTTTGTCCCTTTGCCCTATCTGTAGAAAGATTCTTTGATGGTATTGCACACTCTGCCAAGGGACAAGCTGGCTGAAGTACGACTTTGTAACAGGGAGTTGAAGAATTTGTATGGTTGCTCTCAAGCCTTGATCTACAGCCAAGAATAAATAGGTCTGCTGTGCGCACCCGCTCATTTTCTGTGCGAGAATGTTTTTACGTGGCATAAAAAGACAGTATTATTCAGTGCCATGCAAAATGATTCCATGCGTTATAAAAGTATACATTTTGGCGCTTTTTACAATCTACCTATGATGCACTCCAAGAACTCATGGCTTTCTCTCCACAGTGTGTCCCCATTTTCTTTGTATCCTGTCATCGTGTACACAAATCTCAGTGCCCTAAATTCTTTCTCTTGCCCGCCTCTCTCATCTCTCGTCACGTTGAATGGATGTCAGTTGAAGTGTTGGCCACTTGGTAACTTGGTGCTTGGTGATGCCCACAAAAGAAATGCCAGCGTCCTTAATTCTTTCTGTCCCCTTCATCTCTTGCCACTCTTGTTCACAGGGATGACAGTGGAGGTGTTGGGCACAGTGCTTGGCACTGCCATCCAGGGCCAGATCGTGGGCGGTGCCATTGCGCCCTGCATCAAGAACACCCTGGGCTCCCTGGCCGACCTCAACGCCACCCAGCTGGGGTCGGAGGTCAACGTGTCCGGCATCTCCCTCAACGACACGGTAAGGCGTGAGGAGGAGAAGTACAGTTTACTGGTCAAATACAGCAAGAGACTAAAGCAAGAACACAACATGAATACTGCCCTGCTACAAAGGCAAAGTGCAGTAACTACATGTTTTGTCATGATTTAATTTAGACTGAAAAGTGTCTTCATAACACCTCTTTTATCTTCTGAAAAAGCCTTATGGTCCAAATGTGCCCTGTTTTGGAGATGTCAAATTTGCAGCAACTACAATATGCAATCTAATACCAAAACTTTTTAAACCTTTTTCTCAGTTCCCATGTTGGTGTACTTACTGCACTTTGTCTTTGTTGGGCAGAATACATCTATGAGATCCACTTCTGCCCAGATAGCCATGCTACTCAGCCTTTACTCATCCCTCTTCCTTTCTTTTCTCTTTCTCGCTCTACACCCTCCTCCTCTGCAGAAACAAGCCTACATGATCGCCTCAGGGGTCATCTGCGTCATCTATGTGATCTGCGCCTTCGTCCTCTTCATGGGTGTCAAGGAGCAAGATGGTGAGTGACAGCAAAGATATTTTTTACTTTCTACTCTTCCTGTATTGTCTTTGGTGACATGGTTAAGGACGGGCGGACTACACCCATTGTGCTTATTAATCCACTGATTGCCCTTCCCCTTCGCTGCAATTCTTTACATTCTTTACACCCATGGCACAGGGTAATCCACTGATTGCCCTGGCACTTTGCTGCAGTTCTTTAAATTATTTAAAATAAAGGCTTTTAAGCCTGTATTCAGACAGGACAGGTCGAAAGTGTGACGGGGAATGAGTGGGAGGGAGAGACTGTGGTGGAGCATCGGGAAATAACCCCAGGCCGGAATTGGAACCTGAGCTCCCGCCGCACCAGTACAGTGCTACAGCCATTTGAGCCATGGCCAAGGCCCCCCTTGCTGCAATTCTGCTGTATGTGCACACTTTGATTTTACTGGAAGTGAAAAGTGAACGTACTGTTATTGAAGGTGCTCTCTCTGAAACTTAAAAGACCTTCAGTCAGACTGACAAACAAACTAAAAATCTGGACGTTCAGAACTTTTTTGTGTGTTCTTTTTTCTTCTTTTTGAGTTTATTTGATCAATGTCTACTGGACACTGGATTCATCAGTCATTCATGATTTCATGCACGCGAGTGACCCTGATGAAGGTCTGTGACCGAGACGTTGGTTGCGCAAACTGAAATAGTCGAGAGTTCCAGACGTGCCAGCGGGGACATGTGGCATACTCGGGTCAACGTGTTTCATGTTCTGTTCCTGAGTCGGGCTGGCCAGGAATTGCATTGACCCTGTGTGTTTGTCTTTCTGTGTATCTGTTTGTGTGTGTGTGTGTCTATCTGTTTGCAATGCATGTGTGTATTTAGTCTGCAATGGTAGCCAAACACCCACAGAGTCGCACGGTCTTGGCCAAGTACACACATTCATGTATCTATTCATCGCATGCTGTAAAAAACAAAGTCGCTCACAGCATTGGCCAGGGGGGCGAGACTGCTATCACTCGTACTTGGCTCAAGTGGCTGTTTAATTCTGCTTGTAGGTTTTTTTTTTATTAATGACACAACATGCACTTGCATGTCTTATGGTTCTCAAGAAATTGACCATGAAGCATCTTGTCATCTTTACACAAAGAAATTGCCTCATGTATTAACTGGTCGTACCTCTTGTTTCCCCCGTTTCCTGTCTCTGCAGAGAGAGGGCAGCTGAAGTCAGATCGCCGCATGTCCTTCTTTGAGGGCCTGCGTCTGGTCATCTCGTTCGGACCCTACCTCAAACTGGTCATGGGCTTCTTGTTCACATCGCTGGCTTTCATGGTAAGACGCCACATCACGGCAATCACAGATGGATAGATCGCCTTTATTGTAACCAAAGGCAAATTTGTTTTCACCACCATCATAACTTGTTACAGACAACATGAAGACATGGGGCCTATACTACAGAGCTGGTTCAGGAGTAAACCAGGTTAAGTTAATCGGTAAATCATCTAATAGAAGAGTCTGGACTCCTCTTTTTTGTCCAGGCTCTTCTATTAGATGATTCCCCTCTTAATTTAACCTGGTTTACTCCTAAACCAGCTTTGTAGTATAGGCCCATGAAGTATACAACCCAATACAAAGAACATGTTCACAGGGGACATCACAAGAACATTAAGCACCATACATGCACACTGAAACACAAATAGTGTCAGACAACATAAGCACATACTCACACAGTAATAAGCCATACAGCCACACCATAAATGACAGTCACATACACATTATATATACACTACCAGGAGGGACCATACAGGGTCATTGTGGGAAATCATTGGAAAATTACAGTGCATTCTACCATGAGTTGGTTTACTGCACAAGACACAATCGCAGGAAACTGCGCCCACTCTGATAAGTTTTTTGCATGGTTTCCTTCTGAGTTAGTAGGAAAAAAGCTGTTTTGGTGGCGTCGATAACATTGTGAAGTCTTTATTTTGTTGTTGGATGTTCATTTTGTGCAAAACGTAATGTTGCCAACTCTGTGATTGTTGCATTCATTTTGGTTCTTTTTGTCTTGTCCCCTCCTGTGTAGCTTTTGGAAGGCAACATCGCTCTCTTCTGCACCTACGCTCTCGGACTGAGGGATGACTTCCAGAACGTTCTGCTGGCCATCATGGTATGAGAGAGACCCACACAACACTCGTGATTTGGGGGGCTGGTGCTGGGGGGCAGGGAGGCCGACAAGGTGGGGGGACAAAGGGGTCCGTTGTCCCTGGCCCAGGGAGATGGGGTGGTGGTGGTGGTGGTGGTGGTGGGATAATATAATTGGGGCAGAATTGGGTCCTCATTACATTGTATGTTTTGATTTGGGGGGGCTTTCAGTTGACATTGATCCTGGGCCCGGCCAAAGATGTCGTCGGCCCTGCTGGGGGGGGGCACTTGGTATTCAAGCTGTGCACAGCATTTGGAAGTTAAAAAGTCAGCTTTGTTTTTAAAAAAAATCTGTCTGCTCGTGTAGCAAGGAGTTTTGGAACATCGGAGTGAAGAGGATACCAGGATTCCTCCCCGCTGTATTTGGATCAGTTCCCCATTGTGGCAAAAACAAAGACGTATACAAAAGGAAGCACTTAAAAACTGATGTTGGACATCAGAGCTGTTTGTCTGGAGCGAGAGGGGTTCTCCATGCCACTCTCTCTCCCCCTGTTTCTGTGTGCCCAGCTAGGCAGAGACAGTTGAGGGCCCTTTGGCAACAACCCTGGGCCTGCTTGTCCAGCTTGTCCCAGACAAGGTGACTCATTGCCATGGCAATGGAACAGGGAGATTTTAAGGTTGAGGGGACGCATTCTGGTGGCGATGTGGGAAATGGGTGTCCTGTCCTCCTCCTCCTCCTACACACACACACTACACACACTCTAGCCCAGCCTCCCCTCTCAGCCACACACCCAGACACGAGGGAGAAACACAAGGAGCCTTTTGTGTCACCACAGAAACTCTCATTTGCTCCATTTTTTTTTTCTTTTCGCTTTAAAGAACCATTTCCCAAATGACTGCCTCACTATTCTTTGTCAAACCTTTTCTGCCTTTCTTGGCCACTAACTGTGTCAATGTTTGGATTAGAGTCCCAAGTGTGCAACGATTTGGGACTTTTTTTTTGATACTCCCCTTTCAGCTGTGTTGTGTGGCTTGTGTTGTATTGTGTTATGTGTTATGTAGCGCCGCCTATATACTCTAGCGAATGTGAACAGGTGATTGACCCTGTTACATGACGCCTGTCATCGTGCCATTATTTGTTTCTATGACCTGCTCTCCCTCCCCTCTCTCCGTTGGCCGCGGGTAATATTTATGTCCCCAGCAGGCCGGAGAAGACAGGTGATCAATGCCTCACAGTTCGTGATGTGCGTCAGTGGAACAAAAACGTTTTTTTTTTTTTTTTTCCCGAGGAGCGGGTGTCCTTGTTGTGATGGGTTAGAACAAAGGTGGAGGGAGTACAGTATTCGGGCAGCGGCCGCAGCACCAAAACACTCAAAAACACGTGTTGTGGAGCCACCATCACACGACACACACACACACACGGAGTCGTCGTCAGCTGATGCACCCCACCAATGGGGGACTGACCCCTTTTTATTTGTTTGGACCAGCGGGCTCCCTCCAGTGTTTTCAGGACACACTCGGAAGCACGTGTTCCTCTGCGTGTGTGTGTGTGTGTGTGTTATTGTTTTGAGGGGGAGGAGAGGGGGGGTGTGTGGGGGTGGGAAGACTTTAATGGGAGTTGATTGGAGATTCACATGGCTCACGTTGCTCTTCTGTGTGTGTGTTTGCCTTTTGTGCAGTTTGCTGGCACCGTTTCCATCCCCTTCTGGCAGTGGTTCCTCTCACGCTTTGGAAAGAAGACCGCCGTCTACTTTGGCATCTCGGTACACGTTCAACCACTCAATTACTTGTGTGTGTGTGTGTGTGTGTGTGTGTGTGTGTGTGTGTGTGTGTGTGTGTGTGTGTGTGTGTGTGTGTGTGTGTGTGTGTGTGTGTGTGTGTGTGTGTGTGTGTGTGTGTGTGTGTGGTTTTGTGTGTGTGTTATGCAATGTAGAATGCAACTTCACTGTACCAGATTTTATGATTTCCGTTTATTGCTGTCAATGATTTGCATACATTTGTAGAGAAAGTTTTAAATAAATGTCTGTTCCAATCCCCACTTATGCATAGATTTCAGAGCATACACAGTTGGATGTATGTGCATGTGCATGTGTGCATTTTGTATTTGTATTCCATCTGTTGTCCATATGAGACATACACACCTGCATGTGTGTAAATTATTTGATGAATAAATAGATAGCTATAAACTTTTGTCATTCCCAAGGGGAAATTCGTGTTCCAAGTTGCTCTGTATATATAAAAAAAGAGAAGTTAATATAGATTTTAAAAAATAAATGAATAAGGGCCATGATCACTATGCAGACAAGTCAATGTGTTTGTCTTTGTCCTTAATTAACGTGTTCTCCTCTTGTCCTCCTCCTCCTCCTCCGTCTGCAGTGGGTGGTTCCCTTCATGGTCATGGTCATCTGCATTGAGCCCAACATCATCATGGCCTATGTGGTGGCCTGTGCATCCGGCATCAGCGTAGCTGCAGCCTTCCTCCTGCCCTGGTGAGACACCATCCATCCATACATCACTGTTTATTGATTATTTATCGGGAACGGAAATCCAGGGGTGCGTTTCTCCACAGCGTCGTTGCTAACCATGTTAGTGGCCTGTGCATCAGGCATCAGCGTAGCCACAGCCTTCCTCCTGCCCTGGTGAGATGCGTTCAGTTAAGTTGAGTTCGGTTTATTTGGTAGGGATAGATGCACATCATGTAAGCTTTACAAGTCCAACAGAATAGCATCATAGCATTACAGCCATTGGCTAATTTCCAATGCCCATCCCTAGAAAGGTGTTAGCAACTTATTTGGTTGCAATGCAATTTCCCATAGGCAACCTACTAAGTTGCTATCTGGTTAGCAATGATACTTTTGAGTAAACGGAGTCCTGATTTGTGTATCCTGAACATGCAAGTGTAAAACCAACCAGGCTGTGATGAAATGTGACTGTTACAAAAATCTTTGGGGCTTAGTGGCAAATTTTGTCACAGCGTCAAGTAAGGGGTAGGCCCAGGGTTGTAGAAAACAAATGGCATCATAGAAAGCTCTTAACACACGACATGCTCTATTTATTTTCCTGCTGGTTTGGCCTTTGCCAATCCCTGCCTTGCACCTCGACAGCTCTCTCCTGCTTTTTCCCCCTCGTTTAGTTAACCCCTCAAGCCACATGGCAGTTTATCATAATCAGTCATTATCTATCATTACCTCTGTGTAATAATGATGATCGCCTATTTGAATGCTCCACTGATCTGCCCTGCCCCCGAGTGCTGCGGCATGTTGTATCTCCTGAAGAGTGTAGACAGAGTTCATCCCGAACCCGATTGCACCTAATTAAGGTCTGTAGTGCCAGCTATCCCCACTTGGGTTGGATCATGGATCAGATGAACTGATGAGTTGTGCGGTTTCTCTCTCTCTCTCTCTCTCTCTCTCTCTCTCTCTCTCTCTCTCTCTCTCTCTCTCTCTCTCTTTCTTTCTTTCTTTTCTTTCTTTCTTTCTTTCTTTCTTTCTTTCTTTCTTTCTTTCTTTCTTTCTTTCTTTCTTTCTTTCTTTCTTTCTTTCTTTCTTTCTCTCTCTCTGCATCTAGGTCGATGTTGCCAGATGTGGTGGACGACTTCAAGGTGCAGAATCCCGACACGCAAGGCCACGAGGCAATCTTCTACTCCTTCTACGTCTTCTTCACCAAGTTTGCCTCTGGCGTGTCCCTGGGCGTCTCCACCCTCAGTCTACAGTAAGTTCTCTCTCTCTTGGCTTTTGTTCCAAACTGTTTGCTTTTTTTTCTTTCTTTTTTTTTTTGCGTCCAACCTCTTTGGCATACAAGTTCACATGCACGCTCTGTGAAAATAATAGACAAGGAGTTCACATGCCCTTTAAGAAACCACAGCAGTTTCTTCACTCTGCTTTTTTGGTGTTGCACACTTTCTTTTTTGTTGTTCTGTGATGCCTATGGTTTTACCTGAGAGGAACATGGTGCTGTGATTCTTCACCGCTTCCGTAACCAAGAGAGGCTAAGAACTTCTATAAACAAAATGGAGACGTTAACTTCTGTTTAGCCTGCTCTTTTGACTTTTCTTGTCTTTTTCACTGAACATGGCACCTGCTATTGGGTCAATGATGTTTCAGTAGTAGCACGTGCCTGGGTGGTGCAACCACAGCTAATGCCACTATTTTATGGAGTAAAATAGTTTTATTTGTTTTTAGAGGATTATATAAGAGACATATTCATTGCAATACAACAGTTACCAATTGCTAATTAATTTCTGGGCATTAGCGGTGGTTTTACCACCTGACGTCTGAGTCCAAAAAAAAATGCCATTGATCTTATTGCAGTCCTCTGAAAGTGTCTGGGCTTGTCCAGTCCAGAACAAAGACCTGGAGTTTGGAATTTCTCACCAGCGTATTACATTTGGCCGTCACATTAGTAGGTCCTGTAATTGGGACCACCAGGGCTGCTCTTGTAATGTAACAGTGCCGCCGTCCTACTGTGCTTATTGCCCTACTTGTCAAAAGCTTAAGCTCCCCTGATTAAGACCGCTCTTATGAGGCCTGGCCAGACTCGCCTAAAAACAAAAGGACCAAATCCTTACTCATTTGACCCAAAAAAAGAGAGAAAAGGTTCTTTGCTGCCCCCCTTTTTTCCCCGCTTTCTATTTTTTTTCCATCCACAGTAGGGAGCCACTCATTTTCTCCCCTTCCATGTACTGTACGTACCATTAGACTTCCATTCAATTCTGGCCCAGGTCATTTGCCAATCCTTTCCCATCTCTCTCTCGTCCCACTCATTTCCTGTCTCTCCTCCACTATCCTGTCAGAAAGACAAAAAGACCCCTAAACAATATATTACAAAAGTGAATAAATAAAACAAATTAAATAATAATAAGATAATGTGTCACTCTCCGCTTACCCCCTGCTCACTCACTCGCTGACCTACCCACTCACTCCCTCTCTGCTCCCCTGCGTCTTCTCCCCGCAGTTTCGCCGGGTACCAGACCAACGCCTGCACGCAGCCGGACTCCGTGACCTTCACCCTGAAGATGCTGGTGGCTCCGGCGCCCATCGTGTTCATCTTGCTGGGCCTCATCATCTTCAAGCTCTACCCCATCGACGAGAAGAGGAGGCAAGAGAACCGCAAAGCGTTACAGGAGCTAAGGTGAGCATCACACAGATACAGTCGAAGGGGTTCTCACAAGTAGACACAGTTCCAGAGACAATCTCATGCACATTGCACCCTAAAACTGGGTGAAGTGTAGCCTAGTACACAAAACCAGCCCTAATGTTATTCTAGCCTGGCTTGCCACGCTTGGTGATGCGGGTAAACTTTTCCTACTTATACAATTGGAGATATACTGGACGTATGTACACTAATGGATGCATTAATACAACACGTACAATGTAAACAAAAACAATCTGCTTTAAAGGGGTCACAGGGTGTGCATCGATAAGTGCTGTCTAGATTGTCTTGCCTTTTTTTTTTTTACAACACTGGAGAATTAGGCTATCTTATCTTGCGCACCGCGCTCCAGACCACATGTCAAAGGATCTCATAAAAGTAAATCATTCATTTTAATGATCCTATGCTTCTGTTTGTAAACTCCAGCCACCAGCCATCACATCACAAGCCTGTCATAATAATAATAATAATAATAATGTTATTATCAATAAGAACTCCTTGTATAGTACATTCCATACAATAATGCTGCTCAAAGTTACAGTTTGAAAAGAACATGCAGGCTTGGCAGATTTTGAGACGGAGACATCAGTTTAAATCATGGCCTGTCTTAACCAAGGCGAGAGCACTCGCAAGGAGCTGAAAAGGAGAATTAAATCACTCGTGGACAACTTGATAAAGTATAGATATCACTGTGCGGTCTCCTCTCTCTCTCTCTCTCTCTCTCCTGACTCTCTGCCTTCAAGGGGGGTATTCAGGCCTGTGAATTAGTGCTGTGTTGCTCCTTTTGAAATGGTGGGAGCCCGGCAGCATTGGAATGTTGACATTAGAAATGGAGCTGTGCAGTCTTTTGTGTGCGTGTTGCTGCGTTTTTGCCTTTTGCCTCCCTCTCTCACATTTTTTTTCCCTCTTCCTCCCTTCTTTTTCTCCCTTTTCTGACAACAGGGACTCAGATGAGGACTCACAGACAGACTCCACAGAACTGGGCAACATGGTGTAGTACGGGAACAAATGGAATATATTCACACACACACACACACACACACACACACACACACACACACACACACACACACACACACACACACACACACACACACACACACACACACACTGTTTCTCACAAGATGTACATGGGTCACATGTCTGGATACATGTGTGTGTGTGTGTGTGTACACACAAACTCACACACCTCAAAGGTCACTACTCGAAAGTGACTGTGACCATTTGTCTCGGTTGAAAGAGAGTAAGGTCACCTTTGCTGGCTGCCATGGCAAGTTGCTGAACTGTTCGGGGGGAGCTATTTAAAAAAAGAAAAAGGAAAAAAAATCCTGTGAGATGTGGGAAGTCTGAGCACTCCCCCCAGTGGCCAACACAGAAACTGCTCTACTTGCACGCAGGACCAGCAAGGCTAACCAACGAGGGTGAATGAGACACCGACGCCTGGTTGCACGTTTACAATTCTTGTGTCATTACCAAAATCATGCCGACATCACAAGCACCTGTACTCCTCTTGGAAGCACAACTGTGATCGCATCTACAAAGCTTGTGATTGTTCCTTTATAAGTGGCTTTGTTTGCAATACTGCTACAATACTCAAGCAAAGCACATTTTTTTGGAGGGATATTTCCATCATTTTATTCTTTACAACATTGTTCACCATAGCAGTGTATTTTTCCATACAGATAGGGCTTGATTTTGGATTTTGGTACACTACATCTTGAAACTCTGCATATCAAGAGTACTATCAACTTTCCACAAGAAAGCACTAAGCCAACATCATGTATGATGTGGGTGTACCAGGGACAAAGAAAATATTTTCTCTCTGCTGTTGTTTTGTCTGTACTAACTGGTAAGTGTAGATGAATGCGTATGCAAGAGTTGGTGATTTTGTTTAAAATTCACTTAAATTAAAAATAGTTTCTTAGCAGTTATGTGTAAAAAAGACTATTTATACTGCGAAATCGTACTGTCAATCATCAGTAAGACTTTTTTCCGTTATTTAACATTTTTGACTGTAACACAGCCAGAGAATTCTGCTTTGGCCGTTACTCGCGTGTGACTGTCATGGTTGGTATTTCAAAGGTGCTATTGTACTTTCAAACATTTTGATAAAAAAGTCTGTGAATTTGTTTATAAATGTGTATAGACCTACTGTCGTTTCAGCTGTGAACGCTGACCATGTACAGGTGCCTGTGATTTTGTTGTAATATTTTTGTTTTACGGTCTTGTATATGTTTTTTGAGAAACTAAGTTTATTGCCAGAGAGATTTTTTTTTTGTTTTTTGTAAATTTAAGCTGAAGTCATGGCCAAAACATGTTTCTATTGCCTGCTGCCTTTGGCAGCGTATGTAAACGTTTTAGAAAAAAAACATGCATGTACTTGGGAGAGTGTGTTGAAACACTACAGTTTTGCCTACTTGTTGGTTGTGTTTTTGTATCGCTATGGTTTTCTACTATAGTGGTACCTAGACCACCGTGTTGAACTGGATTAGGCCTACAGCTGCCAAAGGCAGCCGATGTCTGCACAACTACAAGAAGTGGCCTAATATCTGAGAAAAAAACAATGTATATGTGTAAATACTGTAAGTTGTAAATACGTTCAGTGTTCTGTAGTGTACATTGGCTGCAAAAAACCTGCTGCTAAATCCAGGTACCATCTGGTCTATTTTGGGATTTGGTGGTACTAATTTATGATGAATGAAAATATGTTGTTGATTTTAATGTTCAAATTAAAATTGAATACTAATATAAATGTTCTGGTTCATGTCCATTTCCTTCTGTTTGCAAGAGTGGTTGGAAGGATCAGTTTAGTGTTCTCAAAGGCTTCAATACAAAGTCACATTAGGCTGCATGCAGAGTGACTGTGTACAGTCATTGGTCTGAGTAAAGTTCTGAGTTATTAATGAAACTCATTCATGAAAAATACAGTGCATACTGTATATCAGAATAAATACTGATTTGTTATAGCTCAGTGCATTATACTGTAAATGAGCATTTGGTAGGGCACCCATTAATCCTTCATTGTCCTTCCTTTATCTGTGGTTACCAGACCATGCTCTATCTGTAGTGTCCTACAACATCCATGTAGCGAAGGGGAGTAGAGTTGCCCAGCTGGGACTCGAACCCAGACCTTCTGGGGTAGTAAACCGGGGCTCTGATCGCTACACCAAAGAGCCAGGCTCGTTGGCGTGACAGTCAGAACACACCCACAACCCTAGTGATGGTCACTCCATCACACTGCCTTCCCCTTCGGGAAGCGCACCCGTGCGCTTCACACACTCATGGTGTCCCTCGCGCAACTGCCCATCAATGCTTCACCTGTCACTGTGGTCACCAATCCTGGGGGTCCCTCACATGGAATTACGGCACACACACAATGGGTACGCCTCTGATGGCCTTACGGTAGCCGTCCCACTTCTGACACCATTTGTAGGGAAGGGGAGTAGAGTTGCCCTGCAGGGACTCGAACCCAGACCTTCTGGGGTAGTAAACTGGGGCTCTGACCACTACACCAAAGAGCCACAACCCTAGTGATGGTCACTCCATCCACCAATCTACTGCATGGTATTAAGCAAATACTGTATGGCAAAGGGGGAACACAAATAAAGCATTGATGTTATGATTTGAACACAACTGAAAATGAATGGCACTGGTTTGAAATTATGCAGACCAACTAATAAGGCCATTGGACAACAGTGCTTACAGGTGGTTGATTGTTGTTGGTTTATATCAATCATGTAAAAACTTATGTCAGAGGTGTACCAAGACATGAGACAGTTCGGTTTTCATGCATTTTCGCCACTGCCGGTAAAAATCGCTTCCGCCCCGCGTACCCACTCTGGTGTGAATTAGGCCTTAGGCCAGATTCCCACCAGAGCAGGCCGGGCCGGCAGCAAGAGGACGACTGCTTAGTATCGGCCGGTGTGTTCTACTCGGCCTTTCACACAGACAGCGGCTAGTCCTGTTCAAAATCCCTCCCACAGCAAATAATACTAGTTCGCTACTTTGCCATTCATTTCAACGGGACACCGATGTCCGCTGCCGTCCAAAATCTGCTCGAGTTCTATTCTCCAAATGCAGCGCAGAACGGAGCCGTCTCCCACGCCGCTACCGCCCGGCTGTGGTGCACTGTTGTGGAAGGACAGATCTGTTTCCGTGTATTTTCGCCACCGCCGGTAAAAATCGCTTCCGTCCCGCCCCGCTGTGGTGTGAATCTGGCCTTATGAAGACCTCACTGGCTTGTAACAGTAATGTTGTGTCACTGTTTTGGGGACTTGTTGCCATCTAGTGGTCAATTGAAATTCAGCAGCCTCCATTCTTGACGTGCCTCACATTTCTTTCCGCTATGATAGATGCCGTCTTCAGACATTTGATTATGCGCCAAATAATTCACTAGTGAAATAAACCACCTGAAACAATTTGCTTGAATTTGTTTGGAAATGTTGTAACATGTGCCCGTAGCCCCCGCTCCAGTAAAGTTCTCTGCACGACACTGTGCTAAACTCATGTATGACAAACAGGAACCTCAAATGCCTGACTTGAATACAACCACTCAAAATGAATGACACTTTCTTGTTTCCAATTACCTATGTGCAACTCAACCAACAGGCCAATAGACCTTTCAAGAGGGTGTTGGTTGTTCTTGGCTTATATCAGGGATAAGGGATTTTGTCCACCACCATCGGAGGGCCATATGACAACGGATTTGACTGCCACTCACTGAGTTTAGGGTGTAGTTAGTTGCTCACTGACGGACTATATTTTTGGATGTGTTCTCTATCGGCCCACAGTATAATTACAACGGATTGATTCAATAGTGGTCATTATGTTTTTTCTTACATTATGTTTGACCTATCTGCACTGAGTGAGGAGGCAGGCCGCATATGGCCCCCGGGCCTCACGTTGCCCATCCCTGGCTTATATCAACCATGCACAAAACATATTGTTTCAGAGTCAGAGGATAGGTATGGATGCATAAAAGACAAGGAATGAGATAAGGAATAGGAGGAGCAAGCTACAAAGTAGGCTACATAGGACAGAAATGTTATTTGAACTGTCCATTAATGGACAGAAATGAAATGTGAACTGTCCATTTATGTTTGTGTCTACTGTATCACATAAAATTGATGGAATGGCAAACAACTTGTGAGGGGTGAAGATGCTGGTTAAAGAATGGTCCTCTGTCGATATGTAGAAAGCCTACAGATAGCTGTGGTAAATTAGTGAAAAAAAGATTTACAAGTCCTGTCATATATATACTGTCATTGATACCTTACTGTACTCTCACTGCCCAATGCTGACATTTTAACCTTTTGTGTCCTTCCTGTGCAAGGTACTGTTGCTGTCCAGCGAGGGGGACAAGACAATTCACTACATAACAAATTTCCCTTTTTTAAACAGTGTCCTACAACATCTGCAGTGTCCGTATTTTTTGTTCATTTGAGATGTGTTTCACCAGTTATGAAGAGCTGGCTGGCTTACAGTAGGGCAGGCTATGCGATGTGTCTGTTATGGTGATATGTTGCCACCTAGTGGCCGAGTAAAATTCTGCAGCAACTGTGGACTTGTGTGCGGTGTACTGTATGTGCTGTACAGGGAAGCTGGTTCCTTCAGCATTGCAGCAGCACCTCTGTTTCTCTTGCATGTGTAGGCCTATAGCTAGGCTTTCATTTTTCGATGGCATCAAGTATGACTGGTATGCTTTCCGACATTTTATTACATCACCACATAATTCAGTGGTGCATTGTTTAACAATAAAGTACACTACAGTGTTGTGATCATCATTGCAACATCACTTAATCGGATGTCATTATCCACATGTTTACCATGCAGAGGGGTTCAGCATGTCTTCTCTTCCTTATCATGCATCATACTGTATTATATATACTGTATATATCCTATATCATCCCCTTTCATTGGTTTGTAAATACACACCTGTGTGTATTTATTTTATTTTGTGAAAGGCTCTACAATAGTGGTGCTACCTACAGTATGAGAGGCCTCTGAGCTTATGGTGTGTGGTGATATTTGGGTGGGAGTGTCCAGCTTGGACTGGCCTCCTGAAATCTACAGCCCACTATCCCTTTACATGGAGGGTGTGAGCGGATCTCATCCTGTATCAAGATTCAAGATTCAAGATTCTTTTAATGGTCCCGAAGGAAATTTGTCTTGGACATACATAGCTGCCACATACACACAACACTGATACACATGACGCCAAAAAACAAAAACAAAAAAACATGCATACATAAAGTGCCCTCATAGAGATACTCAAATGCATATCTACTACATCCTCCTACACACATACATGGCATTACAAGGATGGTAGTTGTTAACGACCTGCGTTCAGGTTAACAGAAACAGGGACAAAAGAAAACCTATACCTATTTAAAAACCTTCGCAGCTTAAAATATGGGAGCAAGGTCAGCTACCGTGCCATGCTTTACTACTGTACATTTATTTTATTTTATTTTATTTTATTTTATTTAACTTTATTTTATTTTATTTTACTAAAGTAAAAGCTAGCTTGTGCCATCACACTTTGCTAGTATTCCTGGGGACCTAATTCAAAATACATCAAGCACACAAGTGTGAACTGAACTCGTGAACAAGTGGTTAGGGTGCTGGGCCCAAGGGTTGCCAGTTGAATTCCCAACACCACCACCAGGTGTATGGCGGGAGTGAATAGACAGCACTATCTCCCTTGCTCCTCTCTGTGCTCCTCCGTGCTAGAGATACCCTGTCCCTGAGCATGCTACCATCCCTCCTCACTGGTTGCTCCTTTACTGTGCATGTTGAGCTCAGCTTGCCCCTTGCACAGGTGAGGCAGTTTTGTTGTTTGCAAGGTATGCTGTGGTGTGCTGTGTCATGAGCCAAAGTGAATTTGTCACTTTGACATTTACGTATCTGCTGACAGCACCAGTGCTTGAAGTGGGGGAGGGAGAGACTCAGGGGGACTCTTAATTTTCATCATCAGAGTTCCTGCACTAATCTTGTGCGCCACATTTTATAAGTGGAGAGGGTTCCTTCACTTATTTTTGGCTGATATAATCGGACAGTTAGGGTTCCTGCACTTCTTTTTTTTCCACTTCAAGCACTGGACAGCACGACATTTACTTCTGTCTTACCCACTTCATTACCGGTCTGTGATGATCCATGCGTGTCAACGGGCTTGTTTGTGATGGCGCAGGCTGTGAAAAGGCAGACTGAGAATGCATGCGCACTGCAAAATTACATAATGTATTGTGATTGTGTAGTGCAAATGTGTGCTGCACAGATACACGCAGCTTGTGGCATTTCAAACAGACACAACTAGATGAGGAAGTAATGGTAGGTTTAAATATGATGACCAACGCTGTGAATGACCATCATAGGACCGTCAACTGTGGAAACTGACATGAATAACTTGATGGAGGAGACAAACTGGATGCTTGGGAAAGACTTACACTTGTTGGGACACTTGGGATGCTGTNTGTGTGTGTGTGTGTGTGTGTGTGTGTGTGTGTGTGTGTGTGTGTGTGTGTGTGTGTGTGTGTGTGTGCGTGTGTGCGTGCGTGTGTCCGTGCATCCGTGCGTGTGTGTGTAAGGCCGCTGATAGCTTTGGCTGGGCCTAGGACAAAATCACCTGAAAGGGGCCCCCTACCTTATATTGAATGTAATGAGGACCCAATTATGCCCCCCCCCCCCCCCCACATCTCCCTGGGCCTGGGACAGCTGGGAGTATAGTAAAATAGGTCAGGTAGGGAAGGGGCGCCACCAGAAATGTTGGGCCCCATGAGAGATTCGAATTTTGGGCCCCCTGCAGGTAACTTATAGGCTATTAAACCTAGATATTTCTGAAAAGATATAAGATTGCTCATAATTTTAATTAGTTGTTATAGTCAATAGTAACATTTCTCAGTATTCTTTAACTAGACATTTCAGGCGACCATATTTGGTTGAGAACCTATGCCCAGAAGGTGACTAAGAAAATGTCTCGAGGCTCAAGTGGTGATGACACTACTGCATCCACCACTAGGTGGAGCTCTGCAGCCAGTATCCACCGCTCTGACTACACTACACTTACATCATATACAGTATACACGCTGTATTTAGCTGACGCTTTTATCCAAAACAAATCACAATTTGTTTTGTTTTCAAGTGCAGGGTATTGGTTACAACTCCTGAGCAGTGCAGGTTTAGGGTTTGCTCAAGGGCACCTCAGCCATGGAGTGAGACAGAGAGTGGAAGTGTGGGATTCAAACCTGCAGCCCTCTGATCTGAAGCCTATCTCCTTTACTACTAGGCCACGGCTAACCTGACTTAAGTGACGCCAAAGTCATATTTATTTATTTACACTAACATGAACAGTCCTCCTAGCAGAGGAGAAAGCACACAGATTAGAGTGACTGAATAGTGAAACGTTAAAATCATATTTATGTGATGAAAGTACAACCAAAGTAATGCAGTCACAATTTCACCGTTGCACATGTAGTGTGACTGTGCAACATGACTTTGCCCTGTGCACTGCACTCAACCCATACAGGACTCAAAAATGAGAATGTCCACACTGCACATTATTAGGCCTACATTAAATTACATTGCATTTGGCAGATTTTTTTTTAACCAAAGCGACTTAAAATCAAGGACATAATAGTCATCACTCAATCACTAGCAGATACCAAGTGCACAGGGTGCTAAGTGGTGTTTTTTTGTTTTGTTTTACATTATCACAGGTTACTTAAAAAAATACACAGCACACTGTCTTAAAATCATTCAGTAAATGTGTGACTGGACTGGTAGTAAGTCCAATGCTTGCTATTGCTGGACATTATTTTGGGGGAGGGGGTTCGTGGTATCTGGTTATACGACCCAGAATTTGATATTAGAGCAATAGAGTGGTCTAATTGGTAGTAGAGGAGAATGGGGTTGGTTGTCACAAGTTCTGGTTGTCAAACTCATCATATCTTAGCCTCTCTAGGTCGCTGATCAAAACAGTTGAAACTTGAATGTTTGTAATTAATGTCACAGGACATCTACGTTGATATTGGAGGTAAAAACATAATATCCTTGAGGTGAGACAACATAATGTGTTTTTCACATGAAAAAATGACCATTTTCAGAGGTCTAATGTTTTCCTTTTTATTCATTGCACTATGGGCTGGCATCAAGATCAGTATGCCATTTGAAAGTATAAAGAGTAAGCTACCATTTTGTTTAATTTATTCTTAGCTAAGGCAATCCATGTGGGAACCAGACTCCGAAAGAGTTGGGGTTGGTTGTCACACGGCTACCGGGGTTGGTTGTCATTGTATGTGGGGCATGAGATGTTTTATATTCAGTTTGTGTGTGAAATAGGCCTATTTGCATTTTTAAAGTTCTAGAGTGTAAGAAGCAGCAAATGGACCATTTAATGATTCTGTATGCATGAGGGTTAGATCCACATTCAATTGAAATTGGAAATGTATCATTTTTATTTAATGTTGAAATTGTCCATTTCCCCCCATTAGAATACCATTGTGACAACCAATTCCATAGGGTGACAACCAACCCCGCAACAGGGGTTGCACATGGTGCCTTTGAGAGCCCATATCTTTTGAAGAGAATGCATTAACTATACAAATATAGGCCTACCTGACAGATGTAGCATCACACCTGTGTAGAAATGGTTCCCTTGCAATATACTGTTTTTCCTGAAATTAGATGCAAGTAAAAAATGTGACAACCCACCGCGTTCTCCCCTAAGTAGGAAAATATGTGTAAAGTACTCTGTGAAAGAAAGAGTGGTAGGCCTACTCTGGAAGAGTTATAGGCTATTCATCTAAGTAGGCCATGTGCAAGTGTTTTTAAGATGCTTAAAGGTAACATGTAATGTCAGGTCATGTCAGGTTGTATGCAATTTGTTAGCTCCAGTCTTCAAAGTTCATTTGTCATATGTACAATGAATCCCTATTGTTTGTCGCAATATGTGCTTTTTTGGGTCTTTTTGGTGGCCAACTGAAAAAAAATGGCAGCCATAATGATGATAGGCCTACTGTTTTAGCAGATATAACCAATTCCAAATTTGTATCTCATAATTTGTTTGATAAATTGTGTGCAAAAAGTATGCAAATAAACACTAGGCCTACCTTTGAAGACCAACAAATAATTTAAAAAAAATACACACATAGGCCTACGCAACAGTAGGCGTAGACTACTCTGGCTACAGCCTACACAAAAGTGTGCGCGTGCACACGCACACTTCGGAGTTATAATTGATGTTGCACCGCCGAGAAAGTATCCCAACAGCCCAGAGTGCCGCAGAAACTGGTATGCATCTTATAGCATACATTGCGGTATAGCCTGTGTATCCAAACACAACTTGTCTACTGTTGGCTTACATCATGAGAAAGTATGAGCCTATTGAATTTTATGGGCTATATTTGCCCAGGTCTTTATTCATGAAGTCAGATCTAGGCTAACATAGAGGTGGTTAATGAATAATAGAAGAATTTATCAAATTCAACAAAGGGCAGTCATGGGTGAGCAGGGAAGTCATGGGTGAGCAGGGCAGTCATGGGTGAGCAGGGCAGTCTTGGGTAAGTGGTTAGGGCGTCAGACTTGTATCGCAAAGGTTGCCAGTTCGACTCCCAACCCGCCAGGTTGGTGGGGGAAGTAATTAACCAGTGATCTCCCCCATCCTCCTCCATGACTGAGGTACCCTGAGCATGGTACCGTCCCACCGCACTGCTCCCCATGGGGCGCCACTGAGGGCTGCCCCCTTGCACAGGTGAGGCATAAATGCAATTTCGTTGTGTGCAGTGTTCACTTGTGTGCTGTGTCACAATGACAATGGGAGTTGGAGTTTCCCAATGGGCTTTCACTTTCAAATTTATTTGGAGCATAAACAGAGGCTATGGCTAATTTCCGCCCATGTAGTTCGGATTTAACAATGACCAGTCTCCCTTCCGTAGGCCTATCGGTTTCGACTGCCAGTAGGCCTACCTTTATGGGAAGACATTCAAGACAAGGCTTAACAACCGCCACTCCCCTCGTTTTCGTTTGATAAGATGAAGATGCAATTACATGGTAAAACTTATTTGCTAGACGGTTGGAGTCGTTGCTCAACAAGTGTGTTTCTTGCAAGAGGCCGATATCGATTTTCCGACGCCGTAGCACTGACAAGAGACTGGAGCGCTTGTGTGGTGCATTTAAGCCACCAACATTCCATACAAGTACGGAAAGGTCAACCATTGACATGATCAAATGGTTCTATGAGAAGGCAAAATAATACTAGACCTAACTGAGTCCCCGCAGCAACCCGAGTGTAACTATGGTGGTAGTGTAAAATAATGGTAGATTATCAGTAGTGGAATCCTCAAAAAAGTAGAAATAGGCCTAATTAAAACCAAGACTGTCATCAAGCATCCCCTCAGTGACAAGACAAAACATTACATGGACAGACATAGACAAGGACAAAATAGGCCTAGGTAAGACAAAGACAAAGACAAAACTCAAGAGGAGAACGACAAAATAAAAAGGACAGACACAAAACATAACTTTACGCTGATCCATGACCAGGAATGGATATGGGGCGGCAGTAACCCAACATTTCAACCCATGACTTGCAGCTAAATAAAACTAAGCGTAACGGCAACTGTAGCAGAAAAAACTAACGTGAATAGGGTAATAAGTCATGTAACCAATGCGGATACAGTGGAAAACTGGGACCACAATAAATGAACGAGCTAAGGACACCTCACAGAACCCACTGCGGCGTCTCATAGTGGGTAGGCTACCCAGTTCTCGTGAAAAAAAAACAGTTCAGTGGAAGCAGAACTGCTCTTGCTGCCAAAATAAGCAAAGGCTATCCGTTCCCCACAGTGGTTACATTGAGTCAAATCATGCTGGATTATTTCTGCAAGGTGTTGGCCTATGTTCACCTATCAATTAAACTAAAATGTGGATATTCAAGTGGGTTTTGAATTTGGCTATGTAAGTTATGTGTGTAAGCAAAACATACCTATTTTTACAGGAAAAAATCGAACTGGCAGCATATCCAAATCGGTCTCAGATTTGACATCGCAAAACTGTTTTCTATTTGTATTTTAGAATGGCACACATCTGGACTATAAGCACAACTCAAAATACAGTATTTACAAGTGGGTTTTGAAGGATCTAAGCCAGGAGTATTAAGACAAAATGCCAAAATCAAAATCTGAAATAAAGTTAGGCCAAACTAAATATTTCTTTTTGTGTAATATTAAATGAAGCCAATTAGGATTGGAGCCAATTTTGGTCCCCTAGGGGAAATTCCTTCTCTGCATTTATCCCATTTGGACTAGTGAATCACATGAAGTACACACACTAGTATTCCATAGCAGTGGGCTGCCTGCTGAGCGGCGCCTGGGGAGCAGTGTGGGGGTTAGGTGCCTTGCTCAAGGGCACTTCAGCCGTGGTTCGGTCGGGCATTGAACCGGGAACCCTTGGGTTGCCAACCCAGTGCTCTAACCACTCAGCCACAACTGCCCCTGTGTTGTTTTGTGTGTAATATTTTTAGTATTATTTCCAGAGTAATACTAATACTACTGCTGCCCATTAACAGATGTTAGGCGACCTTTTTAATGAATACTTACCACCACCATGAAATTCAAAGTAGGCTATTTGTTATGACCGCCATTTTGAATTTCCAGAAATAGAAATTTTAGCTGCAAACTTACTGTACTTTGGTCATACTATTAAATATCACTTTAGACCTATTACAGTATTTAGTAATTAATAATGAAAAGATCTAATTTGGCAATGGTCAGCACTGTTTCAATGAGCAGCATAGTTGCAATACTCTAGCCAACATCCTACACAGCGCACCTTTAAGTAGGCCTAATATGTAACGACTTGGTCATTGCCATTCTGGTAACAGCTAATTTAGGTCTACAGGGGTAGTGTTTTAAAATGTTACATACACTCTTCTCCATCATCATGCACGGTAGTTCATATTGTGTTACATATGAATGAGCTGTTTCATTAGCCTGGGCCCACTCATATTCCTCTGACAACCAAATTTCATGTTCAAGTCTTGTTACGACATACGTTAATGGTGTATGTGACTGTGGGCCAACTGTGTAATACACATTTGAAATGATCCCATGGGCTGCATAAAATTAAGATTTTCCCCCCAGTGTTATGTACAATAAAACTGTAAACAATACGCTACACACAGAGCTGTCAAAGTCTAGCCATACCAGATGTTTATTTCACTGAACTCGCATCCCAGCATGCCCTGCACAAATGTTATTATGTCGTCTTCAAGTAACATCAGGAAATATGAAATATCAGCACAGGCAACAGAGCAGACATAACATTTCCCCCCTCCCCAGGGGAGACCCAGGAACATCATTCATCCTAAAATGCCGAATATGCACGGCATTCCAGAAGCGTTGATGATAGACAACGGCCCGCAGTTTTCGGGGGCAGCATTTGCGGAGTTTGCAGTGTCTTACGATTTTCGCCACATCACAAGCAGTCCGAAATTCCCCCAGAGTAATGGGGAGGCTGAGCGCGCCGTCAAGACAGTCAAGGAACTCCTCAAAAAGGCTGTCGACCCCTATCTAGCCCTGCTTTCATACAGAACGACACCACTACACAACGGATACAGTCCTGCTCAGCTCTTAATGGGGCGAAGGCTGCGCACTACTGTACCTACACTTCCTACACTGCTGGATCCTGCACTCCCTGACAGCAGCGCAGTGATTCAGAAGGAAAAAGCGAAGCACGCTTTGGATGCACACTACTACAACAGGCGTCACCGTGCTCGACCCCTCGGTGACCTTTCACCTGGACAAGAAGTGTGGATGACGGACCAGAGAGCATCTGGTACGGTGATCAGCAGCCACACTACTCCACGTTCCTATCTCGTGGACGCACCCCATGGGACAGTGCGGCGCAACCGGCATCACCTGATTCCCATGCAGGAATTGGGAGAGGAGGACAGCAGAGGGGCGCCGGAGCTACCCTCTCCATCCAGCCTGGAGCAGAGCGCAACCCTGCTACTCCGAGGACGAGGTCTGGCAGGGTCATAGTGCGACCTACGAGGTTGGATTTGTAATGGCATAGGCCTATACAGACACTGGCCTGGGGAGAAAAAAAAAAAAAAAGGGGGAATGGGGGACAAGAGTAAAATAAATGTGTTTACTTGTCTGTTCAAGTATTGACTTAGTTCATAGTTTTAATAGTTACATTTGTTTTGTTTAAATTCATTACATGTTTAATTCACAATATGTGAAGTTCAGGTTTAGACAGGGAACAGACCTTCCAGCAAAGGAGGCAGAATAAACCTCCAAGGTCTGGTGAGTCAACCAGCAGTCTACCTGGTTGGCTCTAGGAAGGAGAGATGTGGTGGATTGTTTCTTATCTGTTATGACATCATTACTGGGGCGGGGTTTACGGTCCAGTTCCGGGGCCAGGGGTTATTGGCCCGGGGTTGAATACGAGTCTGTTATTCAATAAAGCCATGTTAATTACGAGCTGGACTCACTGGTAATTCATAACACGACAGTCTTATCAAGGACCACACACACACACACACACACATACACAAACACACCCACCCACACAGGTATGTGGGCGGGAAATGGGGCATGACGCAGCAGCAGCACATATAAATGGGACCACAGCCGAACCGCCAAGAGCAGATGCCCCTGAGCACATCCATCTGTACACACTTCTTTGCTGTACAGATGGATATCAATGATCTGGTAAGTATCTGATCTACTAATTTATAATTTGTGTATCGTACATTCAGATTACAGCCATTTATATTGATATAGAAAGATTATATTTATTCCACAATATTGTAAACACAAGAAGAGTAGCCTATATAGATTCATTATGCTATGATTGATAAAAGCACCATTCCACAATGAAATAAAATAAATTGTGAAAGGACACATTTAGCCTATAAAACAGAGTCAGGTAAGTTTCTGTTTCTGAGTAATAGGCCTATGACCTTAATAATACAAAGTGGAGATAGGAACTTTGGTTTTGGTTTGGTTTGCATTATCCTTATCTGTTTATGTCGCAGCCTTTTCAGTAGAAAACCTTTTCCAGACTACACATATGACATGAGATTAGATTACTCAAGAATAATCTTGACCATGTTCTTTGAGAATGTTGCTGAAATGCTGCACTTTTCTTTCAGACGGATGACTATGACTATGGCTATGATGACTATGATCACAATTCCAGTGTTCCAATGTCCACAAATGACAGTGCTCCATGTTCTAATACATATGAAGCATATGATTATGATAATGATACTTGTGACATTCACAAATTCCGCGATAAGGCGATTACCATACAGACCTATATGTACTCCCTCATCTGTATCGTCGGTCTTCTGGGCAACATGCTGGTCATTGTCACCTATGCGTTCTACAAGAAAGCCAAGTCCATGACTGACGTGTACCTCATCAACGTGACTCTCGCGGACCTCATGTTTGTGGTGGCCCTGCCCATGATCATCTACAACGAGCATAACCATTGGCCCATGGGCACCGCTGCCTGCAAGCTTCTGAGAGGCACCTACAGCATCAACCTCTACAGTAGCACGCTGCTCCTGGCCTGCATCAGCGGCGACTGCTACGTGGCCATAGTGCAGGCCAGAAAGTCCTTCGGCCAATGGCCCTACGGGCTTGTGTACAGCCGACTCGCCTGCCTCGCCATCTGGGCACTGGCGGTCGGCCTGTCCATGCCCACCTTCATGTACAACGACTGCTACAAGGAGGACGGAGAAACCCTGTGCAGCTTTAAATTTAGCAGCAACAACACAGACACCGCCAAGCTGATGAAGGTGCTGGATATCCGTGGGCTTCTTCCTGCCGCTGCTGGTCATGGGCTTCTGCTACTCGAGCATCATGGTCACGCTGCTACGAGCCAAGAACCTGGGCCGGCACAAGGCCATCAGGGTGGTGCTGGCCGTGGTGCTGGTCTTCATCGCCTGCCACCTGCCCTACAACGTGGCCCTGCTGGCCCACACCGCCAACATGTTCAAGGAGAGGTCCTGCTACGCGGAGCAGATCAGGGTGGCCACCGTGGCAGTGATGCAGAGCGTGGCCTACCTCCACTGCTGCCTCAACCCCTTCCTCTACGCCTTCGTCGGGGTGAAGTTCAGGGGCCACTTCAAGGGGATTATCAAGGACCTGTGGTGCAAGGGGAAGAGTTACATCAACAACAACACCACTTCGAGGCAGACGGAGGATCTCTACATCCCGGTGGTGTCAAGGTTCCAGGCACCAGAGGGCCACCAAAGTGAAAATCCGTCGTCTTTCACTATGTGAGGTATATCACCTTTGAGTCTCGGCAATTTGTGCCAGTGCTGGTCACCGGTTATTGACTACTGAGCACCCCTCTGGCATGTGAATGATAGAGAACCAGAAATGTGATAGCAGCTGTGTGTAATCACAATTTAAACTCTGAATTAATGCCTTTGGCTTTGTTACTACTACACTAAAAGTGTGTTGCAGTTAGTTAAAGGGTGGGAGACATGACGGCTTGTTTTTTCGTAACATTGGTTAAAAATCTACAAAACGGTTATTTTTCCTTTAAAAAACAAATGTCAATGAAAGAAGATGTGGTACATTACGTTTCATATTAGTCTTAGATGAGAAGAAACATTTTTGTTAAGATTTATGTAAAGGTTTATATGTCAAATATCCTGCGGTGTGACTGTAACATTAATGAAACCTGGAATATAATATATATATATATATATAAATTAACCAACAACATTTTGAATAATGTATGAAGCATTTGGCATGATTGCATAAATATTAACTTGATATTAAGATATGTGAATGTGAAAAAAACTCAAGACAGTAATATTAACTACAAGTTCAATTTCGTAACACAAATTGCATCCTGTGGGGTGACATGTATGTCAATGTTTGTGAATGGGCAGCTGCAAGGCCAACTACAAGGGTCTTAAAGACTGGATCCTAACCAGTCAGTACCTCAGTTATTGGAGAGTGCTGTGGAAGTTTAAGGTGACTATTAACCTCTTAATATGTCTTCATATTGCAATGTTTCTGTCACGCAATGCTTAGGTTCATTTTATGGTGTCCTGTGGTGTGACTGCTCTTATAGAAGGAATTTTTTTTTTTTTTTATAAATGAAAACACATATTAAGATTAAACACAATATCATTATCAAGTTAGCATGTATACAAAAGGATTAAAATGGCCATAATGCAGTGAATTTCCTGTAATGTGACTTCTTTTTCCTGCGGTGTGACATGCCTATGCAATGTATTGATACAGGACACATTTTCCCAAAAATGTCAAAAATAAGGCGCAATTCCACAGACCACTAAGTGCTTTATTTTTTTCTATTAAAAAAAAAAATCCATCATTTTTTTTCAGGAATTGGAAAAACAAGGGTTTTTTTTGGCGTTACGCCCTTAAACGTCAACCACCCTAAAACAGGCTATGTAGTGTTGACCATAGGGCTCTGAATGTGGTGCTATGGTCCTGCTGCCAGATGTCTCAATGTGTGGAAGTGTGCAGATACCAGGGTAGTTACTATGTTTGACTTGTTGCATTTTTTTGGTTGGATTGTTCTGTGATGCCTTTTTGTTGTTTTGTACTGTTTTGTGTTGTTGTGTAGCTTTGATAAAACCTGTCTGGATTAAGAGAAATTTGCACTATACTTCAGTAATCACTAGGTCTGTCCTCAAATTCATTGAAGCCCATAATGCACGCTGTACCACCTGTGGCACGCTGTAAGTACAGTGTTCATTGAAAAGTTAACTACCACAGTACAACACTACTATGACCTGACACTGGGCCTTAACTAATGCACTGTGACTTGGTCATTGCCATTCTGCTAACGACAAATGTATAACGCGTTGGTGGGTAGTGAAGCGTAGCACCTTAAAAATCAGGGTGCGGGGCCGGGGCCTGTTCGAATCATCCTCACCACTGTAAATCCGGTGTGCCCNCATTATTTCCCCTTCGATGTTCCCCAATGCGGGAAACCAACGAGGGGTTGAGGAGAGCTGAACTAAACTGCCATCTTGTCCAACCGATCACGTGACTCCTGAAATTAACTTATTTGTTAATATTATATCATATAACTTGTGAATTGGGGTATACAAATAGCATAATGTTAAGAGTTCATCTTTTCAAGTTAAAATTCTATATTAAGTGCAAATAGAGCACTATGTAACTCAATGGGAGCCCTGCCCTATGTAACTCAATGGGAGCCCATTGGGATACAGAAGGAGTGTCACTGTACGCATGTTGTTGCCATATGGCAACAAATTATTTATATTTTTACAGAGAAAGCATAACTTTATATTTGGATTAAATGATGAAAAATGAAAGCTTACTCATCCTAGATTGATGTTGAATTTTATTATGATGAAAATATGTCTTGAAGTTTGAAAACTAAAGATTCCCACTATGACGTGACCTTCATAGTGTGGCGCATCCACATAAAAGGGGTGGGAAAACAGGATTTCCTAATAAGGTAATGTCTTCAAAGTCAAACTGATAAATATTTCAAAATTAAAGTCCCATTTTCATTCACAATGGGAAAAGTGGTGGATATTTGTTATACTCTACTTAAAAAAAAAAAAAAAAAGAATTTGTTGCCATATGGCAATGCCATGCAATAGAGGGTTAATTGAAAGCAAAATTTACAATTTGAAATTATTTTTTAGCCCTCATCTATATGATGTAAATTAGCCTAATTAGTCTAACTCTAAAATGCATGAAATGGCAACATTTATGTTTTAGCCTAATTGTACATGAATGGTGTGTTTCATGTTTTCAATAGAAAGAGACTGGCAGATTGACAGGAAGCAAGTGAGGAGAGAGAGACGGGGAAGGGTCAGCAAAGGAACCTGGCCGGAATGGAACTTGGGTCAGCTCCATAGCAGACAAGTGGCCTATTGTTAGTGCCATGGTAGGGCCAAGTATTAAAACATTTCAATTGACTCTGGTGGACTCTTTATTACTGTGTAATCAGGTNGCCTATAGGCCTACCTCATTATGTGAAGATTCTCATTTATCCTGGTCATATTAGCCAGAGGAATTAAGTTGTAAGCAAGAAATTGATTTTGGACTTTGAAGATATTGCATTTCATCCAAAACGCTTCTTCACCTCTGGCCTGTTGGGAAAGCACAAGGGCTACTTTACAGAACACTGGAGGTGGACCTGCAGACCATAGTCCTCAGGACATGAGTAGGATCTCTACTAGATAATCACACATGTTTTCATGACAACTCTTTCTGCTCAGGTGAGACCTTTACCAGAGATTCTTTCTAAAGGAGCAACAGTATCTCTGCCTTTACAGCATGCCTGGGCAACGAGAATGATCATTTTCCCCCCCGACAGTCTGTATGGCACTCAATGGGTGATAAAAGAAATAAGCCTTCAGCAATTAGACCAAAGAGCAAATGCGCAGGCAATGAGGCTTTGTTGCCAAAGCAACAAGAATGCACACCAGTTAATATTTATCTCCCTGCCCATATGAAAAAGAATTATATAAGTAAGTAAGTAAGTAAGTAAGTAGGTTTTATTGTCAATTTCTTTACATGCACTGGTCATACAAAGAATTTGAAATTACATTTCTTGCTTTCCCATACAGACATAGACTAATCTAGGTAAGGACATAGACAGTATAGACATAGACAGTAGGCCTACTTATACATGGACTTAAGACAGTATGGACATAGACAGTGCTCATACAGACATTTAAAGTGCAAGACTGGACAACAGAAGACTTGTAGAGGACATACATTAAGAGGTATTTGTTGTGCTTTTGTGCTTTTCCTAAAAAAAGTCCTTTATAGCGTTCTGACATGGTAATAGTAGTAGCATTTTGAAGAAAATAAATATTAAAAAAGGTCTGTCAAGTACACCAGCAGCAGTGTGTGTGTGTGTGTGTGTGTGTGTGTGTGTGTGTGTGTATGTGTTTAGTGCAGGTAGAAGGTGCGGTGTGCGTCTTGTGTGTGTGTTCGTGTGTGTGTGTGTGTGTGTGTGTGTGTGTGTGTGTGTGTGTGTGTCAGTGTGTGTATGTTTGGGTTTAGTGCAGAAAGTGCAGTGTGCTTGTGTGTGTGTGTGTGTGTGTGTGCATGTTTTGAGTTAGTGCAGGTTGAAAGTTCAGTCACAAGTATAGTAGTGCAGGTGGAATGTTCAGTCGCAGATATGGTGGTGGGGGATGGGGGGGGGGGGGGGTTGTCAGTGGCCTTGCTGGCTAGAGGCTGACAGTGGAGGGAGAGTGGGTTGAGTGTTCAGCATCTTGATCGCTTGGTGCATTGTGCTGCTCGCCAGCCTGGTGGTACGGGAACGGAGGCGCCTGTACCTCTTTCCAGAGGGCAGGAGGCTGAACAGTTTGTGTGCAGGGTGGCTTGTGTCTTTGATGATCATCAGTGCTTTCCGGGTGAGGCGTGTGGTGTAAATGTCCTGCAGGGAGGGGAGTGGTACTCCAATGATCTTCTTCGCTGTGTTCACAACACGCTGGAGTGTCTTCCTGTTTTTCTCCGTGCAGCTTCCTCCCCACACTGTGATGCAGTTGGACACGACGCTCTCTATGGTTCCTCTGTAGAATGTTGTCATGATGGAGGGTGTAGCACTTGCCTTCTTTAGTTTGCGCAGGAAGTAGAGACGCTGATGGGCCTTCTTCGCCAGTGATGTAGTGTTGGTGGTCCAAGAGAGGTCGTCGCTGATGTGCACTCCAAGGAACTTGGTGCTGCTCACTCTCTCCACAGCATACTTACTTACTTACTTACTTACTTACTTATTCAATTTACGTATTGTAGCGAAGGGGAGTAGAGTTGCCCAGCTGGGACTTGAACCCAGACCTTCTGGGGTAGTAAACCGGGGCTCTGACCGCTAGGCTCGTTGGCATGTTAGTCAGAACACACCCACAACCCTAGTGATGGTCACTCCATCACACTACCTTCGCCTTTGGGAGGCGCACTTCACACACTCATGGTGTCCCTCACACAACTGCTCATCATGCTTCTTCCATCCAGTGTGCTCCATCAATGCTTCACCCATCACTGAGGTCCCTCACACAGGGGTCACCAATCCTGGGGGTCCCTCACATGGAATTACGGCTCACACACCATGGGTACGCTTCCGATGGCCTCACGGTACTAGCCTGGCGACGCCATCCTATGTGCTTCGCCCACAAATTTTGCCTCCGCACATCAGTCAACAGTCGGCTATTGGCCCAGGCTATCACGGTACCATCCCACTTCTGACACCATTTGTAGCGAAGGGGAGTAGAGTTGCCCAGCTGGGACTTGAACCCAGACCTTCTGGGGTAGTAAACCGGGGCTCTGACCGCTACACCAAAGAGCCAGGCTCGTTGTCATGTTAGTCAGAACACACCCACAACCCTAGTGATGGTCACTCCATCACACGTATGTTCCGTACATGTTCCGTAGTTGGATTTTACAGACTTTCTATATTAAGTTTATATGAAGTTTACAACTTGAAATGTAATATTCGTATATAAATTTTATAAAGTTTATACATTTAATTATATGCAAACCTTATTTAATTTGTACATTTCTTAAACAGTTTCTGACACCAATATTTATATGAATTCTGCACATTTCTCATATGAAGCATGAGACTTTAAATGTAATATTTGTATATAACACAGGCCTAGACAGTCTAAATAAGCTTCCCGGAAAAAAAAACAACCTGACGAAGAACTTCACTCATGATTTTTTATTTGTCTTTCTTGACTGTCATGTTGAACAATCGCGTGCCGTGGCTGCCTTCCTCCCCTCATCAGTCGACGGGGAAACATCACACCAGCGCTTCGATCTGAAAAGGCAACAAGTGTAGAGCTAAACTTACAGCTTTCATGTAAATTTCGTAGGATGACAGTCAGACATTGCATCATGACATGGAATGGACAACGCTCTCTTTCACATCTCTATCCCGTGACAGTAATGATGTTGAATATTATAAGATGTACAATGTCCTACTTACTCTTGGTCCGTAAAAGCCGGGACTGAAGGCAGCAGCCAGGCAGGCATCACCGTAGCAGGGTGGGTAGCTGGCTAGCCCTGTCCGACCCAGAGGTAATTCCACAACATGGCACAAATACAGCACACATCTGATTGGCATTCATCCAAAAACAGCACTATTTTCCAATCTTTTTACTTATACGAAATATATAAGCCCTTAGTAACATAAATTGTGTATGGCATATATGACTGAAAATGAATAAAAAAATAGTTAGATTTGAAGAGTTCAGATGCAAAACCCCCTAAGTGCCATTTCAGAAAATAATCTTAATTCATTTTTATTTAATATAAAGCTATGACAATTGCAAAACATATATTTTATTTATGTAATATAACTATTTATATGTATTATCAAGTACATGAATGTAAACCAAACCAACAACGGGGTTCTCTAAAAATATAGAAGTGCAGGTCTTCAGAAATGGAGTTAGGGGTTTTTGCATCTGAACTCTTCATTTGTGTATGTGGGTTTGTGCCTTGTATGACCCTTATAATATTCTTATGGAACAGATATAATCCATATGCGTTTTTAATAAGACTTTTTCATATGGGTGTGCTGAACTTTGTCTTTCGGGGCCAGTCTTACAAGTGAGGGTCATCATTGGTTTGAAGGAGGCGGAAGTATAGAGAGGAAGACATGAATTAGAATCAAGTCATTCATAAGCCCAATGGTAAATGGTGAATCAGGATCTTTCAGTGACCTACCCTTCTAATCAATTGGGCTTAATTTAGCTGACTCTCTGACTTTTTTTAACGCCCCAATTGGCAACACACAAGAGAGCACAATAGCCAAATATTTACTGACATTGCTTTGCCTGTCAGGGTTTGACACCATTACCCTTTGTGGTGTGTGTTTAACTCTGATATGTGCGTAAACTATGTAAAGTTAAGATTTTCTGGATGTATTCTTTACACAATACTGAGAAACCTGAAAATGGATACTTAAACAGCTTGGCTTCTATCTCATCTGCTGACTTGATACAGAGCATGTGACAAGTCTCGTCTCTGAGTATGTCAACAAGACTCTCAAGGAAACCCTCACATGTGATAGTGACTCATCTGGTGACTACACAGTGTCTTTTTTATACAGTGAATGGGATGTTTGATTCAGTTTATCATAGGTGAAAAACATCAGATGGTTATCAGAGCTTAACAAAGCATGGAATTACAATACCGAATCCACTGTTATTATACAGCCAGAATATTTCTCTTCACTAAAATCTACAACTCTCAAGTATTCTTTGATTTTATTTTGTGGTTTATTTTTTTTTCATCAAAATTAAGTTTTGAAACATCTGAAATAAAAATCGGCTGCACCAACTTTCTACCCACAATCCAATGTAAAAAAAAAAAAAAAAAAAACACTGTCAAAGATCATTCAAAATCCTTGTCTCTTTTTCAAGCTAGAGTTGTGTGTCTTGAGTCCGGTCTTGGTCTTGAGACAGGTAAGATCAGTGTTTTGTGGTCTCGTCTCAATCTCAGTCTCAACTGCCTTGGCTTTACTCTCTGAGGTTGACATTTGCCGCCATCGATATCCATATCCAAAACATAAACTATGATTATTATTATTTTGCTGGCATGGCCTTTCATTGCAACCTTTTGATGCAGCCCACCAATAACGCATGTATTTTGTGTTGTTTGAACATCGGCAAAGGAGGTTTTTTTTTTTAATCTGTCTGTCTCGTCTCAACCCGGTCTAGTCTCAATTGGCGTGTCTTGGTCTTGGCCTTTAGACTACCCTCTGATCTTGGTGGTGACTTGGTCTTCGATGGTTAAGGCCAGTGGTTCAAACTGGGGCTTGTTACTTTTCCATTATTTTTTATATTAAAATGTAGCAATACAGCAAAAAATGTTTGGCATCTGGACCATGAGAGGGGGTTGTGAAAATGTAGGCTACTTGGCTTCAAAAAGTAATCCCAGCAGAAAAATGCCCGGGAACCGCTGGTTTCAATTGATCTTTTCAAGATTATTTCCAGTTTGTGTGCAGTTCTGTTTCTTAACCACACTGGGGCAGCAGTTGACAACATTAGAGCCGTGTCTTCAATCTTGTTGCGGCTCACTCGGTAGAGGTATGAGGCTGTGACCCTCTGCAACAGCTTACAGTGTCTCTTCACCTTGTGTCTCTCCTCTCCTTCCCGCCTATCTCCCTACTCACTCTGCCATCCACCACCGGAGCACTTGGTGACAGTGACCCTACCTGTAGGCCTACATAGATAGTAGCCTACCATATGTAGTGGGGCGGGGTAAAGTTCAATAAGTAGTCGACTACGCCATGGGGAATAGCCCCAACAACCAACCAAAACCTCAATCACTTGGTAATACCAGAAGGTTAAGCACACAGGTTCGTTGCAATTAAAGAGCAGAGACAGAATTCCATTCACATAATAGAATTTATTTAAAGACAAATCAAAACCTGGTATGGTAAGGAGAGAAAAAGAATATGCAGTGAACTAATAGTTTATTGACATTAAATAGGGAATTAGGCCACGACACAGACAGACATGATGCCTACATACAACATTCACAGGAGTGGAGGAGGGACCCACCAGAGGGAGGCGTTCTTCAGTAACAGGCCCACGAGGCCACACGTGGACTATAGTGATACTACAAAAACACACAATTGGGAGCTACCCTACTAGCCTACACACTGTAAAGAGTGCAACACACCACAACAAGAGGGCGTCTGCCACTAGGTAACCGGCCCCCCTTCTGAGAATCCGCTCCACTCCTGGAATAAGAGACAAAATGACACATGAAGCGGGACAAACAAAAACACATAGGCCACTTGGACCAATGCGCTTCACCTGGCATGCAAGCAGGGTTAAATTGTGACAATAGGGCAGATAGCCAAGCAAGCAAAATAACACTGCAAAGCAAATCAAAGCAAATAAAATAATGGCACGGCAAGCAAAGCAAAAGAAGTCACACCATGCAAACCCAAAAGAAAAACAGCACTGCAAGCTAAATTAACCCCGCAAACCCAGATAAGCGCAGCCAGAAGCCATGCATTTAGGCAAACACTGGGTTGACAAGACAAACAAAACAAAATACAAATAAACGAAGGGAAACAAACAAAAAGATACGATCACACACGCGCACGCATTCACACGCACACACACACACACGTCCGCGTCCAGGGGGGGCACTGACCCAAAGCTGTGGGCAGCGAAAAGTTAGCAGCAGACGTGTACGGATTGGACAGAGACAAAACAGCGGCACAGTTATTAGCTGGTAGACTGAGGATTCCAACTGACCAAGGAGTCAGGCACTTATGAATGTGGAAACAAATTACTACTTCAAGTAACATGATTTAAGACATACGGTGGAATCATCATCATTAATTACATACCACCGCAGATGATGCCGCTAAAGCACAGAAAGTAGAGAACGAGCGCTCCGCCCCAACGCAACCTGTGGAGTGAGTGCGATTTAGTTGAATGCGCGTAAAGAAAATTAAAACCAACTTAAGTTAACACATCCATTTTACATACCGTCAATCGGGTTTAGGTCACGGACGCCTAGTCCTCGCTTTTGCACCACGACTCAATGCGACCACCACACGCAGCAGAGAAACCAGAGACAGGGGAGGTAGCCACCTGAGCAACCCCTGCCGTAAACAGAGGATTTGCATGAAGCTGTGCGCTTACACACTTAAAATACATGAACACAAAGGCATCGAGCATACCTTTCACAAACGGGAGATGTCCTCAACCTCCACATCAAACGCGGAGCACAAGCCGAGAAAGCGCTGAGTTACCCCTGGCACAAACAACTCACGTTAGGATCCATACGCTTACACGCTAAACAGATAGGCGCACAAAGATTCAACATACCTTCCACACAATGAGGTTATCTCCAGCTCCACTTCCAACGCGGAGCACAAACCGAATCAGATCGGATCAAGCGAATGGTCAAACACAACCAGTGTCACTCATCACGGTCGCACAGCCTAAACAAAGAATAAAAGCTCTCCTTATCACTAATTGATTACCATCCGCCGTGAGTGTAACATCCTTACGGTAGTGTGTCAGGATGACGTCAGCTCTGCGCGAGAGTCAGGTTACATGAGCGCAGCCTTTCCCATTACACATAGAATAGTCTACTATGTAGCCTACTTGTGTCAGTCAAAAATGTAAGGCCCCACAAGACATACATCAGAGAAAGGCAAATTTCTACCACAGGGAGGTGCTAAGAGTAGGACTCTTCAATGAATGTCATTTCTCAAAAGTACAGTAGGTGTAAGTCACAGCACCACATACTTCTACTCAATGTATGTTTCTCTCTCAATTCCCTCAGTATCTTTATTCTCCTCTGCGGTAATGTAGGCTACTCTACTCTCAGTTTTGGTAGGACCAGTATCAATGCTGCTCACCTCAGTTGAGTATTACCTTTTGCCATATAGCGATTGAGCAGCAGTGCCAGAAACTAATCAGGGTACTTCCTCCAGGATGACGGATCCAGTTGGTGGTTGATAACAGCCTCAGGATGGCCAATTATGAAACACTTCTGGTAAAGCTGAGGTGTCTGTCTAGCGATGTTTTATCAAGACAGCCTTATCTCTAGATATCCTACTACTCAAGAGCTGCTGTCCGATAGGGTGCACAAACAAAATATGTGTGTTACTATTATCAAAAGTGAAACTCATGCTCTACTTAGCGTGAGATAGGCGTGACAACGTTTTGTAGCATAAACAGAGGTGTAAAAAGTAAAAGAAGTAAAATAATGAGTGCTACAGTTTTCTTCCAAAACAGATGACTTCACCAAGTAACTACAGTGACTCTACTACGGCCCTGGTCTTACGATCAGCTGATCCTGAGCTGGTTGGATCAAATTTGTGGTCGTTTTTATTTTTTGTTGTTTTTAGTAATAACACAGCCTATAAGCCTGGTCGTAACTACCATTGAGGACACAGAGGTCATGTCCTCTGTATTTTTTCCGCAATGTGTCTATGATGAAAATCGATATATGATCAACAATGATAAATGCAGTCTTAATACACTCTCCCCATTTATTCCCAAGACAGTGATTAATGAAAACAAACAGAAGAGTTTGTCGCATTCTAAATGTATAGTATGCAGTACAGCACACAGTATTCAACCTCTGTATTTGAAAATGTCTGTTTACGGCCCTGCCTATCTGCCTCAGTAGGTACAGTGGAATAACTGGAGTAACAGCTGTGTAATATAATGTCATGTAGGCCTACTGTTGTCAGAGAATCGTCCTCTTTGCTGTTGTTATATGTATGTTCACTATGGATTTCCTTCTACTTTTAGGCTACTTTTGACACATCTATAAACCAATATTCTTTTTCTGGAAAATACTACATTTCTGTCTCAAATGGTTTGTGGCAGCCTGCCATGTACGTGAATATGAAACAAAATCAAGCTTTCTTTGTGCAATATGTTCTTTCCTGGTACGTCACATTGCAGCTACTATTGGTAACTTAATTATCTCAGCCCAAGTGAACTGCAACCCCCAACAGCAGTCCTCCTACACACACACAAACACTTCATTGGCACCGTCGTCCTAAAATGTTGTGAGTAGTGAGTCAGCACATGCCTCAGGTGGCTTTGCAACATCCTGTAATACACCCCCGTTTACACAATAAGGGAGGACAGGATATTTGGTTTGAGATATAATCATGAGCATGCTGTATCAAAAATCAAAGCCCGTCAGGATGACTATGCAGGATTTTCCTTAACAGTTTGTTTCAGACCGAGAAAGGGAGAGATAAAGGTGGATCGCAGGGCCGGCAGCTAAGGTCAACCTCTAAGTACGGACACTGGGCAGTGGAAGGAGTCGTGTAGATTTGGCTTGGAAAGTGGTGGGGACACTAATATGACAAATTGTCTGGGTGGGTATACTATTTTTGCACTACGAAGGTGAAAGAGTGGTGGGGACAAACTAGGTTTATCTTAAAAGGGATATGGACATGTCCTCACCATCTACACCTAACATTGCACCCATGGGATGGACAGAGGCAGACAGGAGATAGTTACCGGTATACCTGGTTTAATATCCCAGGAAGGCTTACGGATGTACTGTACCTGTACCTTTACTGGACAACCTGAAGTGCCGTACACAGACTGCAGCCTGATCTTCCCACTGACCACACGTGATAGGTGAGTGGACCTGGTGACAGCTGAGATAAAAGCAGAGAAGGGGACTGGCTGAAGGGCGTGACTCACTCAGCCCATACGGGCATCACCAGACAGTAGCTGATCTAGCTGATAGAAAAAGGCTTGTGGCATGGCTGATTAAGCAGAGACATTCTCATTGCCTCACCGCCGAAAGCACACTTGCCATCTAATATCTTTGCAGTGGGCGGTCATTAATCAACACCTACAATAAAGAAAGGTTTGGAAAAAAAATCAGCACCCACTCTCAGGTTCTTAATTTCTTTATTTCTTACATCCATGTCTGATGTCTAGACATAGCTGTGTGGGGGTGGGGAAGAGGTGACTAAGCTGTGGAGCTATTCAATAGGAAATGCTGACTAATGTCACACACAAGTCATTGTGATATGTCATAATGACTACTGTGACCTCAATGTGTGAGTGAAACAATGACATAATTTGTGACCAGCTATTTTCCAATTTCAAAGTGCTTACATGCGTTTCAGAGAAACGTTCTGGCATGGATCATTTGTAAATGTCCCTCCTTACATCTCAAATCATATGGCACTGAGTATGCAGTAGCTTTTTGCAGTGCATCTGCAAGACCAGCTTGTGCAAAAAGTCCTCAGGTACAACAGTTTTGCTTTCAATGACAAAAGACATGGATGGCATTGTAGCCTATGTGAAACATAGGCCATGTTGCAACAGTGAGCCATTACTGAGCAATATTTATCAATAAATATCAATTCAATAACCAAAAGGCACTGAAACATAGTTACAAGTTTAAGTGGATCTGGCCTTGCTACTTTCACTGTGTAACCACATGGGTAGACTGCAGGCTACCTACCTATCAATAATTGTGGTCATGCACAATTACAGTACAGTAGAGTAGAGTAAAGTACTTTTATTAATCCCGAGGGAAATTAAGGTGTCTGACAGCTTACATAGATACATAGATAGAAGACGTAAACAAATACCTAATACACAGTATTGCACATTGCAGTAAACATAGCAAAAACTGAGTATTGCATGTGCAAAAGTGTCAACAGGTCGTAGTGCAAGAAACCTAGTCTCACTGCAAATATCAGTCTTAAAGTCGACATAGAAGTAGACATATCTAGTCATTCTCAATATCCAATTTACATGGAATTAGACTGTAAATGAGCAAATGCTTCAACAAGCATAACATGTTCGGGAAAGTTCTACAAGAAACATCAACAGCAGCACACAAATTCTGTCTCCACAACAACACCGGAGCAAAACAAACTGGAATACTAACAATGTTATCAGTTGTGGACGAAGGAAACAAAGGAAAACAGTTCAGGGTTTATTGAAGCGCGGTTTCAGTCTACAGTCATAATGAGAGCAACCAATACCGCCTTATCAGCTATGCCTCAGAATTGCCCATATAAAGTGCATACAGATATGTTCACATCACATCATAGCACATCACACCATAGTGTTATACTTTGTACTCTTGACTTCCAGGACAAAAAAGTGGAAAATGTAAGTTGTAGCCTATATTCAGATCCAATAGAATAAGAGTATTCCATTTACAAGGCTTTCATTTGATTGGCATTGTGTCCGGAATTAGATTGTTGGAAAGATAATTGGTTATAGTTTAAAACACTTCTGATATTCTTTTGTTACCAATTACAGCTTTAGTGAATGTGCCAAGAGTGTACTAAATAATGAATGTCTAAATAGTAAAAGTAACTTCACTGATCCCAAAGGAAATCGATGTGTCCAGGCAGCAGCCTACGGTACATTATTTGTCCCTGTCTGGCAGAAAACTTGTAACTCAACTTTCTATTATTTTTAAAATGGTTTATTTAAAACCAGTATTTTGTAAATAAATAAATATTGCATCATTATAAAGTGAGCTTATAATCATGGAAGTATGGATGACAATCGGCGTTTTGGAAAACATTGAGGACTGTATGAAAGTGCAGGTAGATAGTAGGCTACACATTAATGAAACAATTCAGTTTTTATCATATAAAAGATATATTTACTCTTAATGCCTCATCTTCAAATGTAAAACAAGTTATATTTAGTTAAAAAAAGGATATGTACATACATTCATACATTCATATGTAGGCTACGTAACATTCACATTCATGGCATGACACAACAAATTGGCAAGTTCAGAGTTTAACCCATTAAGACACATCATTTTAAATTTGCTGTTATCATTGAAGGTACGGCGTGCATTAAGGGGCTACCGATTAGGTTTTTGGGTGGGGAGCTTAAAGGATAACTTCTGTCAATTTCAATGTGCTGTTGTATTGTTCACGCTACCATTGACTTGTCAGAAAAGGTGATGTTATCGACTCAGCCCTTTCCGAGATCTGAGCTATTCTAATGGGGGCAGACTTTGTTTACATTAAAAACTTTCTTAACATAGGCCTACTCCAAATATTATCCCAAAAGGTATTGCTGTTTGCTAGTTGTCTGCTGATGTTGCATAACCTTTTGGATGTTATTGGGAATAAATCAAGATGTTTTTTGAAATGTAAACAAATACCTGCCCCTACAATGACCAGGATCTCGGAAAAGGCTGAAGAAGAAGAAAAAAACTCAGCTACTGACAAATCCAGGGTAGTGTGAGCATTACAACTGCATGTCGAAATTGGCAGAAGTCACCCTTTAATAAGGGGGAAGACAGTGCAGATTTCCTTGACAAAGAAATGTTAACGATGAGAATGTTGCAAAGTAAAACACCTGGTATTCTTTAGTGTAGTGTAGCTTCACTGCATTTAATTGCAAAAATAAATAATATTGTACAAAAAAATGTAAAAAAATGTAAAACAATAAGACTATGATTTTGTTCACAGAACCGGCTGCATAATGACATTTAATTACAAAATATGCATTTTTTTTTACATCATTTTGACACATGTGGCTGCCAAATTTCCAGTGGCACTGCTAAAGTTCCACCAGCCAGTCTAGCAAAGATGGCCGGCCATCTGATATTTCAAATTCTCCCAGGATTCAGAGCCAATTAAAGGTGTGCTTTTATAATGACTCAATGGGGCAGGTTTCTGGAGATAAGATGCAACAGTTTGGTCATTGGCGCTGCTGGTAGCTACTGTATGTCAGAGGAAATAGCGGCCTGACTGATTGCTGAAACCAGTAGCATACAAAAGCATTTCATAGATATGGTACACCCAATCACTGGGAACTCTGGTCACAAAACAAGACAACTTTACCAGATCAATGCTTACAGGGCTTTGAAGTCACCATAGCAAGGCTAGTCTGGTCAACCGTTGGTCCGTCTCCATCCATGGCTCCATTTTATTGGTCTAAAATGACAGTCCAAGTGCTTCTTCATAGATTTTCATTTTTCACCAGTGTCCATTTTTGCAAACTCTTGCCCTTATTTTATTAAGCGGGCTTGCGGAGCAAGGACCATGCAGAGCATGGCCCTTGCAGAGCAAGGCCCGATTCTAGTAATCTCTAAGTCCTGTTTCTTATTTATTATAGCTTGGTCTTGTGCAGGGGCAGCAAAAATAGAAAATGGATATCCTCCTAGGCCTTTCGAGATAGAGACACCGTTCAAACACTAAAACGACCGGCTCGGCTTGGAGATCGCGTATATTAATAGGCTTTTCCGTGTCTCTTGTCGTTTTCCCGTTTTTGGCGATTTTGTGAAAGCCTGGGTCTCCATTGAAAACAGTGGTGGAACCTCCATGAACCAAGGTTCCGCCACTCTAGAGATTAGAGTGTAGGAGGCTTTTTCGGTCATAAAACATCAACACTTTCACCTAGAAGTTTAGTTGACGCGTTGTTAGCGAGCTCTATGGGATGTCTCCAAATTGTCAAAGTTTCATCTCCCAACTCCCAATACTTTTTAAATGGCAGGTTTGTAAAAAAAACAGGCCTAGGTCTATGGAGAATCCCAGTCTTTGGAAAAGTGCATTTTTCAAGAGATCAGCGCATGTCCCACACGGAGGTCCATTTGTGCCTGAAAAATGTAACCAATAAACTTCATTCAAAGACTGTTAGAGAGATCACAAGCATGACTCCGATCTGTGAAAAGGACACGTGCCAACTCCTTTTAGTTTTTTTACAACGATGTTGTAAAGACAAAAAACTCATTCTCATTTTCTCCCCAGTTTAGAGGTCAATACTAAAGCCCGATTCGGACGGGACTTGTATTACCTATGGACCCCCGGTAATTCGGAAGAATTACAGAGAATGTCTGAGTTCTTAGTCCTGTGCGAATGTGCCATGTCTGCGATTTGTGAGGTAATAATTCCGCCGCGAATTACCTACTGTATTTCGGCGAAACTCAGACGTCCTGGGGTAATTTTACATAGGCGCGCAGTCTGAACTCCCTTGTAATATCTGTGAATTGACTAAATAACAGACGTTTATTTATCCCGTCCGAATGCGCCCCGAAAAATCACGGCGGTCCAGGGGTAATTGCGAATGACCAGGGGTCCATAGGTAATATTTATCCCGTGCGAATCGGGCTTAACTGTCTTTCAGTCAATCACAACAGGTGCAGCCAGTGAAGGATTCCATTTCAACTGTCACTGTCTCAAGATTCTATTCTTAACGAGCAGGTGCGAGCAAGCATTCTAGAAGTCTATTGTTTAGCTCTGCAATGCAATGTAATATAGTCTTGCTGGACTATGCATGACAATTAGCTGCTTGGCTTAGTGGTAATGCATGCCGCTGCATTAGAGATATGGAGGTTGAGGGTTCGAATCCCACCTGAAGCCATGTTGATTTTCTAAATTATATCATATGCAGCGTTCCTTGGCCGACTTAAAATGCCATGTATATCATTTAGTATGGATGGCAAATGTGCTGAATTACAGATATTGAGGTTGGGGGTTCGAAACCCAGTCAAAGCCATGTTGATTTTCAAAATTATATCATATGCAGTGTTCCTTGGCCAACTTAAAATGCCATGTATGTCATTTAGTATGCATGGCAAATGTGCTGGATTACAGATATGGAGGTTGGGGGTTCGAATCCCAGTCAAAGCCATGTTGATTTTCAAAATGATATCATATGCAGTGTTCCTTGGCCAACTTAAAATGCCATGTATGTAATTTAGTATGAATGGCAAATGTGCTGAATTAGGGATATGGGGGTTGGAGGTTCGAACCCCAGTCGAAGCCATGTTGATTTTCAAAATGATATCATATGCAGTGTTCCTTAGCCAACTTCAAATATCATGTATTGTATGTCATTTAATATCAATGGCAAAGGGGTTGGATTACAGATATGGAGGTTGTGAGTTCTAATCCCGCTCGAAGCCATGTTGATTTTCAAAATTATATCATATGCAGTGTTCCTTAGCCAACTTAAAATACCATGTATGTCATTTAGTATATCCCCAAAACGCAGAGCTACAACACTTTCAAGATGGCTGAATCCAAGATGGCAGAATTGTTTGGCCCATAACTTCTGACTGGGTGGATGGAGTTTTTCCAAGATTTCTTTTAGCTTTGTTTTCTCAATAGTACTTTGTTTCATCTCTGCCCCAAAAGGCAAGCCCGCTTCCAGCATTTTCTGTGAGAATGCATTTCTAGTTAAATGTTGTCAGTCTGTGTCAGCATGACACAAGTTGTGATTTCTGTATGTGCTCTGAATGAGCTTTGTGTGTTTTCTTTCTGTGCAAAAGTATGAGGCCAATAATAGATAATAGCAATAGGCTTAGGGATAAAATGATGACGACTCTGTCCCGGTCAGAGATACTTCTGGTACCTTCACTGGTAATATCTTCATGTTCTGTCAAGGAAGGAGACAACAAAATTGTATTGAGAGTCACATCTCAATGACATCTGACAATTGCACTGCACATAATTAACAAATAGTTGTGGAAAATAATATTGTTTCCACAAAAAATCTGGAGGAAACGTTGAGGTTATGTACAAAATTGACTTAAATTTTAAAGCACTGGGATGAAACACTGCTTCCATCACACCTGTGTATGAGTCATCTTATTGGAGGGTCTTCAGTACTGTACTTACCAACGACTACAGTGATGTTCCTCTGAATCTCCTGCATCAGTTCTGCGTTCCTCAGGATGAAGTTGAGTGTTGAGGCGTTAGAGCTCTCGGTCACTCTCAAGATGCTGGTCACGACGTAGAGTCCAGAGTCTGTGTCCTGTGTGAAATTGGTCTTGGTGCTGTTGGTGAGGTCCTCTTCACCTTGAAGCCAGCTCAAGGTCGGGGCTGGGAATCCACCTCCAGACGTCAGCACAAGCTCCACGCCTCCGGACCGCACTGAGAACTGCAGCACTGGCTCTGAATACAGAGCTGAAAAAAAAAATACGCACAAAACTAAGAATTTCAATAATGCATATTTCACAATTACATCAGCAGCCACTCCCACACACCATTCCTACAATATTAATAATGAGGCAAACATACTGGTGATATTTGAGTATCTTAATTATTGACTGAGACTAAGGGTTTAGCAATTACTATAATTTCATTGAGGAAGTGATCAGTGAATGTTTAAATGAGGTCATCCTGCGCAGTCCGCTACTCAGGGCTTAAACCCATAAAGTTTCGCACTCTAGTTCAGCATGGGAGGCAAAGTCAAAGTGTACTTTATTGTCAAAAATCTATGTAATGGGGTTAGCAGAGAAAGAATACCACTGAGCTACAGATCTAGGCCCATAGCTCAGCGCTATCTGTATGAGGCTTTGGGAGGGAGGTTTACTAACACCGAACTCTGTCACTGACATCCGTTACAATGTTATCGGTTTAACTTGCACTGGCTTTCAAGTATCATGACACACACGTAATAACAAATATAGAAATACCATAAGAATTAAAATAATAATTAATGTATAATAACACAGAAAGGTCCACACAGCATTATTACTTTGGATCTAAACAGAACTTCATTACTTTCATCTTACACTTTTTTACACAACCCCATGCTCATGTGTTGATGTTTATCGAAAGAGGCTACTTTATGTATTTTGTATCTACCTGCCACTTTGACAGGGAAGCTCCTCCTCTCGCTGCCCAGGTGTGAGCTGACTGAGCAGATGTACTCTCCCATGTCCTCCACCGCCACCTTGTCCAGCCTGAGGGAGGCGTTGCCCTTCTGCATCTCCGAGTGGAACAGGCTGGTGCGCCCCACATAGTGGCCACTCTGACGCTTCAGCTAGTCCTGGCTGTAATAGTAGCTGTGGACAACCTCAAGGCCGCGTTGCCAGGTGATGACGATGCTGTCCGGTTGCCAGTCGTTGCCCAAGGAGAAAGTGCAGGGCAAGACGGCAGGTTGACCCAATGAGATCACCAGGGAATGGGGAACTGTGACCTTGAACTCTGTTGAGGAAAGGCATTCTTCAGTAATTTCATATTGCATGCTTCCACCCTTATCCCTATGCAGGGTAGGGTACCATCCTGATTGTCTACATAACATACACGTCACACTGCTAGATAACAAGTTTACAAGTAAGGGAATAAGAAACACATTGTACTTGATTTATCAAATACCACACACTCCATGTTCATGCCTATCTACAATGGCTTTATTGTGCATACTGGTAGGTCTGCCATATATTTACAATAATTCTAGTGAGAGGCCTGCATTTATGGCAGCCTCAATGATTGGGGGACTGTAGCTGGGGGGGTTGCCCTGCACAACTTTATACCCAGGCCTGTGCTCTGACTGATATAGTACCGTGTGAGTCTTATCCCATTTCCTCCTCAAAGGACAAAGTAGTGTAATGATGAGACCATCTTTTAGGGTTGTGGGTGTGCTCTGATTCTTACACGCCAATGAATGAAGTGGTCAGAGCACACATTTGGTCTCGGGTAGCCTGGTTTTGAACCAAGCTGGGGCAATTCTCCTTTACTCCTTTTCGAGAGTTGTTTGTAATATAGGCAATATAGGCCTAAATTTTGTTTTTTCATGACAAGACCTTTTGTAAAAGTGGCAGATCTTGTCACATTGTATCACTACAGTAAATACTTGTTAGTGTACAACATTTGGAGTTAAGTCCTTTAAAACAATATGATGGATGTAATTGTTTCCCAAAACTAAATGAACCCAAGACATACCGTAGGCGTAGGCCCTACTGTATGTTTTGGCTGTCTCTTAGGACTCTCTCACTCCACTTTTTCCTGGTTTCACTCCTACCTCTTCACTAGGACGCAATACATCACTATCAAGGATTCCAACTCAGCCCCAGCTCCAGTCAACCACAGTGTGCCTCAAGGCCCAGTGCTTGTCCCCCTGCTGTTCACCATCTATATGCTCCCTCTCGGCCAGATCATGCGTCAACATGGGCTCAGTTTCCACTGCTATGCTGGTGACACCCAGCTTTACATCAGTGCTAAATCATCTACCATTCTCTCTCCCCTATCACTAATTCACTGCCTGCGCGACATAAAGACTTGGATGGCCATCACCCTGCTCAACAAACTCAACAACAACAAAACAGCGCTGATGGGGATGACCCCTCTCTGTCCAAGAAAGTTGGGGACGTCTTATTGAACGTAGACGGCTTTACCATCAGACCCTCCCAAGAAGTGCGGGGGTGGGGTGGGGAGACGACCCAAAGATGGCTGCGCCCAGTCAATCCGAAATTCTGCCAGTGCCTTGAACCGCCCATTGCCAGTCTAGGTTAGTATAGGTCTGTGGTTTGGACTTTCTCTGCCCTCCCTTTCCAATCTCCCTGGGCACATGGGATTGTTTTGGCTTGCTGTGGGCCAGGCCAGAGAAATTAGAATACAGGGCCAGGCCAAGGGGGAACGGACGATTCGCTCAACGCACGTTTCCAATTGACGTTTCGTTCAAAATTGAGACGTTTCATAGAAGACCTAAAGACGTTTTGTAGAGGACATTTCATCCACCACAAAGACCTATGAAACGTCTTCTTACGTTTGAACGAAACGCCTTATTGGAATCGTCCGTCAATCCGTTCAGGCTGTCTATTTGTACGTTGAACGAATCGTCCGTCAATCTCCACGGGAGACCTGGCTCACACAGTGGGTAAGGGGCTCCCCATGTCCCACCCCCCAACCCCAATCCCCCTGGTCACTAGAATGCAATGTGTGTCTCTAATTGGCTTATGATATGAGGTTTTTTTTAAGACCCATGTCTTGATGATGTAACTTTTTATAATGTGGATCCACCATGTGATATTTTTTTCCCCTCATCCTCACCCGATGTAGGCCTATACAGGCTATAGTAGGCTACTTGTAGGCTATGCCTACTTTGTTGGGGTGCCGCCATGGCAGTTGCCGTTACCCTTAATTTCCCCTGGGAGTTAATAAAGTTAGGCTACTCTTACTTAATTCTTATTAGGCCTATTATTATTATTATTATTATTATTATTATTATTATTATTATAAAGTTATCCTTTCATAAATTATAGATACATCACTCACATGTCAAGATACATGTATTTCAAGTAGGCCAATTTAATAGTCTATTTGTAGCCTACACATTACGTCTTCCAGCTCAGAAAAATGAAAACAACATTAGGTTCAACAATTTCGATGGCATTGTGGAAATTAATTTATTCCATGATAATCGTCTTGGGTTTTGTTGTTGTTTCTTTTTGTTTGTTTGTTTGTTTGTTGGTTGGTTGTTTTTTTAAGGAGCTGTAGCTATGGTCTGGTGTGCATTCAATGAGGCACTCGCTGAATGATACTCATCTACATCCCCCTTCCCAATTTTAGAGACTTTCCCGAGCGCATAATGCAGTGGGTATAGAGGCCTATTCTTTTTGGTGTTGAAGTTACAATTAAAGTAGGCCTAATAAAATTGTATTTCGAAAGATAAATAAAGAATAAACAATGCGTTACTGTCTATAGGCATACACTCCTGGTAAATTATTCAACTGCTGCGTCACGTGCCATCTGGTTATTGTTTTACCTTCAGTGCTGCTGAGCACTTAAAACAAACCTCAGAATATGTAGGTTTTCTTCAACATAGCATAACTTCACCACGATGAAAAGACAGCATGACGACTTACCGTAACAATAAGCTTTCCAGATTTGTAGACAAAGGAAAAGCACTTGAATAGTCCACAGTTTGACCATTTCACTTTTCAGGCTATATGACTTATCTATCTTTTCTGCACGAAAATCAAACCTATCCAAGCGTGGTCCTGCCTCGCCGTGTTATGCACTGAATACAAAAGTTGCGTTCTTTAGCCTACTTATCCTGGTTGCGCGTTCGTCACGTGGGTTGAATGACATAGCCTAGTGGAAAGCCACACCTAACTTTATTCAAACAGCTAGGCTACGAGATCACAGCGATAGGCAGAGTGAAACATAGAAACCACTGGAGCTTCATTACAAAAACAATCAACAACAACAAAAAAAACATTTGACTTAAAATTAACAAGTGATATAATATCAAATATAGGCTAATAGGCTGTATGCCTACATTGGACCCTATCCTATAATAAAACCTCAAGCCTTCAAGAAATAAAATAGGCCTACATATGCCTAGGCGAAGTGAATAGGCCTATACAACCAAGTCAATTCTAGCCCTATTTATTAGCCTATGTTTAGCGGCCTAGACAGAAGTAGCCTAAAGGGGGAAACTTAGAACAAGAAACAATAGGCTACCATCTTGTATCCTTGTCATGTCTATTTTCCACTATTTGGCCTAGGCCTACTATAGCGTCTTTTTTGCTCTTGATGGTAAATGTTAAAATAAAAAATACAACTTCAACTTCGATTTAATTCAGTTTCCAATAATCTATAATGTATCATAATACCTAATTTGCTGAGTTCAAAGTTCACTATTCTACAACAAATAAGAGGAGAAGAACTTTTAAGGAGTAAATTGGCAAATCTCATACCATTAAAGTCCTTAATGCTGACAGTATGCTGTGAACTCACCTGTACAGTACACTGATGTTCATCCACACATCCAAGGACCAAGTAGCCTGATACAGAATGTAGGCTATACTTCAGCTACTACTGTAACCGTAACAAAAGGTAGCCAAGGCCTGTTGTTACTACCATGGTATGTTTTTCACGATGTCATGATGAGGACGCAGATTCAACAAGTTCAACAACTTTTTTTAAATCATAAGATCTGATAAGATGCCCACACCCACATGACTTATGTAACCAAACACAATCTCCCAATGCCTGGCGCCAAAAATATAGCCCTGCAAACCTTAAACTTTGTATCTGCATTTTTTTCTTTATACAATTCCAAGAGTAGTATCTGCATTTTAGCCTATAAGCTCTTTTTGGGAAAAGGTGCCCTCTGCCTATTAAAACCTAAATATCTCAGCCTCCGAAGCACATAAAAACATGAAATAAGTAGCATTTAAAAGCTACCCTAATTTTGCATTAGAATGTGTCTAAAATACCCACATTTACAAAAAAAAACCTCAAGACCCTGAATGGATCGTATATGTCGCTCCAGGCTAAAAATGGGTTAATCAGGTGGAGTTTCAAAGGGATAGGCCTACTTTGAATATTTGCTGAGATGTAAATGTTACTTTGACAAAAAACAATGGGGGTCGCTAGGTCTACAGTAGGCTAGCCCAGGCCCGTCACTAGGTTTGGGAGACAGGGGGGGCTTAGCCCCAGAGGAAGAAAATGCGTGCGCATAGCGCGTGCCAAATTTTTTTCAGCGCACCTGCTAAGGTTTTGTCTATGAATTCATTATTTTAAGAGCAAAGAAATCCTGCACACTGTCCATTCCACCAACAAACTTTAATACATTGTTTCGGTCATCCGACCTTCTTCATGTTGTATTAAAGTTTGTTGGTGGAATGGACAGTGAGCAGGATTTCTTTACACTTGAATGACAACCCCACTGTGATAATATCCTACGCACCTGCCCACCTACAGAGGTGTCCAAAAGCGTCTTCGTGAACAATTATTTTAAGAGCACCATACCGATTTTTCAACACTAGTTACAGTGGATATTTTTTAAATTCACATTTTAATGAACATTGCTTATATGTAAGCTAAACAAAACATTTCAAAATGTTTCAACTGATGAATATTATTATGTTATGTTATGAGTATATGTTTTCCCCCCCGCATAACATATTGCTGTGCACCCTGCTTTTATTGCTGTGCAGTAGGATATAAGTGGCATTGAACAATAAATAAGCAAACAGGAACTTGTATTCAGATTAAATGGTGGTTCGTATTCAGTGCTTTACTGCATTTGCTTTTGGAAAAATGTGATTTTTTTTTTTTTAAATCACAAAAAAAAATCTAATGTCTGATTAAAACATCTGACCTCTGACAAAGGTTCCTCAGTGTCATATTCACTGTATTGGACTGCCTCATCTCCTGTATTAGATTTCCATAACGTAATGGATGGAGCAGACATTTGGTGAATACATGCAGAAATGGTCTGATGCCATTTCTTTTGGGAGCTTCAAATTCCCTATGCTATTACATATGTTATATGGCATACAAGGGAGATAAGAATGAGACATAAGGCCTACTGTATTTACATAATATGGATAAAGCCCTTGGATGAATTGAATTAACGTCACAATTCACAAATTGTGTTCATATGATGTGATTTTGCTATCCTTATCCCTCTTATTCTCAAGTGAAGCTATACAGGATATGATCCCGTTTGCTCTTTGTCCATGGCTCACCAGGACGAGTCATCATGTGAGAGTTTCCTTGAGACTTTTTGTTGACATACTTCCTCGATGACTAGGCAGGCACATGTCAGCACGTGAAGGCTTACGCTATCCCATCTCAGCAAATGAAATACCAAATTTAACCATATTTAGTATTATTAGGTTTTCAGTGTTGCAAAATGTTTCAATGTGGAATAGCTTGACTTAATGATTTAGGTCAACACATCTGTGAAATGTGTCAAATTCTGACAAGCAAATTATTTTCAGGATGAACTGAAAGGCAGATTTTCAGATAAGACCCTGTACTGTACTTGTCCTGACAATTATGATTGATAATCCTTATTTACTTGTTATTAAGTATACTGTATATCCTTATCATAGATATCACGATTGATCTCAGAAATTCCATAGTTAATTGTGATCAATTCGACTTTCATTCCTTGTCTATTTAGTTTAACAGTTTAACCCAGGATGCAGGATGCTGTGTAGCGCAATGAACATGTTCTAATCTTCAATATATATATATATATATATATATATATATATATATATATATATATATATATATATATAGGCCTATGTGTGTGTGTGTGTGTGTGTGTGTGTGTGAATAAGTATTTGATCTCCGCAAAATAAAGTCTGACTCATTAGTAGGTCAGTGAAAGCTCCTGAGTCCCATGTCACAACTGGGATTGTGAATGACGTATGGCTACTACTTTCTTCCTCTTTACTAGCCCCTCCTTCAAGACAATTACATCTGTAAGTTGCAAGACTGGCTCTGAAAAGACAAAGTTCAGCACGGGGAGCTAATTATAGACTGGATGTGCTTTTGCTTTGGTAACAAAGTTGTGTAGCCTCTGCATTTGCTCTTTGACCTGTGGAAATGTGGGAGGCCTGTATCACGGTGAAGGGCATTGAATATCAAAACGGGAATTGAAAGCACTCTTCATGATTTTGCTTATTTATTCTTGCCTTTCTTTCTCAAGTGAAGACTGCAACAAATGATATGGGCATGTTTAAACATGTGGCTTTCAGAGCTTCTGGGAAATGAGGGTGGGAGAATGGTCTCCGGTAACCTTCACATAAGTACAAGCTATCAACAGTATAACAGATATCAACAGATAAGTGTTTCTCATTTTGAATAAGAGTGCATTTAGTTTGGATTTGTGGGGAAGCACAAGGCAGAGTCTTGTGAAGTGAAAGACAGCTGAAAGTGAAAGCCCACCTGGGAAACTCCCAACTCCCATTGTCATTGTGACATACAGTGAGTCCAATATGTATTTGATCCCTTGCTGATTTTGTTGGTTTGCCTACTAACAAAGACATGATCAGTCAATAAATGTTATGATAATATGTATTCTAATATGGAGAGACAGAATATCAAAAAGAAAATCCAGAAATTAACTGAAGAGAATATATATTAATTTATTTCCATTTCATCGAGCAAAATAAGTATTTGATCCCCTGCCAACTGATTACAGTTCCGGGCCCACAGACCAGATGGGCACTTCCGATCAACTTGTCATCTGAATTAAAGACACCTGTACATACTAACATGCATAAAAGACACATTGAATCAGCAGAATCAGTCCATAGTATGAGTGAATCAGTCACACTCCAACCTCACCAGCATGGGAAAGGCCAAAGAGTGGTCAAATGATATCAGGGACACGATTTTAGACCTGAACAAAGATTAAATGGGCTGCAAAGCCACAAGAAAGAGACTGGGTATTAATGACCCAGCTGTTGATGCATTTCTTCCAAAATGTGAGGAATACAAAATGACTATCCATCAGCCTGTCTGGGGTTCTATACAAGATTTTACCTTTTGTAGGGATTTGATAATCATGAGAACAGAAAGAAATCACCCTAGAGCTGTACGGGATGAACTAGGCAATGATATCAAAGCTACTGGGACCAAAATCACTGAGAAAACGGCTGGTAGCACTTAATGCCACATATGTTTAAAATCCTGTAGTGCACACATGGTACCTCTACTTCAGAAGGAACCTGTGCCGTCCCACTTGAGGTTTGCTAACGGACATCAGACTGGTTTAGGATATGATAAGGAGGTGCTGTAGTCAGATGAAACCAAAATCAAGCTGTTTGGCATTATCACAATTCAATGTGTTTTGAGAAAGAGTACTGCTGTCTATGATGCCAAGAACACCCTCCTCACCATCATGCATGAAAGTGGTATCATTATGGTTTGAGGGTGTTTGCCTGGCCAAGGCACAGGACAACTTCACATCGTCAACGAATGGATGGAGGGAGACATGTAATGTGCAATCCTGAATGCAAATGTCCTTCCCTCCACCACTACCCTGAAAGGTGGGCCATTTTTGGATCTCCCAACATGACAATAATACACAACATACAGTCAAAGCAACGAAGGAGTGGCTCAATAAGAAGCATATTAAAGTCGTGAAGTGACCTAGACAGTCTCCAAATATTAACCCTATAGTAATTCTATGGAGAGAACTGAACCTCCCATTTGCCAAGCTACAGCCACAAACTATTAATGTTTTAGAGATAATGTGCAAAGAAAACTGGGCAAAAATATTTTCTACTATATGCACAAACATTGTCATCAACTAAAAGAAGCATCTGACCTCAGTGCTAGACAACTAGGGCTTTGCCACAAAGCACTTTATCTTCTTTAGCTAGAGGGGTCAAATACTTATTTGCCTAAATTAAATACAAATAAATTAAAATATATTATTTTAAGTTATTTTCTGGAATTTCTTTTTGATATTCTGTCTCTCCATGTTTGAATACATATTATCATGAATTTATAGACTGATCATGTCTTTATTAGTGGACAAACCGGCAAAATCAGCAAGGGATCAAATACATATTGGACTCACTGTAGCACTCCATAGCACTCCACAGCACACTGCACATAACAAAATTGCATTTATTCCTCACCTGTGCAAGAGGGCAGCCCCCAATGGTGCCCAGAGGGAGCAGTGCAGCGTGACAATACCATGCTCAGGCTGCCTCAGTCATGGAGGAGGATGGGGGAGAGCACGTGGGAGTACTGCTGGTGTGTTGGATAGATGGGACTGCATAAAAATGAGAAATCATCAGTTTAGGGGATACAATATGGGGTGGGGGGTGGGGCGGTCGCGAAAGGGGATAAGGTGGTAAATTATCTAATAGAAGAGCCTGGAGTCCTGATTTCCTAAGCTAAATGACACCAGTGGACTGTCTATTAGCAGGTTTACCACGTCCTGTTAACTTAGCCAGGTTTATCACTTAACCTTGTTCTTGGAATAGTACCCAGGCCACTTATCCACCCATCACCTAATCATACCGTATTCCTTATCTGCACATGAAAAGTAGAGGAAGTTTATTTGTGAAAGGATGATATAACCTACACATACTGTACTGTAGGCCTTTAAGTTTTATTGTGATGATTCACAAGATCTAAAACTACCATCAGCAATTAAAGCGGCTGTACCTGCTTTTCAGATGTTTGAAGGTGGTCCATAAGCCAGTGTGATTGAGTGAACAAAATAGTAAAAGGCTTTGACTTGTGCATCTTAGTCAATGTGTCGCCATCAACAACAGCAGGTTTCTTGTAGCTTTGGAAAGATACAGTACCTATATGTACAGGGTATACCCTATACCATGCTATTTGGGTGTGTAAAATATTTAGCAATGCACTGTAGACTGAAGAATATGATATACATCAACTTATGGGTCACGGCTTTCTGCCTTTCTTATTTTCCCTGTTGTTTAGTTTTTCTCTTCCTGGAATGGGATTCTTTTGGCTCTGACTGATTTACTGCTCTCTGTAAACGCAATAAAGGAAAAGTCCACAAGATACGGATTTCCAAGGAAACAGGAAGTAGCCTACTCTTGCAACTTTGGGAAAGCCGATGCCTTTCCTTCTAAATTTCAACTTACTATCTTATTTCCAAAGGCCTAATGACGCGATTTCCCATAACACACTTTGTGAACTCCCTCCTTGATCTGTGCTTCTGGCCTTGCATTTCACTAACGCCCCGCCTCCCGCTGTCAGCCAAGACACAACAATTTTTGGGGAGCTATTCTTCATTCACCATCCTGCTTGCAAATGAGAAAAAGACATTAGAATTGAGCTTTTGCAAAATATTATAAGCAAGGGAGGACGGGACTCCGCATATTGGAATCCACCCACTGTTGTTATCCCCTCCCCCCCATATGTATAAGCAGTGGTGGAACAATTGCACACAGGGCCTCAGGGCAAGACACTGAGGGGCCCCCCATACAACCTCCCAAGATTACAATAGGGCCCCCAGCACCAATACAGGAGGGCCCCATGCTTGCCACATAGCTCTGCCCCTGTGTATAACTCATAACAGTTTGTGTAGTAGGGACTCTGGGAGTTCACTGCCATCTGCTGACTGTCTAGTAGTGGAGTTTTTTGGTGATATTAACAGATTAAAAAATCCTTTTCATTAAAATGAAATGAAATGTTTTAAAGGTGCACTATGTGAACTTTTTTTTACCATAACCTTTCCAGAATTCATGCTGCCCATTCACAAATGTTACCTTTTCCATGAATACTTACCACTACCATCAAATTCAAGTAAAGGGATTGAAGATGGCCTCATCAGATGTTTTAATCAGACACCTGGTTTAATAAGAATGATAATGTGATTTTAAAAGTGTTTTGCACTCTTGTTATCGTAGGCTATGTGATCAAAAAAGGTTTTAAGGGGAGAAGGAATCTATTCAGAAGAGTGTGGATTTTTTTATTAAGCCTTTTAATAGGCTAATTTTATGAAAACACAATAACCTGACCCAAAGGCACATAGGCTACTCAAATAATGTAACATAGAAATGAAAATGCGCTTTGCAACAGTTCTACAGGGAATAACTTGGCTACTTCCAAAAAATTCAGGAAAGACAGAGAAACATGAACTTGCTGCCAGCAGGGCCGCTGACAGCTTTTGACAAAACCCCTTCTTCAGTACATACAATGTCATGAGGTCCCAATCCTGGGCCCCTTCTTTCTCTTGGGCTGGGGCAGCTGACCCTTTTGTCTCCCCCTGTCCGTGTCCTGCTCGTCAGTGCCCAGTGAGAGACTTGTGTAAGTCATGGGTGTGGCTTATCAGAAAGAAAGAATGTTGTTTTAGGCCTATGTGTTGAATGTGCTGCCTCACCATGACAACATGAAACCATATTCTATGATGACTTTGGGCTTTACAATACAAGGAGGAGAGGAGATACGGTCAGTGTGTCATGACAACATAGAATTTTGTTGTAGTATGACCTAATTTGCTAATAAGATACTGTATATAGGGCCAACTTCACTGGCTGAATTCTATAAGAAACTTCATGGCTGTATAGAAACCTGGATACATTTTATTTGTTTGTGAGTAAAACAAAATCTGTCTTAAATTAGATTAATTCTGTAGTTATCATGGTAAATTAAACTATCTACTATCCCCAACTGAAGTCACATCTTGTGTTTTTCTGTGTTTCTGTGTGCTGTAAGCATGTGGGAGCATCATGTAGGCCTACCTTATACTGTGTATGAAGATTCTTATTCCATTCTTATTCCCCTATATCCAGGTCGACTCGAGTTAGTCAAACGAATTAAGTGGAACTTGTTTTAGAGTTTGAAGATTATTTCGTGCACAATCCAAAAAGTGTCTTGACTTTCGGAAACCAGGAGCTATATAACAAGTGAACCTGTAGACCACACCCCTTCTGAGTACATGATGACTGCTACATCAAGGTGTGAATTTGTTGTGGCCATGTCTTTCCAGAGCCTAAAAGCTGCTCTGATGTTGATGAGCAACTAAGCTTGCTGCAGTGGCATCTCATGGCAGAATGGTAAGAGACCGATAATGCAAGACATCTCCAGACAGACATGGATTACTGCCTCACTCCTCTTCTGAACAAAACATCTACTGTACACCTCAGTGTACGTGAATGAGTGAACGAGTGTTCATCCTCCCCAAGATGTAGATAGCCTTTGTATTCCATGACGATTTTCCCTTTGCACTCCAGAACCTTCATTCCCCATCATCAGCTTGGGAATAAAATAATGAAGCATAGTCTAATGATATATACTCCATTTGGATAGGAACAGTAATTTAACTTGTTGTTCCCACAACAATATTCACCTGATTTTGTTCTCCTTATCCCCTTACTCTCAGGAGCCATGAGGCAAGCTAAAAGCGACATTGAGGATACACTACAAATACTACCCTTTAAGAGTAGGCTTACCGACATTGTATGAGTCACCAGACGAGCCATCACGTGTGGGGGTTTCCTTGAGAGACTTTTTGTTTACATTCTTCCTTAGTGACGACTGGCGAGGCACGTCACATGTCCCTCAGCAGATGAGATAGAAACCAGCTGTTGTAGCACCCATCTTCAGGTTCCTAAAGACTAAATCCAGAAAAGCTTAACATATCAGAGTTAAACACACATCACAAAGGGCAATGGTGTAAAATGCTCACAAGCAAAACAATGTCAGTAAATATTTGGCTAGTGCTCTCTTGTTTGGTGTGAACCCTCGCCAATTGGGTTGTTAAAAAAGTGGATTCAGCTAAATTCAGCCTAAATCATATAGTAGGTTAAGGTCACTGAAATATCCTGATTCAGCATATGTGGGTCATGAATGATGTGATTCTACCCTATTTCTTCCTCTCTTTACGTCTTCCTTCTTCAAACCAATGACTTCATTCAAAGTTCCAAAGTTCAGCACTCGGAGATAAATATAGACTGGTGTGCATTCGTATTGCTTTGGCAACAAAGCCGCATTGCCTGAGCATTTGCTCTTTGGCCTAATTGCTGAAGGTCTATTTCTTTTATCACCCATTGAGGGCCATACAGACTGTCGGGGGGGAAATGATCATTCTCGTTGCCCAGGCATGCTGTAAAGGTCTCACCTGAGCAGAAAGAGTTGTCATGAAAACATGTGTGATTATCTAGTAGAGATCCTACTCATGTCCTGAGGAGTATGGTCTGCAGGTCCACCTCCAGTGTTCTGTAAAGTAGCCCTTGTGCTTTCCCAACAGGCCAGAGGTGAAGAAGCGTTTTGGATGAAATGCAATATCTTCAAAGTCCAAAATCAATTTCTTGCTTACAACTTAATTCCTCTGGCTAATATGACCAGGATAAATGAGAATCTTCACATAATGAGGTAGGCCTATAGGCTACCTGATGAAAGACTCCACCTCCGTTAATTTAAAGGTTTTAGTAGTTGGACCTACCGTGGCGCTCGATTCCGGCCCGGGTCCTTTGCTGACCCTTCCCCGTCTCTCTCTCCTCACTTGCTTCCTGTCAGCGTCTTCACTGTCCTGTCAAATAAAGGCAAAAAGGCCCAAAAAATATTTTAAAAAAGAAAGAAATGTTATAATAGTTGTCAAGATATTTCAACACAGAAGTTGATTTTAATGACACTGTAATCTGTCAGTTTCTTAGAAAACATGAAACACAACATTCATGTACAATTAAAACATAAATGTTGCCATTTCATGCATTTTATCAGAGTTAGACTCTGGCTAATTTTCAATTTCAAATTGTAAATAATTTTGCTTTCAATTAGATTGAAGATTAAAACCTTTCCCCTAAAAGTTTAGTTAATCAGTCCCTGCAGGTGTCATCCAGGTTTGTGTCCACAAGTGCAGTCTACTCAGAGAAATAGGTCATATGACCATAACAAAGGAGTGCGTTACTATGAAACACTGAAACTCCTCCCATTTTTTTCTGCCAAATGTAATGTTGTTAAACAAACAATAACATCATGGAATATAGTTTCCATGTTGGCATGGTGACGCTCACATTCGGAAATCTCAACAACATTCCTTCCCCATCTGATAAGCCACACCCACATGGTTTACATAACACACTCCCAACCAGAGATTCTTTAAGTATATATGTATAAAGCTCCTAGAATGACTAGAACAGTCCTTAGGTCTGTCAAAAGGGGGACAGTAGAACCCGGAAACAATGGGCCAGCGGAACCTCTTTCTTATCTACTCTCTGTGCTCCCAACCGTTCTGGTTCTACAGTTATATTGTTCCCTCAAATGGTGTTCTTATGATTCGTTGTTCTCCTTATGTCTCTCATTCTCCTGTGCAGGGAGCTCAGACAGAATAAGTAGGGCCTACCATTGAGAAAATGGAAAAGACACATTTTTGTTCCTTGTCCATGACTCACCAGACAAGTTATGTGAGAATTTCCTTGTTACATGACATACTTACTTCCTCAGTGTCAATGTCATGTGCAGACTTACGCAGGCTCAACTCAGCACATGAGATAGGCTACAACCATGCCTTTATTAGGGTAATATACCTTGGCAAGGTGGAGGAGGATCAGGAAATTATCTTGGGCCGGAATTGTCACAGTTTCTGTCCCTTAGCCGTTTTATCCACAGCCGGGGCCTAGATACCAATTTTAAAGATGCACTTTGTAGGATGGTGGCCAGAGTAGGTATTGCAACTATCTTGCCCATTCAAACTGTGCTGCCTATTGCCAAATTTGATCTTTTCATAAAGTTGTACTAAATAAACCAATATTCACTACTATGACCAAAGTACAATAAGTTTTGCAGATAAAAATGTATATTTCTGGTCATTCAAAATGGCGAACCATGGCGAAGATCCCCCTTTTCATGTATGAAAAGTGCAATTTTCCAGTCACAATGAGTAGGCTACTTAGAATTTGATGGTGGTGGTAAGTATTCACGAAAAAGGTATTTGTGAAGGGGAAGCATGTCATAGTCAGGGACTGTTTTTTGTTGTTGTTGCTGTTGTTGTTTCTGTTTTTTTTATTTTTATTAACGTGTAATACAGTTCGACAAGTAAAAAGGAGTAATGGTGTCACATTCTGACAAGCAAATGATTTAAAAGATTAACTGAAAGGCTGATTTTCCGATAAGACAGAGTACCTGTCCTGACAATTATAATCAATAATAGGGCCTACTAGGCTAAATATGACCACAATGGGAAAACATGTGGTTAAAGGTATTGACATTTGAGAGTTTGATGCTGATGCATTTATTATGGCCAAAAAAAGTTTGCCATTGCGTCATTCTCTAACAATAGTTCAGGAGGTGTGATGAGCACTCAACAATTAATCTGGAGTCAGCAAAATCCAAGCTGACCCCTTAGGTCACAATTGGGATTGTGAGTAATGGCGTGCTGCTACTACGTCTATGACTGAGTCAAAATTCAGCACATGGAGCTAAATATAAACCGAGCCTTGACAGACTTTTGAAGTATATCCAAAGCACTCTCCTTTGAGTCAAGGTAGTTGAAGTATTAAAAACCCTTTATTTTACACCAACAGGTTTCAGCCGTCTGGCCTTCATCAGGGCGTGGTTAGAAACTCAGGTACCTGGGTACAGCGGTGTAGTCTACTTTTTTGAAGTGGGTATACTGTATATTTGAGCATTTTTTGAAGTGGGTATACTGTATATGCTATTCAAAACAATGGATCAATCCATTTTAAGTGGGTATACTGAAATCCCTGAAATTTAGAAGTGGGTATACTCCGTATACCCGCGTTCTACGTAGACTACACCACTGCCTGGGTAACACAGGTAAGTTAACTTTCAGAGGTCACATGGGTCAGGTATAAAGACGTTCATATTACATTAATCACAAAGAGTTGATATATAGGACATTGAAAGAGTGGTACCTTCTTTCCTCTTGCAATTAAACTCAGCCTTATTGGCAGTGACAGCCTGTGCATTTGCACTTTGCCCTGCACTATAACAGTTGCTGAATGCCTATTCTACTGTAGGCTTAGAGAATGACATTGAATATCGTACATTTGAATTGAGGAAGTAAAGGACTCTTTTTTTGCTTATTTATTCTTCTCCACTTCTTAAATCTCAAAAAGTGACAAATAGTGACTGTGTGGAAAAATGGCTCTCCTACACTGTAGAGATGTCACCTGACTGTGATAGAATAGTGATCAGTCATCAGAACATGTGAGGTCTTAATTTAGAATAGAATTAGGGCTACAACTTGTTCTTGTGGGTAAAGTCACTAATCCAACAACAAATATTTATTTAGCCATTTCAGCTAGCAGTATTGTATGTGGATCTTTTAAAACGTTAAAATTAATATGAACAAAAATGAGTATAAGACAACAAGACATATTGTGAGGAGTTTTCAGCAGCACAAGCTACAGTTGTTTATCTGCTTCAATACGCTGAAATGCTGTTCGTTGTTGACTTGAAATAGCCTGTTTGTGAATCTATAGTGTACATTCAGCTTTCTTTCTCAAGTGAAGACTACAACAATTGCCCTCTCCAGCTTGGAATGTGAGAATAGTTGAAACACAAAAATATTTTGAATCTAGTTACTGAGATGAACAGTATAGTTACAGAGATATGAGCAACAATGGTACAAAACCATAGATTGTATATTATGATTATGATTATGATTGTGATATAGGCCTACATTCTATGCACAAAACACACTGAATTTTTCTGGCAACATTCAATAGCTGCCTTTGTGTCAAAGTGAAAATGATGGGCTTACTTGAGGCAGGAATGTGGCTTGATATGGGCATGTTTGAACATGCCAGTCGCTTTCGGAGATTCTGGGAAATGAGGGTGGGAGAATTGCAGCAACGGTCTCCGGTAACCTTCACATAACAGATACTGTACAAGCTATCAACAGAATATAAGTGTTTTCTCATTTTGAATAAGAGTGTGTTTAGTTTGGATTTGTGGGGAAGCACAAGGCAGTCTTGTGAAGTGAAAGATAGCTGAAAGTGAAAGTTCTCAAAATCTGGTTATGAATCTGTTGTGATAATTTTTACCTTCATGAAACCATGCAACACAACGACTTCATACCCTTTGACTCAGTAGCCTACACTGTAAAAAAAATAAAAAGTTCCCAGAAGACCCTTCAGGTTGCCACTGTGGAGGAAGCCACATTCGGGAACACTTTACGTGACCCCAGCATCATATGTATCACATGACGTGTCATAACTGTGTTGTAACGCAATCATGGACGTATGTCCACTTTTGCGTGTCAACTTGCCATCACCATGAAACGACAATGCACTGATTCTTGAAAGTTTGGCAAAAACATGTCCCTGCAGTAAAATATTAATTCTGTTGAAAATCAACTAAATTTTCACAAACAAAATGAACCCAGGTAATGGCCAAGGGGTCTATCACACGAATACACAGTTGTTTGAAATATTTAAGTGTAATTTTATTACTTTTCATGGCTATAAACCTGTCCACACCCTGTAAAAACGCCTGTCCCAAGGACTGGCATCATCATTTCAATTGACTTAAAATACAAAAATCACTAACAGAATTGAACAATATCACCATGATGTGGAAGACCATATTAAAGTGGTTCTACAGATGTGCACATAGTGGATGTAAAACAATATTTACTATTATTTACTGATTGCTCAAAATGTGTCCAGCATATTGGTCACCACCGTCAGATTTTTTCTAAAAGACAATAAAATCAGGTATGCACAAGGTAATTTTCATTACTGAGGACCCCTTTTCAAACCTTTAGCTCTACTGCCTACTCTCCCATCACTGAAGCTCCTGTAAGTTTATTATTTTGTCCTCAATTTGTTAATTTGTTTGGACACTGGTACTGTCCCAACCATAAACTGTCAACACCGTCGGGGGTTTTAATAGTATTGTATTACATTAATGTTAATAAATATAATTTTTTTCAGAAAAGGTATGAAGCACCCAAGAAACAGAGCGAAAATGAAATGGCTAATGTGAACAAACAATGCATAATATTTAAAAGAGTGCTTTTTTGTCTCACACCGTCAGATGTCACCACCGTCAGATTTTGTTCTGCTCATCATGTTGTTCCATATTTTACTAAATTGTGCTGGTTAATGAAACATTACTAGGCATGTTAGTAATAATTGTGATCCAAAATGATACTCTAGCCACCACTGAGGTGCATTTGGAGGTTTTTTTGTCAGAAAACCTGACGGTGGTGACATCTGATGGAGTTCACCAAAAAACACATGTTTTACGTGTTTTTGACATGTTTTAAGAATATGCATACAATAAGTATCTACAGTTATGTTGAATTGTTAAAGTAATTCACTTTAATACAGTAAACATGTGTTTTTACTTCTAATTCTGTCTGACACTGTTGACAAAACAAGAAAGAGCCCATTTTATGAAAAATGTTAAACATGGGGAGCTTGGCCAATGCATTCCCTGCACAGCCAAGACCTACATCTATGATTATACACCTCTATATTTTGGATTTGAACAACTTAAAAGCTGTTTTTACCACATTTTCAACAACCAGTGGCTTACTTCCTAGATAATCTAACTAATTAAGTAAAAACACATGCTCATACTGTGCACACACAAAAATAAAGTGTTTATGCAAGATGCCATTGACTTGAGAGGGCTATTTATTTTGCTAAATGCAGGTACTAATTAGGCCACTTTCACCACTCTCAGATTACTGTCACCACCGTCAGTTCTTAAGTCACCACCGTAAGAAGGAGTTTTGGACATTTTAAAGGAATGTGCTTACAACATTTTCCTTAGGAGTTGTTGAAATATCAAAGTAATAGCCAATTTAAGCCTACACGAATATTTGTGAAATTACAAAAAATTGTTTGTTGTATTTAGGCGTTAAGTAAGCATCGTATGACGGTACATATTTTAAAATTAGAACACATGAAACAGTATTAAAATAGAACAAAAGTGAATTTTCAACATCTAAAGGCATATGTGTGAACCAAAAAATACACATAATCACTTAAAAACTCCAGATACATATGCAACCAAATCAATACAATTTTAATAACTTTTAATTGTGTCTGACGGTGTTGACAAAAAACAAGCTATGATCGGAAAAAAGCCTGATTTCTGAAAAAAATACATGATGGGGAGATGGGCCTTGTGCATTTCTGAAAAGCCAAGACCTTAGTCTACGAGGATATACCATATCATTTTGTAATTCACTTTGTTTTTTTCTGTCAACATTACAACCTGTTTTAGCCACTTTCTCAAGAATCAGTGATTGACATAATATTCTTGACTCGTCCATGAATGTGTCATGACTCATGACACTGTTTTGACACTATTATGACATGATCATGTCAGGCGTATGATGCCAGCATCAAGTAAAGTGTAACCAAATATTCTCGGAGGAACCTGAAAGTCCTCCAAGGAACCTACAGTTTGTGGGAAATACACTCTTGGAAGAAGCCTGAGGTATTCTATCTACTGAGGGATAGAACCAGAGAGACTGGATAAGATAAGATGTGATAGCCTACTGTAAGATATATAATAGGCTACTCTTAGAATCTCTGATAGAATCCTCATGAGGTCCTCTATCTATACTTGAGCTGCCCTAGTCCCAGGCCAGACTCTTGGCATGATGTGTATGTGTGAAAAAATAAACAAAAATAGAAAGACGAACCCTACTTTGTATCTGCACTTGTTCTGTATATATCCGGTGCACTTCATATCTGCTGATGTTGGCTATGATTATGTCCTCGATTGTAAGTTGCTTATGGTAAAAAGCGTATACCAAATGCAAAGGAGTGTAATGTAATGTAATGTAATGTAATGTAATGTAGTGTAATGTAATGTATGGGTTGTCATGGGAGTACTGCTGGGGGGTAGCGGATAGAAGGGACTTAGCATAAAAATGAGAAATCAACAGGTTAGGGGATACAGTACAATATAGGGGGTGGGGGGTCGCGAAAGGGGATACGGTGGGGAAACATCTAAGAGAAGAGCCTTTTAGAAGAGCATTTCCTAAGCTAAATGACACCTGTGGACTGCCTATTGGCATGTTAACCACCACCACTTAACCTTGTTCTTGGAATAATACCCAGGCCAGTACACTACCCCTCACCTCGTCATCCCGTATTCCTTATCTGCACATGGAAAGTGGAGGAAGTTTATTTGTGAAAGGATGATATGACCTACACATACTCTACTGTAGGCCTTTAAGTTTTATTGTGATGATTCACAAGATCTAAAACTACCATCAGCAATTAAAGTGGCTGTACCTGCTTTTCAGATGTTTGAAGGTGGCCCATAAGCCAGTGTGATTGTGTGAACAAAATAGTAAAAGGCTTGTCTGTCTCCCTTTGCCCTTTTGACTTGTGAATCTTAGTCAATGTATAGCTATCAACAGCAGTAGATTTCTGGTATCTTTGGAAAGATACAGTATATGTATTCTGTGCTATTTGGGTGCGTTAAATATTTAGCACGGCACTGTAGACTGAAGAATATGATACATCAACTTATGGGTCACAGCTTTCTGCCTTTCTTATTTTCCCTGTTGTTTTGTTTTTCTCTTCCTGGAATGGGATTCTTTTGGCTCTGGCTGATTAACTGCTCTCTGTAAACGCAATAAAGTTAAAAGTCCACAAGATACCGTTTTCTAAGGAAACAGGAAGTAGCCTACTCTTGCAACTTTGGGAAAGCTGATGCCTTTCCTTCTAAATTCCAACGTATCATGAAATTGTGCGTGTATAATCAGGAAAGACACAATTTCCCATAACACACTGGATTCCAGTATGTGAACTCCCTCCCTCCTCCCTCCCTTCTGGCCTTGCGTTTCACAAACGCCCCGCCTCCCGCTGCCAGCCTAGCCACAACAATTTTTGAGGGGCTATTCTTCATTCACCATCCTGTTTGCAAATGAGAAAAAGACATTAGAATTGAGCTTTTGCGAAATATTGAAATACTATGCTGTTGTCTGTGACATCATCAGGAGGCCACGAAGAGGCAAGTGAGCAAGGGAGGACGGGACTCCGCATTTTGGAATCCACCCACTGTTGTTATCCCCTCCCCCCATATGTATAAGCAGTGGTGGAACAATTGCACACAGGGCCTCAGGGCAAGACACTGAGGGGGCTCCCATACAATCTCCCAAGACTACAATAGGGCCCCCACCACCAATACAGGAGAGCCCTGGGGGAAATGCTTGCCTCACTATAGCTCTGCCCCTGTGTATAAGTCATAAGACATTTTAATATTTATTTTTCTTCAAAATGCTACTATTACTATGTCAGAACGCTATAAAGGACTTTTTAGGAAAAGCACAAAAGCACAACAATTACCTCTTAATGTATGTCCTCTACAAGTCTTCTGTTGTCCAGTCTTGCACTTTAAATGTCTGTATGAGTACTGTCTATGTCCATACTGTCTTAAGTCCATGTATAAGTACTGTCTATGTCTATACTGTCTATGTCCTTACCTAGATTAGTCTATGTCTGTATGGGAAAGCAAGAAATGTAATTTCAAATTCTTTTTATGACCAGTGCATGTAAAGAAATTGACAATAAAACCTACTTGACTTGACTTGACTTGACTAACAGTTTGTGTTGTAGGGACTCTGGGAGATCACTGCCATCTGCTGGCTGTCTAGTAGTGGAATTTTATCGTCTGAGAGAGCTTCTTTTCTGCTATGACCCACTCCAACGCAATACATTATTTTGGTGATTTTAACAGACTAAAAATTGTGTTTTATTAAACTGAAGTGAAATGTTCTTAAAGGTGCACTGTGTAGAACTTTTTTTTTTTAACCATATTTCTTTCCAGAATCCATGCTGCCCAATCACAAATATTACCTTTTCCATGAATTACCACCACCATAAAATTCAAGTAGCCTAATGCTGTTACTTTTACCTCAAATGCACTTTACTTGGGAATCTTCAGCTGAGTGTTGTACTCCAAACACAGTTCAGTTGCCTTTTTGACAATGACAATAAACTCTTGAATCTTGACCATGCAGGCCATGTACAAAATCATGTGAAAGGGCACCCTCTCGATGTAAGAGGAATCTATGGGCCTCTCCCTGGGCCTGGGACTGTAACCAATTGGAAAAAAGAATCTACGGCTAAGAGTAGCGCAAATAATTGTAATGTCTGGCTGTAAAGGTCTAATGTACAGGTGTAAAGAAAGTAGAGAGACTGTATTTCATGTAAAGGCTAGATAGACAATAAAGCACTGATGCACTGCACCTTTAATTCGCAGAAGATGAACAGGAAGTTGTAACAATAACAATAGGAAATAGCACCGTTGCTATGATACGCTACACGCCGCATACCCTTTCCTTTGCTATGTGTGTTGTGTGTCTGACTACAAGACTCACATGGGGAAAAGGGTGGAGCGGTATGCAAAGGGAGGTAAAGAGAGGGACTCAATAGTTATTTGGGACATACAGAGATGTCACATTATGCAACCTCTGACATGGATCACGACAGAACATCACATGACATCTGTCATGACAACACTGGTCTAGGGTTGTCAGGGAGACAAAACTGGATTCTTTTCATATCCTAGCCCAGACACACCCACATATTGACTCTTTCTCCTTCTCTCATGTTCGCGCTCTTTCCCTTTCTAACCGACAACTCAAGTGCACTTTGTACCATAATTAAATAGCCTAGATTTTCTTCATTTTTAGATTTTTGTTAAACCAGATGTCAGAGCTGCACATTATCTTTCCCTTTTCGGTGTGTCTTCCAGTTGTAGACATCCTGATCTAACTGCATGGTCATAGGCTACTAAAAGTCAAGTCTCTGCCACTAGTAGTAGTGGAGGTTTTTTCCCCCTTTATTTAAGAGAGCCAATAGTAGTAGTTCTCCCAAAACCAATATGAACATGCTGTATATTTCAGGGTGTGGCATATCCCTGGGAACATTAACTTTATATGAAATTCTGAAAAAAGTAGTCTCCATGAAATAGTCAGTAACAGTGCTCACTTATAAGGCCAATACATGCTTTTACCTCTCCTGTGAATAAGTGAACGTTCCTTATGTTGTTGCTGATTTCTTATATTAATTTAAGTAGTATGTTAGAAGAGTAGAGTAGAGTATTTTTTATTAATCCCTAAGGAAATTAAGGATTATATCCTCATGAAGACACAGAATGTTTATTGGGGCAGCCATGGCGTAACTCATGGTTAGGGAGTTGGTGTTGGAATGGGAAGGTTGCAAGATTGAATACCATACCAGCAGGACAGGTTTTAGTGGTCTCTACACCCTCATCAATGACAGGCATGGCCTTCAAACACCTACAGTGTGTCACAGAAGTGAGTTCACCCTTTTCATTTCGTCAGATTTAGAAGTATACTGTTTCTTTCCATGGCAGAAATTTCACTTCCAATACAGAATGAACAGTAGCCAATTCAGACAATAGACAATAGCTTTAGACAATTCACTTCAAAACTGTCTAGTTACCGCTGTAGTAAAATATACAGAATACAACCACAAGTTGGCAAAACACACATCATATTATAACAAAAACACAGGCACCTGTACATCCCCAGTATTAACAACTGAACAGACAGTAAGTCTACACAAACATTTACAAACAAATCCACAGATCCATATAGTCTTTGTTTCTTTGTTGTTTATTTTTAGATGCGTCCTAGCATCTCTATAAGAGGGTATGTCCCTCCGTCCGTCCATCTGATACGCATTCTCTCAATTGTCATTCCCACCTGTGTCCACAGGGCAGCAGTGCATAGACAGACGCGCCTTTTCCGCTTGTCGGATTTGTTTTTCAATCCATCATACAGATTGGATGGTGCCTGGATGTAGCAGCATCTTTTTCTATCTTAAGCACTGCACTTATAAAACTTATGAATGTATTTACAGCTCTCAATATTTACATAAATGGTCTTCCAGAAATAAGTGTAACGGAGGCTAACTAGTAGAGTTGGTGTGGAACGTTGGTAAACCTCCTTCCCTGTGCCTCATACAGTGTCGATGCCATTGTGCTTAGGGACTGGTCCTTTAGTCCAGCGATATCGTACTGCACCTCCCATTTCCGAACCGATGTAGTTGACAAGGTTGCACGTTCATATCCCGAAGGGGATGAACATGTGCAAGATGACCTCCGTCACATAAGGTCGCTTTTTTGCAGCTGTGCAGACGGCATGTTCTGTTAACTGCCATAGTAAATCATAACAGGAGGTGCTTCAAGTTCAACTTCCCTCATACAGAGTTCTCCACCACCCCCTGCACTCCTCCTTCTCTCCCCTGATGATGCAGACCACTGCCTTGGGGGAGTGCTGAAGGAATGTGAGGAGAGATTTTCCGGCTTAATTATAATTACACAGTAATGAAAATATTTATTAGTCCATGTGTAACTGTGTACCTCATACTGAGCATATTCTAAAACCTGCAGAAAAAAACTTGTTCACAACTTAACATCTTAAGAATTCCCAGGGGTTCTTTTAATGCACTTTCATACTCTTCCATTCCTCAGATTTCAGGGGACAAATATTAGTCAAAATGTAGAGTATTTTTTTTTTTGAAAGTTACGCTGCCAGACTTCTTTCATCATGGAGGGAATTTTATGGACTAAATGTATTTTTTTCAGAAGCTGATAATGAATCATGAGTTTGCTGCTACTAATGAATTTGGTCTATAGGTCTACGCCATCCAATCAAGTTCATTGAGGTTTTTTTTGCCATTTTTTTACATTGCATTGGCAGTTGTTGTTGTGAACACAATAAATAAATGGTGAGAGAACTACACACTTAGGGCGTACGTACTTACATCATGACAACAACAGTTTATTTCAATATTTCACACTTTTAAAGTCTAAACTTGGAAAAAGAATGGTCGTCCTACACTCAGAATTTCATGCAGTTACATTTAATAAGACCAACGTTACGGCTTACGCCATCATCAGGGTCATCTTGACACTTTTCAAGTCTAAACACTCCATTTAAAGTACTATTTAGGTGTGAGCACTAAGGACTGCATTTGATGTAATGTTGCCTCTTACCCAGAGAGCTGTTTCCAAACAGTCGTCATTGAAGTGTGGTGGTAAAACCATGCTGCAACTTCTTTTCATGAAGCCCATCTTGTGCATTGGCTCAACAATCACCTGTGAAACAACAAAAGGAAAACGATGAGCACACAAAAACAGGACACCAAGATGAGATAAATACATGACAGATTATACAGTTTTGTGGATTTGAGAGTACTGTACATATGTGGCCTAAGAACACACCAAAATGTGTAGTTAAAGTGCAGTCCACAATGGATCTGACATCATGAAAGAGTTGGCTGAAGGCAGAAGACCTGAAATATGTAATGAATGACAGCTTTGATTTTTACAACATACCATAATAATGAATATTGGGGCTTTTACCAAACAAAGTTTGCCGTTTTATGTCTATGAATAATGTATTCTACCATGACCTATATATAATCTGCTACTGAATGTTATAAAGCATTGCAAAAGTGTGTAGATTTGTCACTCAGCAAGATCATGACAAGTGGGCTACATGTCGTTGTTACAAGTACATCATACTGCAATGCACTTATCCAAGAGATATCCAAAACAGTCAATCGAGAAATTGCAACTCATTCAAAATAAAGCTGCAAGAAAAACTAGAAGGGAGTACATCTCTCTTGTAGCCTATTGGTGGGTTTTTGCGAGCTACAGAAGTGCTCACTTTCTTGTAAATTCAGCGTAATGCTTCGTGCCTGCTTTCCCAAGTTAGTTCTTCCTCTCGCTGCCCAGGTTAGTGCCCACTGAGCAGATGTACTCCCCCACTTTACCCAGCCTGAGGGAGGCGTTGCCCTTCTGCATCTCCGAGTGGAACAGGCTGGTGCGCCCCACATAGTGGCCACTCTGACGCTTCAGCTAGTCCTGGCTGTAATAGTAGCTGTGGACAACCTCAAGGCCGCGTTGCCAGGTGATGACGATGCTGTCCGGTTGCCAGTCGTTGCCCAAGGAGAAAGTGCAGGGCAAGACGGCAGGTTGACCCAATGAGATCACCAGGGAATGGGGAACTGTGACCTTGAACTCTGTTGAGGAAAGGCATTCTTCAGTAATTTCATATTGCATGCTTCCACCCTTATCCCTATGCAGGGTAGGGTACCATCCTGATTGTCTACATAACATACACGTCACACTGCTAGATAACAAGTTTACAAGTAAGGGAATAAGAAACACATTGTACTTGATTTATCAAATACCACACACTCCATATGTTCATGCCCATCTACAATGGCTTTATTGTGCATACTGGTAGGTCTGCCATATATTTACAATAATTCTAGTGAGAGGCCTGCATTTATGGCAGCCTCAATGATTGGGGGACTGTAGCTGGGGGGGTTGCCCTGCACAACTTTATACCCAGGCCTGTGCTCTGACTGATATAGTACCGTGTGAGTCTTATCCCATTTCCTCCTCAAAGGACAAAGTAGTGTAATGATGAGACCATCTTTTAGGGTTGTGGGTGTGCTCTGATTCTTACACGACAATGAATGAAGTGGTCAGAGCACACATTTGGTCTCGGGTAGCCTGGTTTTGAACCAAGCTGGGGCAATTCTCCTTTACTCCTTTTCGAGAGTTGTTTGTAATATAGGCAATATAGGCCTAAATTTTGTTTTTTCATGACAAGACCTTTTGTAAAAGTGGCAGATCTTGTCACATTGTATCACTACAGTAAATACTTGTAGTGTACAACATTTGGAGTTAAGTCCTTTAAAACAATATGATGGATGTAATTGTTTCCCAAAACTAAATGAACCCAAGACATACCGTAGGCGTAGGCCCTACTGTATGTTTTGGCTGTCTCTTAGGACTCTCTCACTCCACTTTTTCCTGGTTTCACTCCTACCTCTTCACTAGGACGCAATACATCACTATCAAGGATTCCAACTCAGCCCCAGCTCCAGTCAACCACAGTGTGCCTCAAGGCCCAGTGCTTGTCCCCCTGCTGTTCACCATCTATATGCTCCCTCTCGGCCAGATCATGCGTCAACATGGGCTCAGTTTCCACTGCTATGCTGGTGACACCCAGCTTTACATCAGTGCTAAATCATCTACCATTCTCTCTCCCCTATCACTAATTCACTGCCTGCGCGACATAAAGACTTGGATGGCCATCACCCTGCTCAACAAACTCAACAACAACAAAACAGCGCTGATGGGGATGACCCCTCTCTGTCCAAGAAAGTTGGGGACGTCTTATTGAACGTAGATGGCTTTACCATCAGGCCCTCCCAAGAAGTGCGGGGGTGGGGGTGGGGAGACGACCCAAAGATGGCTGCGCCCAGTCAATCCGAAATTCTGCTAGTGCCTTGAACCGCCCATTGCCAGTCTAGGTTAGTATAGGTCTGTGGTTTGGACTTTCTCTGCCCTCCCTTTCCAATCTCCCTGGGCACATGGGATTGTTTTGGCTTGCTGTGGGCCAGGCCAGAGAAATTAGAATACAGGGCCAGGCCAAGGGGGAACGGACGATTCGCTCAACGCACGTTTCCAATTGACGTTTCGTTCAAAATTGAGATGTTTCATAGAAGACCTAAAGACGTTTTGTAGAGGACATTTCATCCACCACAAAGACCAATGAAATGTCTTCTTATGTTTGAACGAAACGCCTTATTGGAATCGTCCGTCAATCCGTTCAGGCTGTCTATTTGTACGTTGACCGAATCGTCCGTCAATCTCCATGGGAGACCTGGCTCACACAGTGGGTAAGGGGCTCCCCAGGTCCCACCCCCCAACCCCAATCCCTCTGGTCACTAGAATGCAATGTGTGTCTCTAATTGGCTTGTGATATGCAGTTTTTTAGACCTATGTCTTGATGTTGTAACATGTTATAATGTGGAGTCATGGGATTTTTTTCCTCCTCATCCTCACCCGATGTAGGCCTATACAGGCTATAGTTGGCTACTTGTAGGCTAGGCCTACTTTGTTAGGGTGCCGCCATGGCAGTTGCCGTTACCCTTAATTTCCCCTGGGAGTTAATAAAGTTAGGCTACTCTTACTTAATTATTATTATTATTATTATCAATATTAATAAAATCAATAAATAAATTAATAAATACAATTAATAATAATAATTTGAATTAGATCTCTGTAGGCATGCTTGAGGCCTACCTTGGTCTTACCAATATAAGACATCAGACTGACACTGCCTATCACATACAACAACAACAACAAAAAAGAATATCATGGAGAAGTGTAATTAGACTACTTCCATAATTGTATCAAAAAGTTATCCTTTCATAAATTATAGATACATCACCCACATGTCAAGATACATGTATTTCAAGTAGGCCAATTTAATAGTTTAGGCCTATTTGTAGCCTACACATTACGTCTTCCAGCTCAGAAAAATGAAAACAACATTAATTAACTACTTAATTAATGAAAACAACATTAGGTTCAACAATTTTGATGGCATTGTGGAAATTAATTTATTCCATGATATTCTTCTTGGGTTTTGTTGTTGTTGCTTTTTGTTTGTTTGTTTGTTGGTTGGTTGTTTTTTTTAAGGAGCTGTAGCCTATGGTCTGGTGTGCATTCAATGAGGCACTCGCTGAATGATAGGCCTACTCATCTCCATCCCCCTTCCCAATTTTAGAGACTTTCCCGAGCGCATAATGCAGTGGGTATAGAGGCCTATTCATTTTGGTGTTGAAGTTACGATTAAAGTAGGCCTAATAAAATCGTATTTCGAAAGACGGGAATAAACAATGCGTTACTGTCTAGGCATACACTCCTACCTCAATGGTAAATTATTCAACTGCTGCGTAACGTGCCATCTGGTTATTGTTTTACCTTCAGTGCTGCTGAGCACTTAAAACAAACCTCAGAATATCTAGGCTTTCTTCAACATAGCATAACTTCACCACGATGAAAAGATAGAATGACGACTTACCGTAACAATAAGCTTTCCAGATGAGTAGACAAAGGAAAACCACTTGAATAGTCCACAGTTTGACCATTTCACTTTTCAGGCTATATGACTTATCTTTCTTTTCAGCACGAAAATCAAACCTATCCAAGCGTGGTCCTGCCTCGCCGTGTTATGCACTGAATACAAAAGTTGCGTTCTTTAGCCTACTTATCCTGGTTGCGCGTTCGTCACGTGGGTTGAATGACATAGCCTAGTGGAAAGCCACACCTAACTTTATTCAAACAGCTAGATTGCATCCCAATATGTGACCTTGCCTCCTCCACTTGCCTCCTCCACTTGCTTCTCGTCATGATGACATCACTGACAACAGCGTTATATTTCAATATCTTGCAAAAGCTCAATTGTAAAGTCTTTTTCTCATTTGCAATTGGGATGGTGAATGAAAAACAGTCCCTCAAAAGTTGTTGTGGCGAGGCTGACAGCTGGGAAACTTTATCGTTTTCTCCACGGAGGAGGGGCCAGGAGGAGGGACGAGGAGACAAGCACAAGTGGAGGAGGCAAGGACACATATTGGGATGCAACCCTAGGCTACGAGATCACAGCGATAGGCAGAGTGAAACATAGAAACCACTGGAGCTTCATTACAAAAACAATCAACAAAGAAAAAAAAAACATTTGACTTAAAATTAACAAGTGATATAAATCAAATGTAATAGGCTGTAGGCCTACATTGAACCCTATGCTATAATAAAACCTCAAGCCTTCAAGAAATAAAATAGGCCTACATATGCCTAGGCGAAGTGAATAGGCCTATACAACCAAGTCAATTCTAGCCCTATTTATATATGTTTAGCGGCCTAGACAGAAGTAGCCTAAAGGGGAAAACTAATAACAAAAAAACAATAGGCTACCATCTTGTATCCTTGTCATGTCTATTTTCCACTATTTGGCCTAGGCCAACTGTAGCGTCTTTTTTGCTCTTGATGGTAAATGTTAAAATAAAAAAAACAACTTCAACTTCGATTTAATTCAGTTTCAAATAGGCCTAATCTATAATGTATCATAATACCTAATTTGCTGATTTCAAAGTTCACTATTCTACAACAAATAAGAGGAGAAGAACTTTTAAGGAGTGAATTGGCAGATATCATACCATTAAAGTCCTTAATGCTGACAGTATGCTGTGAACTCACCTGTACAGTACACTGATGTTCATCCACACATCCAAGGAGCAAGTAGCCTTACAGAATGTAGGCTATACTTCAGCTACTACTGTAACCGTAACAAAAGGTAGCCAAGGCCTGTAATTACTACCATGGTATGTTTTTCATGATGTCATGATGAGGACGCAGATTCAACAAGTTCAACAACTTTTTTTAAACCATAAGATCTGATAAGATGCCCACACCCACATGACTTATGTAACCAAACACAATCTTCCAATGCCTGGCGCCAAAAATATAGCCCTGCAAACCTTAAACTTTGTATCTGCATTTTTTTCTTTATACAATTCCAAGAGCGGTATCTGCATTTTAGCCTATAAGCTCTTTTTGGGAAAAGGTGCCCTCTGCCTATTAAAACCTAAATATCTCAGCCTCCGAAGCACATACAAACATGTATTTTGCATGTTTTGCAAGTTGCATTTAAAAGCTACCCTAATTTTGCATTAGAATGTGTCTAAAATACCCACATTTTCAAAAAAAATCTCAAGACCCTGAATGGAGCGTATATGTCGCTCCAGGCTAAAAAAGGGTTAATCAGGTGGAGTTTCAAAGGGATACTTTGAATATTTGCTGAGATGTAAATGTTACTTTGACAAAAACAATGGGGGTCTCTAGGTCTACAGTAGGCTAGCCCAGGCCCGTCACTAGGTTTGGGAGACAGGGGGGGCTTAGCCCCAGAGGAAGAAAATGCGTGCGCATAGCGCGTGCCAAATTTTTTTCAGCGCACCTGCTAAGGTTTTGTCTATGAATTCATTATTTTAAGAGCAAAGAAATCCTGCACACTGTCCATTCCACCAACAAACTTTAAGGCATTGTCTCGGTCATCCGACCTTCTTCATGTTATATTAAAGTTTGTTGGTGGAATGGACAGTGAAAAGGATTTCTTTAAACTTGAATGACAACCCCACTGGGATAATATCCTACGCACCTGCCCACCTACAGAGGTGTGCAAAAGCGTCCTCTTGAACAATTATTTTAAGAGCACCATACCGATTTTTCAACACTAGTTACAGTGGATATTTTTTAAATTAACATTTTAATGAACATTGCTTATATGTAAGCTAAAGAAAACATTTCAAAATGTTTCAACTGATGAATATTATTATGTTATGTTATGAGTATATGTTTTCCCCCCGCATAATATATTGCTGTGCACCCTGCTTTTATTGCTGTGCAGTAGGATATAAGTGGCATTAAACAATAAATAAGCAAACAGGAACTTGTATTCAGATTAAATGGTGGTTCGTATTCAGTGCTTTACTGCATTTGCTTTTGGAAAAATGTAATAAAAAAATAAAAAAATCACACAAAAAAAATCTAATGTCTGATTAACACATCTGACCTCTGACAAAGGTTCCTCAGTGTCATATTCGCTGTATTGGACTGCCTCATCTCCTGTATTAGATTTCCATAACGTAATGGATGGAGCAGACATTTGGTGAATAAATGCAGAAATGGTCTGATGCCATTTCTTATGGGAACTTCGAATTCATTATGCTATTACATATGTTATATGGCATACAAGGGAGATAAGAATGAGACATAAGGCCTACTGTATTTACATAATATGGATAAAGCCCTTGGATGAATTGAATTAACGTCACAATTCACAAATTGTGTTCGTATGATATGATTTTGCTATCCTTATCCCTCTTATTCTCAAGTGAAGCTATACAGGATATGCTCCCGTTTGCTCTTTGTCCATGGCTAACCAGGACGAGTCATCATGTGAGAGTTTCCTTGAGACTTTTTGTTGACATACTTCCTCGATGACTAGGCAGGCACATGTCAGCACGTGAAGGCTTACGCTATCCCATCTCAGCAAATGAAATACCAAATTTAACCATATTTAGTATTATTAGGTTTTCAGTGTTGCAAAATGTTTCAATGTGGAATAGCTTGACTTAATGATTTAGGTCAACACATCTGTGAAATGTGTCAAATTCTGACAAGCAAATTATTTTCAGGATGAACTGAAAGGCAGATTTTCAGATAAGACCCTGTACTGTACTTGTCCTGACAATTATGATTGATAATCCTTATTTACTTGTTATTAAGTATACTGTATATCCTTATCATAGATATCACGATTGATCTCAGAAATTCCATAGTTAATTGTGATCAATTCGACTTTCATTCCTTGTCTATTTAGTTTAACAGTTTAACCCAGGATGCAGGATGCTGTGTAGCGCAATGAACATGTTCTAATCTTCAATATATATATAGGCCTATATAGTGTGTGTGTGTGTGTGTGTGTGTGTGTGTGTGTGTGTGTGTGTGTGTGTGTGTGTGTGTGTGTGTGTGTGTGTGTGTGTGTGTGTGTGTGTGTGTGTGTGTGTGTGTGTGTGTGTGTGTGTGTGTGTGTGTGTGTGAATAAGTATTTGATCTCCGCAAAATAAAGTCTGACTCATTAGTAGGTCAGTGAAAGCTCCTGAGTCCCATGTCACAACTGGGATTGTGAATGACGTATGGCTACTACTTTCTTCCTCTTTACTAGCCCCTCCTTCAAGACAATTACATCTGTAAGTTGCAAGACTGGCTCTGAAAAGACAAAGTTCAGCACGGGGAGCTAATTATAGACTGGATGTGCTTTTGCTTTGGTAACAAAGTTGTGTAGCCTCTGCATTTGCTCTTTGGCCGGTGGAAATGTGGGAGGCCTGTATCACGGTGAAGGGCATTGAATATCAAAACGGGAATTGAAAGCACTCTTCATGATTTTGCTTATTTATTCTTGGCTTTCTTTCTCAAGTGAAGTCTGCAACAAATGATATGGGCATGTTTAAACATGTGGCTTTCAGAGCTTCTGGGAAATGAGGGTGGGAGAATGGTCTCCGGTAACCTTCACATAAGTACAAGCTATCAACAGTATAACAGATATCAACAGATATGTGTTTTCTCATTTTGAATAAGAGTGCATTTAGTTTAGATTTGTGGGGAAGCACAAGGCAGAGTCTTGTGAAGTGAAAGACTGCTGAAAGTGAAAGCCCACCTGAGAAACTCCCAACTCCCATTGTCATTGTGACATAGCACTCCATAGCACATAGCACACTGCACATAAAGAAATTGCATTTATTCCTCACCCGTGCAAGAGGGCAGCCCCCAATTTTGCCCAAAGGAAGCAATGCAGTGGGACAATACCATGCTCTGGCTGCCTCAGTCATGGAGGAGGATGGGGGAGAGCCCATGGGAGTACTGCTGGTGTGCTGTGGATAGAAGGGACTGCATAAAATTGAGAAATCAACAGGTTAGGGATACAATATGGGGTGGGGGGTGGGGCGGTCGCGAAAGGGGATAAGGTGGTAAATTATCTAATAGAAGAGCCTGGAGTCCTGATTTCCTAAGCTAAATGACACCAGTGGACTGTTAACTTAGCCAGGTTTATCACTTAACCTTGTTCTTGGAATAGTACCCAGGCCACTTATCCACCCATCACCTAATCATACCGTATTCCTTATCTGCACATGAAAAGTAGAGGAAGTTTATTTGTGAAAGGATGATATAACCTACACATACTGTACTGTAGGCCTTTAAGTTTTATTGTGATGATTCACAAGATCTAAAACTACCATCAGCAATTAAAGCGGCTGTACCTGCTTTTCAGATGTTTGAAGGTGGTCCATAAGCCAGTGTGATTGAGTGAACAAAATAGTAAAAGGCTTTGACTTGTGCATCTTAGTCAATGTGTCGCCATCAACAACAGCAGGTTTCTTGTAGCTTTGGAAAGATACAGTACCTATATGTACAGGGTATACCCTATACCATGCTATTTGGGTGTGTAAAATATTTAGCAATGCACTGTAGACTGAAGAATATGATATACATCAACTTATGGGTCACGGCTTTCTGCCTTTCTTATTTTCCCTGTTGTTTAGTTTTTCTCTTCCTGGAATGGGATTCTTTTGGCTCTGACTGATTTACTGCTCTCTGTAAACGCAATAAAGGAAAAGTCCACAAGATACGGATTTCCAAGGAAACAGGAAGTAGCCTACTCTTGCAACTTTGGGAAAGCCGATGCCTTTCCTTCTAAATTTCAACTTACTATCTTATTTCCAAAGGCCTAATGACGCGATTGCCCATAACACACTTTGTGAACTCCCTCCTTGGTCTGTGCTTCTGGCCTTGCATTTCACTAACGCCCCGCCTCCCGCTGTCAGCCAAGCCACAACAATTTTTGGGGGGCTATTCTTCATTCACCATCCTGCTTGCAAATGAGAAAAAGACATTAGAATTGAGCTTTTGCAAAATATAGTAAGCAAGGGAGGACGGGACTCCGCATATTGGAATCCACCCACTGTTGTTATCCCCTCCCCCCCATATGTATAAGCAGTGGTGGAACAATTGCACACAGGGCCTCAGGGCAAGACACTGAGGGGCCCCCCATACAACCTCCCAAGATTACAATAGGGCCCCCAGCACCAATACAGGAGGGCCCTGGGGGAAATGCTTGCCACATAGCTCTGCCCCTGTGTATAACTCATAACAGTTTGTGTAGTAGGGACTCTGGGAGTTCACTGCCATCTGCTGACTGTCTAGTAGTGGAGTTTTTTTGGTGATATTAACAGATTAAAAAATCCTTTTCATTAAAATTAAATGAAATGTTTTAAAGGTGCACTATGTGAACTTTTTTTTACCATAACCTTTCCAGAATTCATGCTGCCCATTCACAAATGTTACCTTTTCCATGAATACTTACCACTACCATCAAATTCAAGTAAAGGGATTGAAGATGGCCTCATCAGATGTTTTAATCAGACACCTGGTTTAATAAGAATGATAATGTGATTTTAAAAGTGTTTTGCACTCTTGTTATCGTAGGCTATGTGATCAAAAAAGGTTTTAAGGGGAGAAGGAATCTATTCAGAAGAGTGTGGATTTTTTTATTAAGCCTTTTAATAGGCTAATTTTATGAAAACACAATAACCTGACCCAAAGGCACATAGGCTACTCAAATAATGTAACATAGAAATGAAAATGCGCTTTGCAACAGTTCTACAGGGAATAACTTGGCTACTTCCAAAAAATTCAGGAAAGACAGAGAAACATGAACTTGCTGCCAGCAGGGCCGCTGACAGCTTTTGACAAAACCCCTTCTTCAGTACATACAATGTCATGAGGTCCCAATCCTGGGCCCCTTCTTTCTCTTGGGCTGGGGCAGCTGACCCTTTTGTCTCCCCCTGTCCGTGTCCTGCTCGTCAGTGCCCAGTGAGAGACTTGTGTAAGTCATGGGTGTGGCTTATCAGAAAGAAAGAATGTTGTTTTAGGCCTATGTGTTGAATGTGCTGCCTCACCATGACAACATGAAACCATATTCTATGATGACTTTGGGCTTTACAATACAAGGAGGAGAGGAGATACGGTCAGTGTGTCATGACAACATAGAATTTTGTTGTAGTATGACCTAATTTGCTAATAAGATATATAGGGCCAACTTCACTGGCTGAATTCTATACATATTAAGAAAAATCATGGCTGTATAGAAACCTGGATGCATTTTATTTGTTTGTGAGTAAAACAAAATCTGTCTTAAATTAGATTAATTCTGTAGTTATCATGGTAAATTAAACTATCTACTATCCCCAACTGAAGTCACATCTTGTGTTTTTCTGTGTTTCTGTGTGCTGTAAGCATGTGGGAGCATCATGTAGGCCTACCTTATACTGTGTATGAAGATTCTTATTCCATTCTTATTCCCCTATATCCAGGTCGACTCGAGTTAGTCAAACGAATTAAGTGGAACTTGGTTTTAGAGTTTGAAGATTATTTCGTGCACAATCCAAAAAGTGTCTTGACTTTCGGAAACCAGGAGCTATATAACAAGTGAACCTGTAGACCACACCCCTTCTGAGTACATGATGACTGCTACATCAAGGTGTGAATTTGTTGTGGCCATGTCTTTCCAGAGCCTAAAAGCTGCTCTGATGTTGATGAGCAACTAAGCTTGCTGCAGTGGCATCTCATGGCAGAATGGTAAGAGACCGATAATGCAAGACATCTCCAGACAGACATGGATTACTGCCTCACTCCTCTTCTGAACAAAACATCTACTGTACACCTCAGTGTACGTGAATGAGTTAACAAGTGTTCATCCTCCCCGAGATGTAGATGTAGCCTTTGTATTCCATGACGATTTTCCCTTTGCACTCCAGAACCTGCATTCCCCATCATCAGCTTGGGAATAAAAGAATGAAGCATAGTCTAATGATATACTCCATTTGGATAGGAACAGTAATTTAACTTATTGTTCCCACAACAATATTCACCTGATTTTGTTCTCCTTATCCCCTTACTCTCAGGAGCCATGAGGCAAGCTAAAAGCGACATTGAGGATACACTACAAATACTACACTTTTAGAGTAGGCTTACCCACATTGTATGAGTCACCAGACGAGCCATCACGTGTGGGGGTTTCCTTGAGAGACTTTTTGTTTACATTCTTCCTTAGTGACGACTGGCGAGGCACGTCACATGTCCCTCAGCAGATGAGATAGATACCAAGCTGTTGTAGCACCCATCTTCAGGTTTCTCAATATTGCCTAAAGACTAAATCCAGAAAAGCTTAACTTGACATAATTTAAGCACATATCAGAGTTCAACGCACATCACCAAGGGTAATGGTGTAAAATGCTCACAAGCAAAACAATGTCAGTAAATATTTGGCTATTGTGCTCTCTTGTTTGGTGTGAACCCTCGCCAATTGGGTTGTTAAAAAAGTGGATTCAGCTAAATTCAGCCTAAATCATATAGTAGGTTAAGGTCACTGAAAGATCCTGATTCAGCATATGTGGGTCATGAATGATGTGATTCTACCCTATTTCTTCCTCTCTTTACGTCTTCCTTCTTCAAACCAATGACTTCATTCAAAGTTCCAAAGTTCAGCACTCGGAGATAAATATAGACTGGTGTGCATTCGTATTGCTTTGGCAACAAAGCCGCATTGCCTGAGCATTTGCTCTTTGGCCTAATTGCTGAAGGCCTATTTCTTTTATCACCCATTGAGGGCCATACAGACTGTCGGGGGGGAAATGATCATTCTCGTTGCCCAGGCATGCTGTAAAGGTCTCACCTGAGCAGAAAGAGTTGTCATGAAAACATGTGTGATTATCTAGTAGAGATCCTACTCATGTCCTGAGGAGTATGGTCTGCAGGTCCACCTCCAGTGTTCTGTAAAGTAGCCCTTGTGCTTTCCCAACAGGCCAGAGGTGAAGAAGCGTTTTGGATTAAATGCAATATCTTCAAAGTCCAAAATCAATTGCTTACAACTTAATTCCTCTGGCTAATATGACCTGGATGAATGAGAATCTTCACATAATGAGGTAGGCCTATAGACTACCTGATGAAAGACTCCACCTCAGTTAATTTAAAGGTTTTAGTAGTTGGACCTACCGTGGCGCGCGATTCCGGCCCGGTTCCTTTGCTGATCCTTCCCCGTCTCTCTCTCTCTCTCCTCACTTGCTTCCTGTCAGCGTCTTCACTGTCCTGTCAAATAAAGGCAAAAAGGCCCAAAAAATATTTTAAAAAGAAAGAAATGTTATAATAGTTGTCATGATATTTCAACTGTGAAGCTGATTTTAATGACACTGTAATCTGCCAGTTCCTTTGAAAACATGAAACACAACATTCATGTACAATTAAAACATAAATGTTGCCATTTCATGCATTTTACCAGAGTTAGACTCTGGCTAATTTACATCATATAGATGAGGGCTACAAAATAATTTCAAATTGTAAATAATTTTGCTTTCAATTAAATTGAAGATTAAAACCTTTCCCCTAAAAGTTTAGATAATCAGTTATGGCTATTCATTTTTAAGTTTTGCCTGTCCCTGCAGGTGTCATCCAGGTTTGTGTGCACAAGTGCAGTCTACTCAGCGAAATAGGTCATATGACCATAACAAAGGAGTGTGTTACTATGAAACACTGAAACTACTCCCATTTTTTCTGCCACATGTAATGTTGTTAAACAACCAATAACATCATGGAATATAGTTTCCATGTTGGCATGGTGACGCCCACATTCGGAAATCTCAACAACATTCCTTCCCCACCTGATAAGCCACACCCACATAACACACTCCCTTTCTAGTTCTACAGTTATATTGTTCCCTCAAATGGTGTTCTTATGATTCGTTGTTCTCCTTATGTCTCTCATTCTCCTGTGCAGGGAGCTCAGACAGAATAAGTAGGGCTTACCATTAAGAAAATGGAAAAGACACATTTTTGTTCCTTGTCCATGACTCACCAGACAAGTTATGTGAGAATTTCCTTGTTACACTTACTTCCTCAGTGTCAATGTCATGTGCAGACTCACGCAGGCTCAACTCAGCACATGAGATAGGCTACAACCATGCCTTTATTAGGATAATATACCTTGGCAAGGTGGAGGAGGATCAGAAAATTATCTTGGGCCGGAATTGTCACAGTTTCTGTCCCTTAGCCGTTTTATCCACAGCCGGGGCCTAGATACCAATTTAAAGATTACGTGTTTTTGGAAAAAAGGTTTGCACACTCCTTTGGATTTTGTTCTTCTTTAAGTAATATTTTCTTCTTTTTATTCATTCATTCAGTGGCAAGCATGATGATGTTTTGACCTCTCGGTCTTCCTCCGAGAGGTCACTTAAAAAAGAAACAAAACAAAAATTGCAACTGTCCTGCCCATTCAAACTGTGCTACCTATTGCCAAATTTGATCTTTTCGTCAATTTTTACTAAACAATAAACCCATATTCACTAATATGACCAAAGTACAGTAAGTTTTGCAGATAAAAATGTATATTTCTGGTCATTCAAAATGGCGAACCATGGAGAAAATCCCCCTTTTCATGTATGAAAAGTGCAATTTTCCGTAATGGTGTCAAATTCTGACAAGCAAATGATTTAAAAGATTAACTGAAAGGCTGATTTTCAGATAAGACAGAGTACCTGTCCTGACAATTATAATCAATAATAGGGCCTACTGTAAATATGACAATGGAAAAAATGTGGTTAAAGTATTGATAGTTGAGAGTTTGATGCTTATGCATTTATTATGGCCAAAAATAGTTTGCCATTGCGTCATTCTCTAACAATGGTTTAGGAGGTGTGATGAGCACTCAACAATTAGTCTGGAGTCAGCAAAATACAAGCTGACTAGTGGGTCACTGAAAGTTCCCAAGTCATAATTGGGATTGTGAGTAATGGCGTGCTGCTACTACGTCTATGACTGAGTCAAAGTTCAGTACATGGAGCTAAATATAAACCGAGCCTTGACAGACTTTTGACCTATATCCAAAGCACTCTCCTTTGAGTCAAGGTTGTTGAAGTTTTAAAAACCCTTTATTTTACATCGGGGTAAACATTAAAAACGCCAACTGGTTTCAGCCGTCTGGCCTTCATCATGGCGTGGTTAGAAACTCAGGTACCTGGGTAGCACATGGGTCAGGTATAAAGACGTTCATATTACATTAATCACAAAGAGTTGATATATAGGACATTGAAAGAGTGGTACCTTCTTTCCTTTTGCAATTAAACTCAGCCTTATTGGCAGTGACAGCCTGTGCATTTGCTCTTTGCCCTGCACTATAACAGTTGCTGAATGCCTATTCTACTGTAGGCTTATCATATAGAATGACATTGAATATAGTACATTTGAATTGAGGAAGTAAACGACAGCACTCTTTTTTTGCTTATTTATTCTTTTCCACTTCTTAAATCTCAAAACGTGACAAATAGTGACTGTGTGGAAAAATGACTCTCTGTAGAGATATCACCTGACTGTGATAGAATAGTGATCAAGTCATCAGAACATGTGGGGTCCTATTATTATTAGGGCTACCACTTGTTCTTGTGAGTAAAGAAATATTTATATCACCATTTCAGCTTGCAGTATTATATGTGGATCTTTTAAAACGTTAAAAGTAATGTGACCAAAATGAGTATAAGAAAACAAGAAATGAGGAGTTTTCAGCAGCACAAGCTAGAGTACAGTTGTTTATCCGCTTCAATACGCTGAAATGCTGTTCATTGTTGACTTGAAATAGCCTGTTTGTGCATCTAAGTATATTGTACATTCAGCTTTCTTTCTCAAGTGAAGACTGCAACAATTGCCCTCTCCAGCTTGGAATGTGAGAATAGTTGCAACTGTTAGATGTTGTGCCAAGCTACTGTGTGTGTTACACAAAAATATTTTGAATCTAGTTACTGAGATGAACAGTATAGTTACAGAGATATGAGCAACAATGGTACAAAACCATAGATTGTATATTACAATAGATTGTGCTATAGGCCTACATTCTATGCACAAAACACACTGGCTTTTCCTGGCAACATGCAATAGCTGCCTTTGTGTCAAAGTGAAAATGATGGGCTTACACAGTAAGAAATGCAGTGTTAATTCAACACTCAAGGAGTCATTTTAACACATTCTAGTGTGTATTTTCTCCCAGACTACTCTTTAAGTGTTGAATTAACACTAGGTTTTTTACTGTGTACTAGAGGCAGGAATGTGGCTTGACATGGGCATGTTTAAACATGCCAGTCGCTTTCGGAGATTCTGGGAAATGAGGGTGGGAGAATTGCAGTAACGGTCTCCGGTAACCTTCTCATAACAGATACTGTACAAGCTATCAACAGAAGATAAGTATTTTCTCATTTTGAATAAGAGTGCATTTAGTATGGATTTGTGGGAAAGCACAAGGCAGAGTCTTGTGAAGTGAAAGACAGCTGAAAGTGAAAGCCCACCTGAGAAACTCCCAACTCCCATTGTCATTGTGACATAGCACTCCACATAGCACACTGCACATAAAGAAATTGCATTTATTCCTCACCCGTTTAAGAGGGCAGCCCCCAATTATGCCCAAAGGAAGCAATGCAGTGGGACAATACCATGCTCAGGCTGCCTCAGTCATGGGGGAGGATGGGGGAGAGCCCTGGTTACTACCCTGGTTAATTACTCCCCCCACCAACCCAGCTGGTCGGGAGTCGAACTGGCAAATTTTGGGCCATATTTACAGGTCTGACAACCTTACCGCTTACCCATGACTGCCCTAATTATTCCCTAATGAGTAGTGTAGTGTAAATAACATAAACACACACAGTTTTCTCAAAATCTGGTTATGAATTGGTTGTGATCATTTTACCTTCAGGACACCATACAACACAGCAACTTCATACCCTTTGACTCAGTAGCCTACACTGTAAAAATAAAAAGTTCCCAGAAGACCCTTCAGGTTGCCACTGTGGAGGAAGCCACATTCGGGAACACTTTACGTGACCCCAGCATCATATGTATCACATGACAGTGTCACAACTGTGTTGTGATGCAATCATGGACGTATGAAACGACATTGACATAATATTCATGACTCGTCCAAGACTGTGTCATGACACTGTTTTGACACTATTATGACATGATCATGTCAGGCGTATGATGCCAGCATCAAGTAAAGTGTAACCAAATATTCTCGGAGGAACCTGAAAGTCCTCCAAGGAACCTACAGTTTGTGGGAAATATACTCTTGGAAGAACCCTGAGGTATTCTATCTACCGAGGGATAGAACCAGAGAGACTGGATACGATATGATGTGATAGCCTACTGTAAGATATATAATAGGCTACTCTTAGGATCTCTGATAGAATCCTCATGAGGTCCTCTATCTATTATACTTGAGCTGCCCTAGTCCCAGGCCAGACTCTTGACATGATGTGTATGTGTGAAAAAATAAATAAAAATAGACAAACGAACCCTACTTTGTATCTGCTCTTGTTCTGTATATATCCGGTGCACTTCATTTCTGCTGATGTTGGCTATGATTATGTCATTGATTGTAAGTCGCTTATGTTAAAAAGCGTCTGCCAAATGCAAAGGAGTGTAATGTAGTGTAATGTAATGTAATGTAATGTAATGTAATGTAATGTAATGTAATGTATGGGTTGTCATGGGAGTACTGCTGGGGGGTAGCGGATAGAAGGGACTTTGCATAAAAATGAGAAATCAACAGGTTAGGTTAGGGATACAATATGGGGTGGGGGGTCGCGAAAGGGGATACGGTGGGGAAACATCTAATAGAAGAGCCTTTTCTAGAAGAGCATTTCCTAAGCTAAATGACACCTGTGGACTGCCTATTGGCATGTTAACCACCACCACTTAACCTTGTTCTTGGAATAATACCCAGGCCAGTACACTACCCCTCACCTCGTCATCCCGTATTCCTTATCTGCACATGGAAAGAGGAGGAAGTTTATTTGTGAAAGGATGAGATAGCCTACACATAGGCCTTTAAGTTTTATTGTGATGATTCACAAGATCTCCATCTACCATCAGCAATTAAAGCGGCGGTACCTGCTTTTCAGATGTTTGAAGGTGGCCCATAAGCCAGTGTGATTGTGTGAACAAAATAGTAAAAGGCTTGTCTGTCACCCTTTACGTTCTTTGATTTGTGCATCTTAGTCAATGTGTAGCTATCAACAGCAGTAGATTTCTGGTATCTTTGGAAAGATACAGTATATGTATTCCGTGCTATTTGGGTGCGTTAAATATTTAGCACTGCACTGTAGACTGAAGAATATGATACATCAACTTATGGGTCACAGCTTTCTGCCTTTCTTATTTTCCCTGTTGTTTTGTTTTTCTCTTCCTGGAATGGGATTCTTTTGGCTCTGGCTGATTAACTGCTCTCTGTAAACGCAAGGAAAGGTCCACAAGATACTGTATTCCAAGGAAACAGGAAGTAGCCTACTCTTGCAACTTTGGGAAACCGATGCCTTTCCTTCTAAATTCCAACGTATCATGAAATTGTGCGTGTATAATCAGGAAAGACACAATTTCCCATAACACACTGGATTCCAGTATGTGAACTCCCTCCTTGGTCTGTGCTTCTGGCCTTGCATTTCACAAACGCCCCGCCTCCCGCTGTCAGCCTAGCCACAACAATTTTTGAGGGGCTATTCTTCATTCACCATCCTGCTTGCAAATGAGAAAAAGACATTAGAATTGAGCTTTTGCGAAATATTGAAATACTATGCTGTTGTCTGTGACATCATCAGGAGGCCACGAAGAGGCAAGTGAGCAAGGGAGGACGGGACTCCGCATTTTGGAATCCACCCACTGTTGTTATCCCCTCCCCCCATATGTATAAGCAGTGGTGGAACAATTGCACACAGGGCCTCAGGGCATGACACTGAGGGGCCCCCATACAACCGCCAAAGATTACAATAGGGCCCCCACCACCAATACAGGAGGGCCCTGGGGAAAATGCCCTGCTTGCCCCACTATAGCTCTGCCCCTGTGTATAAGTCATAGCAGTTTGTGTAGTAGGGACTCTGGGAGTTCACTGCCATCTGCTGGCTGTCTTGACTGGCAGAGCTTCTTTTCTGCTATGATCCACTCCAACGCAACACATTATTTTGGTGATTTTAACAGACTAAAAATTGTGTTTTATTAAACTGAAGTGAAATGTTCTTAAAGGTGCACTGTGTAGGCCTAGAACTTTTTTTCCCATATTCTTTCCAGAATCCATGCCGCCCATTCACAAATATTACCTTTTCCATGAATACTTACCACCACCATCAAATTCAAAGTATTCATTATGACTGGGAAAATGGAACTTTTCTTGCATGAAAAAGTGGATTTTTCTCCATGTCTGCCATTTTGAATTTCAAGAAATAGACATTATAAAACGTACAAAACGTACTGTACTTTGGTCATACCAGTAGTAAGTTAAGAGTTAGTTTATTATTTTGTAAATATTAATGAAAAGATCAGATTTGGCAATACCTATTGCTGTTACTTTTACCTCAAATGCACCTTACTTGGGAATCTACTGCTGAGTGTTGTACTCCAAACACAGTTCAGTTGCCTTTTTGACAATGACAATAAACTTGAATCTTGACCATGCAGGCCACGTACAAAATCATGTGATCATGCGGTATGCAAAGGGAGGTAAAGAGAGGAACTCAATACCTTATGGCAGTAATTTAGGACACAGCCTACAGGTCACATTATGCAACCTCTGACATGGATCACAGCAGAACATCACAGACATCTGTCATAACAACACTGGTCTAGGGTTGTCAGGGAGACAAAACCGGATTATTTTCATATCCGAGCCCAGACACACCCACTTGACCTATTATACTGCCCTACAAAGCAAAAAGGCAGTAACTGCATTGCTGTTTAAAATGACTAACTATAACTTTAATGCCATATATATCAAAGTCTACAGATAAATAAAATGATTGATTTGGAAAAAGGGTGGTAATATAAAGTAACAAAACTGTCACATGTCAGTAATATCCCAAAAAACACTTATACTGGATTGCAGCATCATTTTAAAGTCAACTGACTCAGTTTTGAGCTCGGCGCAGTTACTGCCTTTTTGCTTTGTAGGGCAGTATACAGAACCACTGTATAAACTCTGGCTCTTTCTCCTTCTCTCATGTGTGCGCCCTTTCCCTTTCTAACCGACAGTCTAGTGCACTGTGTAGGCCTGCACTGGAAGACGTAGCCTGCCTAAAACACAATGTGCAGCTCTGACATCTGGTTTAACAAAAAATCTAAAAACTAAGAAAATCTATTTAATTATGGGCTACCATAATTAAAAAGATTTTCTTAGTTTTTAGATTTTTGTTAGACCAGATGTCAGAGCTGCTCATCACTGGCGTGCACAGACATTTTGGGGGGCAGGTCCTGGAGTGGAACTGGGGGGCATGTGGAACTGGCGGCTGTCACGCTTATAGGTTATAATTATTATTATTTTTTAAATCACATTTTAATGAACATTCCACAGTAAGCTAAACCAAACATTTAAAAATGTTTAAAATCATGAATATTATGTAGGAAAGTTAAAATAATTAGATTACCATGCCGAGAGCATAATTTATCGCATGGACTAAAAAGTGTACTGTCGCTTTAACTGTGCGTCTCCTAGCGCAGCAGTTGAACATACTTGCAGTCATCAGGAAGCGATTAATTCAGATTCCTTACTTGGAAAACTCTGCATCTCCGATCATTTTTCCTCCATTAGTACTGTTAATACTATTTTAATTAGTTCATGTGTGTTTTCAAACTGTTAAGACCAATATTAAAGCTCAACTATCATTGCAAGACAGTATCAATTCGTATTACACTATTGTGAGTGAAAACTGCTTCTTTGGGTCGGAGATTGTATCCGTGTAAGTAATAACACTTTTCTGGAGGTGTCATTAAACACAACCCTGTTTACCGCCGCATAAGACATTACTGTGCACCCCGTTATTATTGCTGTGCAGAAGGCTATAAGTGGCAGATTTGCTGGAATTCATCCACAAACTTTTTTCCTCCCTGGCCATGCCGCTGTTCCATGCCGCCGTCTGTTACAAATGTGATTTGGCGCGTTGCATATTTCATCAGGAGGCCGACGTTTTCCCAAACATACCTACATGAAACCTCTCACTGTTTCCCAAACATTCTACAGAACAGGTTCATCGTTAGACCTGAAACTGTTTGAGCAACTTCTGGATTCATTATAGGCTAATAATGGTTGTTACAATCATGTTACACTGTGTTAATTGTTGACATAACTTGGGCTACCTCTTCTGCGGTAGATTTGATAGATGCACAAAGTCTCATTATAAAAGTCAAGGCTCTAGATCACTTCCAAAGTCACTCAAAAGCATCTTTCAACATCTTAAATAGGCTATTGACTGTTACCTGGCTGCAGGGGAGAATGGGGCTGCCCGCCACACTGCTGCCTGCGCAACGCGCTTCCGAATCTGTCAGTTCAAGCGCGCTCACGTTGACAAATGGAGGGATGTGTGCCATTGGAGGGGGCATGAGGCATTATTATCACGCGATTTTAATTGACAGTCATGTCTAAATGATGATGGGAACATCGACTACAGCGTTAACCCTACATTTAAGGAATAAAATAATAAAAAATAAAAATAAAAAACGAACTTTCAAAGGGCACTTTTGTCCGTTTAAGGCAACTTGGTGCTGCCCAAGCAACACCTCTTGTCTATCTGTGCACGCCTATGCTGCTCATTATGTTTTAGGTATGTCTTCCAATGCACTGTATGTCTGCAGTTGTAGTCGAGTAAATACAAAAGTAAGAAAAAATACAGCAGTTGAACGACAAACTTTAAGAGAGTCAATAGTTGTAAATCTCCAAAAACCAATGTGAACATGCTGCACAATTCATGGCGTGTCTTTGGGAACATTCACTTTAGATCTAAAATTCTGAGCAAAAGTGGTCATCATTAATTACGTAGTTAGTAACAGTGCTCACTTGTAAGGCCAACTTTTCATGTGAATATCGCAAAAATATTCATGGGTGCAAAAGGGGCTCCTGGCAGAAAGTTTGGCAACCTTTGCCCTAAAACCCGGGATGAAACTACTCGTCATCGTGAAACAACTTCCCCCACTCTGCCCTCCTGGTAGTCCACGGGCCAGATGAGATGTCGGTACCACTCAGAGGGGCAAAGGTTGCTTATATTTTTTGAAAAGATACATGTCTGAAGTTAACATTTTTGTATGATAACCCTTCTGGAAGTACAGCCAAGTTAGGGTTCAGCCGTTAAAGTAACACCCCCCCATCAAAAATAAAGGTTTTTAAGATGGGTGCCTGTCTTTCTACTGGCCCTTGTTTAAGACATATAGGGATGGTTAATTTTGTTATGTGTGGTATCGTTGCGAAGGGGAGATTCTGAGCTTTCATCCGACACCTTTCGAGAACATTTTGGTTAAGTATAGCCCTCCCTGCAGCTCTTCAAACATTTACTCAGACACATTTTTTTTCCATTTTTGCCGATATCATCTCTTGTCTTTTCATACTGTGGCATCAGGGAGCATCAGAAAGACCTATTGTAAACTCTAAAATATTGTCTTGAGTATCAGGAATCTGAAAATGTATACTTTCACTATGTTATCCCATGTTTAGGGGGTGATTTTCAGTCTTGTATGAGGCATGGTATTTTTTTCAAAACACAGTTTTGCCATTTTCTCATAAAGTTCAGGAAGCCATACCTCTAGCTGCATTTTGCAGTTGGTTGTCATAGCTTGTTATATACCATATGAAAGCTTGGAGTGGGTAGTATATTCAGATATTATCATATATTTGGTGTACCTGTTTGCAGAGCAATGTTAACTAGGCAAATCATTTTCCATAACCAGTATCAATGATATAGTTTCTCAGTGATTTCATTGTGCTATATGGTGTCTGAATCCTAACTACTTGTCCTAAAATCAATGTTGCTATGCGCCCAGAGGTTATATACCAGAAATATATGTGATAATGTCCCCTTTGGTATTAGTCTTGCAACTGAAATCATAGTAATTGTGTGAAAAACACAACATAAACTCATTCCTTAACTTGTCCCTTTTTAGTAGTCATGTGAAAGTGAAGTGAAAGCCCAACTAGTTAACTCCTACACCCATTCACATTGTGACACAGCACTCCACAACACACTACACACTGTGCACACGACACACAACAAAATTGCATTTATGCCTCACCCGTGCAAGGGGGCAGCCCCCAAAGGGCATCCGAAAGGGAGCAGTGCAGCGGGACGGTACCATAATTGGGGTGCCTCAGTCATGGAAGAGGATGGTGGAGAGCGCTGGTTAATTAATCCCCCCACTAACCTGGCAGGTCCTGAGTGCAGTTGCACACTTGCAGGAGGAGAGAAGTGCTGCACACTCTCGAATTAAATAAACAAGATTTTAATGTGACAACGTTGTCACATTAAAAACTTGTTTATTTAACTCGAGAGTTTGCGGCACTTCTCTCCTCCTGGAGGCCTTGGTCGCACCACATGTATCATGATTTACAGCAACATTTAAAAACCCTCCGCAAGAACACTTGATTTGAGGTGAAGATCATGAAGAGGTTTGCAAAGGAAGAGTGGGGTACAATGTCATCAGAGCTTTGCAAAGATAGCACGAGTTCTGAACTTCATACTGCTGCAACAACTATTACACCATGCCACCGATGAAGCAACATGCATACATGTACTGTATTCACATGTGTTGGTGTACCAACTGAGCAACTGCAGCTCACTTTCCAGGCATACACTGAGACCCATCCCTAGACCCAAGCAGCAGTAATGAACAACGGAGTAGAGTGAAGTAGAGTAGAGTACTGTATGGTACAGTAGAGTATTGTTCAGTAGAGTACAGTGCATTACAATAGGAGACCATGCTGAGCATTGAACTCTATGAACCAGGTAGTCACAGTAGATGTAATGCGTTTGTTATTGCCCTACTACTCTAGGTGTGCTAATGTCACAATAGCGCAGAACCTCATATCACACTGAGTAGTACTCCCTGCACATGCACTGTAAATGTAGAGAGTAGGACCAACTGTGGCATTCATACAGTTACCTAACAGCCATGTTACACATACTGTAACAGCACATGGGGCAGTTGTGGCGTAGTGGTTCATGAGATGGACATCAGATCAGAGGGTTGCAGGTTGAAATCCCACCTGTATACTGACTTATGCATAAAACTGTACACTGTATACTGTATACTACATACTACTTTAGAAAGAAAAAAATGCATACACAAAGAAGATGTACACTTACCTGCTACTCAGGTACACCTTGCTGGGCTGGTACTGGGCTGGGTACTGGGCTGTAGCCTACCCCTTTTGCCATAAGAAGTCATTTAACTGCCTGCAACAATGCTCAAGTAGACTGATTGGTACAAAGGGGCCCAACGTGTGCCAAGAAAACATCCCCTGCTGAAATTATATTTTTGTCTTCTGAATGGTCAGTATACAGTCCTCACCAGTAGTATTTGGGTGCACAATGACAATGACAGCTTCCAAACATGTTTTGCATTCATCAATTATTTTTTTGCACTTTTCTGATGGTATTGTCCCTCACTCTTCCTTTGCAATATGTTCAACTTCTTCATGATCTTCAAGTGTTATATCACAGAGAGTTTTTACATTTTGCTAAAAATCATGACATCTCTGATACAGTCTAGGTCTCCAATACCAGATGCAACAAAGCCCTGCTGCCTGTTCAAACCACTACCCAAGACCCAAGTTGGTCTTTAGGTTTGTATATGATAGACCTGCTGGTTTTCCTGCAAGAGCGCCTGTCTGGGAACACCAGATGTGTTATTATTGACTAAACAAAACCACTAAATGAACAGCATCTCAAAAGGACTAGGCATGGATCGTTGCTAGATAGGGCATCAGGCTGCCGCCTCTCTCTCTCGCCAATCCTTTCCTGTCACAAAATGAGCCATAAAAGGCCAAAAAAAGAGGTAGAGGACATCTAATTGAAAGTAACAGATCTATTTTTCATCAAATTACATTTTAAGTTCAGTACTTTTTTGAACTACTTTACCTTTACTTGAGCAGATTGTGGATGAGTACATCACTTTTACTTACCCCTCGAGTAAGATTTAAAAAAAATAGGCCTACGCTCACTTGAGTACAACTTCAACTCTTTTCCCATCTCTGCTGCTAAGCACATGTAAAATTAAGATACATGTAGACATGTAGTAACCGAAAATGTTTAAGTCATATTTAACATGACACAATATGTCTACAAAAGTTGACACGATATGTTTAAAGGCCTATTGTATTTCTCACACATTTGCTATGATTTTGGTTGGAAGACTAACATCAAATGGGCCATTATCACATATGTTGCAGATGTTGTATATAACCTCTTGATGTATTGCATCACAACACTGATATTAGGACAAGTAGTCAGGATTCACGTATCATAACACAATGGAATCGCTGAGAAACTGTATCATTGATGCTGGTTGGTAAGGAAAATCCTTTACCTGCGTTGCTAGGCAAATAGGTACAGCAAATATATCATAATATCCCATATACTGCAAACTCCAAGCTTTAATATGGTGTATAATGAGCTATGATAACCAATTGCAGAATGGCCCTAGAAGCGTTGCCAGTTTACCACTACATGGAACTGATAGAGTAGGGTCATGTACAATGCGGTGTAAAAAAGAAAAGTGGAGTGGGAGTCAGAAATATTGCGGTTACCACTCAAATTCATCTTCAAGGTTGAAACGTCTTGAGGTATTTTGGACATATAATTAAGTTTCAGTCATAACAACAAATTGGAAACCGTTGCTATGCAAATAGGTTGCTATGCAAATGGGTACACCAAATACATGGTCATATCTGTATATACAATCCAAGCTTTCATATGATATACAGGGCCGCTGACAGCCTTCGACTGGGCCCGGGACAAAGACATCTGAAAGGGCCCCAAATTCAATACATACAATGTAATGAGGATCCAATTCTGGGCCCCCTCTCTCCCTAGGCCCGGGACAAGACATCCCTTTGTCCCCCCCCTGTCGGCCTCCCTGATCATATATAACAAGCCTATGATAACTAACTGCAGAATGTCTCAAAAAGGCCTTGCCTCCTGACTATACGAGACATTAGCACACAAAAAAACAGCAACAAAAAAGTGGCATGCCTGATACAAGACTGAAAATCACCCCCTAAACATGGGATAACATAGTGAAAGGATACATTTTCAGATTCCTGATACTCAAGACAGTATTTTAGAGTTTAAAATAGGTCTCTCTGATGCTCCCTGATGCCACAGTATGAAAAGACAAGAGATGATATCGGCGAAAATGGAAAAAAATGTGTCTGAGTAAATGTTTGAAGAGCTGCAGGGAGGGCTATACTTAACCAAAATGTTCTCGAAAGGTGTCGGATGAAAGCTCAGAATCTCCCCTTCGCAACGATACCACACATAACAAAATTAACCATCCCTATATGTCTTAAACAAGGGCCAGTAGAAAGACAGGCACCCATCTTAAAAACCTTTATTTTTGATGGGGGGTGTTACTTTAACGGCTGATAACCCTAACTTGGCTGTACTTCCAGAAGGGTTATCATACAAAAATGTTAACTTCAGACATGTATCTTTTCAAAAAATATAAGCAGCCTTTGCCCCTCTGAGTGGTACCGACATCTCACCTGGCCCGTGGACTATGGATAATGATGCATCAGGCCGAATCCTTCCCTCCTGCAACCATGCAGTAGATTTACCCTCTAAACCAGAGGCTTTCAACTGGTTCTGGCCCAAGGACCACCATTCAGATTGAGCAGTAGTCTGCAGCCCACTGTGTTTGCGTACGTATATTTGTAGTTACTTACTTACTTAACCCCATCGTGCCATTCAAGTCTCTCCACTATTTGTAGCAGTAGGCCTAAAACGGCATAGCAACTCATGCACCACCATGGGCCAGAGACGACCGGTTGAAACCCCCTGTTCCAAACAGTCACATCTGCACTGGGGACTGAAGAAGATGAACTGAGAACTAGTGTCTGTCTGAAGGAAAAGGCAAAATCAAGGACACTCACCCAGCAAACGTGACACGTACGCAATTTATTGTGATGAACAATCAACACAACTGAAAGAAGAAGAAACACTCATGTAACAAGTTTGACAGCGGCAATTAAAAAAAAACAACAGAATAAGATGGTGACATAATTTTCAAAAGCAGCTTGACCTTGAATACAAACGAGTACAAGTACAAAACAACTGCAGATAAAACAGCCTACCCTTTCGACGTCTAATGTGAATTTAACCAAGGAACAACTAAAACACTAAATGGAAAAACAAATTAACAGAAGGAAAGGTTATTTCCATATATTGCCGTTTTCTGCCATGAAGACAATAACTTAAGGTACATTATAATCAACTTGCTCTTTTTTTGGTCAATATTGCATCTTCAAGAATAATATTCAATTTGGTGAAAATTTAAAGTAGAGTATAGTGCATATTCATAAAAGTGACTTTATATATATTAAAGAGACATTTCAATTTAAGATTACATAATACATATATATTGTAATAATAAGAAAAGAAAACAAACTATTTCCAACTTGTCTGGTCTTCTCATTCTTAAGTATTGACATGCAGCTCCATTCATTCTCCCATCTGCTTGTAGTAGTCCAGATTATTTTGGGCCAAATGGCTGCACAAAGGAATTAAACGAACTGTATATAGAAATCATTAAGAAAGCATACTGGAAACATCATGTGCCCAAATATTTAAAAGATATGCATAGCATAAAAAACAAAATGATGCCTGACTTTCATTGGCTGATTGTGGCAGGGTCAGATAGCAGGGGTGGCCCTCTCATGCTGTATCTAGAGGGGAGAGAGAGAGAGAAATTATTGCAGGTAAGACACATGTGATACTGTACTATCAGCTAAGTAAACATTCAATGTAGGGAAAGCAATGCAAAGCGATACACATATTAAATGTAATCCAAGAGTTCATGGTATCAAAATAGTTTAGCTGTAAGAGGAAGAATTTTTCATTGCATGCAATTTTGTTTTGAGCAAATAATTCAGGCAAAACAACAACGTATTTGTCTTCTTACTTCTCGTGTCCTCCGAAGGTGCACTCTGACCAGCAGTCTGCACCTCTGCAGCAATGCTCTCTTCCGTGGACGGATTGTGCAGTCCATTCTTCTGACTCTGCATCTTTGGTCTCGGCTTGCTCGCGACAGGTGGGGGGACCTTCGAGTTTTTCAGCCCATCGCCCGGCTTGGGCTGACTGGGTGCAGCAGCTGCCGGCTCTGTCTGAGCCGGAGGGGTCTTTTTCGCGGCAGGCTGCACCTGTGGAACTGTCGACGTTTCGCTGACGACTTTCTTGTTGCTCTTGGAGAAGATGAAGCTGGCTGTGCTGGTGGGGGACTTGAGGGCCCCGCTGGTCACACTGGCCGGGGGGGAATGCAGGCTGAGGCGCTTGGCCGGGCCGTCGGTAGCGGATCGGGCCGCAGCCCTCTGGCGGATGGCCTCCTGAAGCCTCATGGAGGGCGAGGCTGCCGACACGGGAGGAGACTTTGCAGTCAGGGATGTTGGTGACGCAGGCTTGTTTGTCTGGGTATTTGATGTGGTGCTGCTTGCAAGTGGTGCCGACACTGTGATGGTTGGCTTAGAGGCTACTGTTGATGATGCTGATGTTATTGATGCTGTTGGAGCTGGTGTGGTGGTCTTTGGTGGCGACGCTGTAGCCTCAGATACGGATTCAGACTTTGTTTCAGGTTTAGGCTTCGATACGGATTCAGATGTCGACCCGCTCAGTGCAGGTTCAGGATTCGATTCCGTTTTTGTTGTTGGCAATACCTGCGACACAACAGATTCTGGTTCGGACTTTGAAACTGTTGATACTGGTTCTGATTCTGAAGGCAACGAAGGAATGTCTGCTTTTGTTTCTGTTGCATTCAGTTCAGGTGGATCAGTTGAGACTGGTGGTTCAGTGTCAGACTTTGATACATCGGTTTGATTTTTTGCTTGATTGACAGGCAAATTCGATTCTTGATCAGGTGTGGAAGTCACAGTGTCTGATGCAGCAGGTGGTAGACTTGGTTCTAACGGAGGTGATTCTGAAATTTGCTCTGGCTCTGGCTTTGAAATGAGAGGTTCTGTTTCAGGTCTTGTTTGTTCTGTTGTAGCTGCAGAACCCTCTGCATCTGATTTACACTCAGCTTCCACTTCTTGTGGTTTAGAACTTGGAGCCACTTGTTCTGTGGTCACTTTAGAACTTGGAGCCACTTGTTCTGTGGTCACTGAAGTGTCACACTGCGGTTTCTCACTTGTTTTAGCGATGGGAACCTCTGCATCGGATTTACACTCTGGTGCTTTAATATTTGGAGCGACTTCTTCTGTGACCACTTCTACAGAGTTGGGTTGAAGTTTTTGATCTGTTGAAGAGAGAGAGTCTACTGTGGGTGGTTCCGGATGAGATGGTTCCTTGGTTTGTTCTGGTTCAGAGATTTCCGGTGCCGAAACCTGTTCTGGCTTAGGAGCTACTTGCTCTGGTTCAGGCTTTGAAACAGTAGCTTCTGGTTCACTCTTGACAGGTGCTTGGGAATCAAGTGCAGACGAGGGTTGTTCCGATTCAGTATTTGACTGGTCCGTTTTGGTGTCTGGAATTACTGCTTCTGGTTGTGATTCCAGCTTACTCGGTTCCAAGTTTGACACTGAAGCAGTTGGTTCAGGAGGAGGTTTTGATTCTGCGACTTCCGATTGTGGTTCAGGCTGAGGCTTTGAATCTGCAACTTCCGATTTTGAGTCTGTATCTGTTGAATCAAGTTGAGGTGTTACAGCGGGTTGCTCTGATTGAGACTTCACAACTGTTATGTCTGATGGGGAATTCTTAACTGCAGCCTCGGCTTCGGACGCTTGTTGAGGTGCATCAGACGGAGATGATTTCGCTTCTTCAGCAATCACAGCAGCAACATCAGGTGGCGGCTCTGCCAATAACAGCGACCTCCTGATTGGCTTTGGTGGCGCCATGTGACTTGCCGCCGTAGGTTTTTGCTCCGTGGGTTCAGCAACTGTCACCTCAGTGGCGCTGGGCTCCGGTTTGGGTTGGGGGTTCTTTATAGACCTGAGTCGGACTTTCTGTAAAATAGATGGCGTGACAACTGGAGAGTCGTCAATGGGTTTTGGGGGTTCCTTTTTCTGAGGGGGAGGAACTTTTCTCAAGCTTTTGAAAGCCACTGGTGGAGGTTGCGTCTTGAAGTCGGCTGGCAGTGGAGGGGGCTTGGGGATGTCGGGCGCGGGAGGAGGCTGCGGCACATGGGGCGCGTCTTCCTTGGGTGGAGGTACTGCTACTGGGGCAGGTACTTCTGCTGATGGAGGAGGAGGAGGAGGTACAGTCACAGGTGGAGGAGGAGGAACAGTTACAGGTGGAGGAGGAGGAACAGTCACAGGTGGAGGAGGAGGTACAGCCACAGGAGGAGGAGGTGGGGCATGTTGAGGTGGCGGGGGAGGAGGCTGCAGAGGCGGAGGGGGGATGCCTAGTGGCATAGCCTGGTATGGCGTTGCCTTGGGAGACGTAGGTGAGAAGAGAGGCGGCGGAGGTGGTAGGTCGGCCTCATCCAGCGCTGGATCCAGGAGCATGTCCGGAGGAGGGGGAGGGAGAGGGGGAGAAAGGGGTGGGCCCGCTGGAACATCAGCCGCTTGACAATGATCCCGCTTATCGTGACTTTGCTGAGCTTTCAGTAGCTCCTGCATGAGACTTGGGTTATTGGGCTGTGCTGGAATAGGCGTTTTGCTGACTGAGGAAGAGGCCTGCTCTGTAGCAGCATGTTGCCAGTTATCTCCTGATAAAGCCGAGGGAACTTCAGCAGACGGAATCTCCCCTTTGACCTGCGGCGCTGGCTGTGGGGACTGCTTGGGGCTGGGGGGAGTTGCAAACTTGATGTTCGCCGGGCCGGGGCCACACAGAAGGACGAAGGTGCGCTGGTTGTGAGCCCAAGCCTCTGGAGGGGGAGGAGGGGGAGCTGTTATTTTAGGGTGTTTTGGGATTTCAAAGAGAGCCTTTAAAGCCAGGATGGCAGGCTTGGTGTTGTTGGGGGAAAGACCCATCAGCTCACTTTTGACCTGTTTTTGGTCGGCAGCTCCAGCAGAGTGAAGGTGAAGCTCTTTGAGGTGTGGAGTTCCGTTATGACTAGAGTAGCCACTGGAGGGAGACAAATTTCTCTTGAGTCCTTTCTCAAGGGCGAGTAGGTTCAGAGGTTGGGAGGGAACAGAGTTTCCACCGCCTCTGCTTGCCTGGTGTTGAGCGCTGGGTGGACTCGGTGCCCCGGAGCTGAACGACTCCTCCACGGCCGACTCATCCGCTGAGTATCCCGGACTCTCTCCATGCACCCTCTCTTTCCCGCTTTTGGGGGTCACTCCAGAAAAGTCGATCTTCGCCTCGGCCAAATCCCTCGACCGGCGCTTCATCTTGTCCTTGTGCAGCGAGTACGACCGACTCGGGGGTGGCGGTTTCTTGGTGCGTTTCATCACAGACAAGCTCCGTGTGAACTGCCCAATCGACTGGTCCCCATCTGCCGTCGTCGTCGTCATCATCATCATGGTCTTGACCTGGCCGTTGGGCCTGGCATCACCCCCTGGTGCCTTGGCTGGCCTGGCCTCCACCACGCTGTCGCGGCCGCTGCTGGGAGCGCGCGCCGTGCTGCTGCTGGAGATGGTGGACGAGTCGGACACCAGCGTCTCCGAGGAGTCGGAGCGGCTCCACGCGCTGCTGGAGCTCTCGGAGGGGCGAGGGTAGTGGCGTTTGGAGGAGGCCCGGGAGGAGGTGCGCGACGGGGCAGGGCTGGCCGAGGCCAGGCTGCACTTGCTGACGGTGCGCACGCTGTTGCGGCTGCGGTTGCGGTTGATCTCCACCACGTCCACGGACGGCGGCAGCACGGCGTTGGGGATGAGCTTGGACAGGTACATGCCCTGCGGGGAGATGTACATCACCGGGCTGGATGGGGGCTGGAGAGAGCCTCCTCCTCCTCCTCCTCCACCTTCTCCTCCTGCTGCCGCGTTTGCTGTGGTCGCCCACGGTACAGCCAGTGACATGGGTCTCTGTGTGGAGGAGCTCTGGGGTGGCAGCGCGCTCTGGATGAGTGCCAGGTCGTCTTTGGGCCTCTGTGGCGGCTGGCCTGAGGCCTTCTGCTGCTGTGGGCGCGCAGTGCTTGGCACCGGTCCGTCGGGAGCTGGTGTTGCGGTCACCGTGATGCCAGGCATGTCTGTGAAGTCCTCAGTGGGTACGGGTTCCTGTGATCTCTGGTACGCAGTCCACAGTGCTCGGTCTAACCCTTCAAAAGGAGACAGAAAAATATGAAGACCACCAAAGTAAGACATAATTCATTCAAATACAGTTTAGCAAAAGGACAGAGGTCATTCAGGAGGTAAATAGTCAAGTGATGCAAACACTGCTGCACCACTAAAAGTATTAAGGGAAAACTTTGATAGATACATGATCACATTTAGCTCATGGCTGATCACTTCCTGCCTGTTTTACTCTTAGTAAATCTTTGCATGTGATAAATAAAAGTCCTTGCATTCTTGTGTATGATTATTAAATGTATGCTTTACCCAGTTCTTTCTGGACGTGACGAGGTATTCCCATGACCGTGGTCCGCCTGTGTCTCCTCCTCCCCTTTGGCCTCTCCTTTTTCCCGAGGTTAAGAGGCGTGAACGTGGACCCTGGGAAAAACATTGAATACATCACAAATAAGTTGATGAAACTGTACACTTCTTTAGCTGAATTTGACCATGGTTATTACCTGTATCATTATTATTGTTGATATCCCCGAAACGCAGAGCGTCGCTAAACAATGTATGAAATGGGGAAATGTGGAAACAGCCTATATATGGATATATCGTGTTTCGGGGACATACCTTTAGCAGTCGGAGACGACTGCATAGTCCTAGTTATTATTAGTAGTACTAGCAGTTGTAGCAGCAGCACCATTGTAGTAGAAGTAGTTGTTGTAATAGCTTTATTACTATCATTATATACCTTTATTACTACATTACTTTATTAATATTAGCAGTAGTAACAGTAGTAGTAGCATTGCTATGACGATCTGTACTCCTTCAGCAAGAGGTAGTGGTTGTGTCGTTACCTTGGCGAGAGAGTGCAGAGCGAGTGGACCTGGAGGAGATGGTGGACTGCGTCGATACTGTTGACATGGTGTCGGTCGCCGTGCTTTCCGATCCAATCGATTTCCTCCTCTCACTGCAGCTGCCCCCTTCATTCTGAGAGGTTACACCACTCTGCACGGGGCAAAAACATTCCCAACAAAGAGACAAGGGGTATGTTAATTTCATAGTTTTTATATATATAGATATATAGATATATATAGATATATATATATATATATTTGGGGGGGTTTTAACTTTTATTGTGATAGGATAGCAAAGAACGAGATAGGAAACGAGTGGGGAGAGAGAGATGGGGAAGGATCGGCAAAGGACCCAGGCCGGAATCGAACCCGGGTCGCCAGCGTAGAAGCCCAGTGCTACGGTAGTTGTACAACAGTAATGCATTTTAGGATATTTGGTAAGGTGTGGAATGCTTTCTCATACTCACAATTACACTCTGGGTGTCAGCATAGTCAGTGTCCATTTTGTTTTCTAGAAACAGAAGAAGTTAGACATTTTAGAATACTCAAATAACTATCTGCATCCAGTGATTAGCCTGTTCAATAGAAATTAAACAATGAGCTGTTTTGACTATACAAAAATGAGTTACTGTGTCTTCTCCATGTCTGCAGTTAAATTTCCCAGCTTATGCTTCACTTATTTTGCTAATGCCCCCCTGTGTAATGCCATGTTCATTTAAATGTCAATGCTGTTCCCACACCATCAAAGACATCAAACCCAAGGTCTTTCCAGGAAAGATAGTGGCCTTTTTATCTCCAATTTAAAGACCCAAATGTGAAGTTTGAGGTGAAGTTTGGGGCATGGATCAAAATGAACTTCTGAACATTTTTATAATGAGTGCTATTGGGATTTTGTAGAACATCTCTCACAAACAATTAATTAGAAAGAGGTGGAAATATGTGGACACTCCACTTCATGCTGTGTTAGGGTCTAACAGCACAGTACAGTAAGTACTTACTTTCAAATACTTTTTTCTGGGGAGCCTTGCTGGCAAAGTTGCCTTACAGGCGTACTTGAAAGGCTTACAGCTAACACTTCACCTCTTGATTTAATCAGACAATCCCACTGAGATAGAAGCTCATTATTTTTAGGGAGAGATCTGAGCAGGTCATTAAAACATAATATAGCTGTAAACCTCAGATTAGCACGTTAGCTTCTAACAGTATTAAACAGCCAATGAGAACAGATTACAATGGCTGCCTGCCAGAGATGAAGGTTTGTGTTAACACAACACGTTGATGTGAATTTCAAAATACTCAAAACAAGAGGTTTTACTTTCCTTCATCTTGTCTTAAAGGGACACTGTGTGAGAGTTTTAGTTGTTTATTTCCAGAATTAATGCTGCCCATTCACTAATGTTACCTTTTTCATGAATACTTACCACCACCATCAAATTCTAAGTATTCATTACGACTGGAAAAATTGTACTTTTCATACATGAAATGGAGGGTCTTCTCCATGGTCCGCCATCTTGAATTTCCCAAAATAGCCATTTTTAGCTGCAAAAAGGACTGTACTTGGACCATACTAGAAAATGTGTTTATTACTTACTAAACTTTCATGTAAAGATCAAATTTGGCAATAGGGAGCCTAGTTTCAATGAGCAGCATAGTTGCAGTACCTTTTTTGACCATTTCCCGCACAGTGTCCCTTTAAATGGATGTATAAGTTGGGGGATGAACTGCTACAAGACATACTGTAGGTCTAAAGATCACCAGAGATACAGTAACAACTGATGACATCAGGGGATGTGTGCGTGCGAAGGTCTTTCACAGGGCCCAGATCAGGATTTATTTTCTTTTGGGGGGGCATATGCATTTATTATGACAGGACAGCTGAAGAGGTGGACAGGAAACAGTTGGGAGAGAGAGATGGGGTAGGATTGGGAAATGACATCGGGTCGGAATAGACCCCAGGTCCCTGGCGGTGTAACAGTACAGTGCCTTAGCCGATTGTGCCATGGCCAAGGCCAGGGCCCAGGATTTCAAGCAGCACGGCTTCAAGCTTTACTGCAAGTTTAAACATGAGTAGCAGCGATGGCCGCACTCAACTCCTGTCATAAATTAAGTGTGCATAACAAAGAATATTACACACTGGTGATGGCTAAAGAGCCAAAAAATGTTTGCTGTGGACATGGTGGCAAAATAAATAATAGTGTCATGAAGATTGTGAGTGCTTTCTCTCCACAATGCAGGTGAATACAAGTGAATATGGTACAGTATAAGAGTCAGCAACACGTACCTTCCAGCTGCTTTAGCTTAAGCCCCTGCAGTGCCTCAGAGTGGAGGTCCTCCACATACTTATGCCGGCTCCCACCCTCCGCAAACACATTGTCCTGGAAGAGATGAGGGACCAGCACTGCAGCATTGTCCTCATGTGAAGCTGTGAGGAAGACAGGGAAGAGGGACGGTAGAGAATAGACGAATCATGAATGGCCAGGCAAGGCAAATGTATTTGTATGGCGTGTTTCAGACATTGATGCAATTCAATGTGCTTCACCAAAAAAAGCCATGAAATAGAGAAATAAAACTTCAAAAATAAGAAACTATGACTATTACAATGTTAAAATAAGTCATTAAATACATTAAGTACTGTGGTGTGATCCATAATAGGGTGAAGGTAAGATTTTCAGTCAGTCAGGTTTGTTCACATCAGTTAAATTGGAGTGAAAAGTTTTTTTTTGGCTACAGAACTAAAACCTAGTTCTAGGCTCGAACTAAAAACACTAAAACTAAAGTTCAGCATTTAATACTTGAAATACTTAAGCTTTAAATACTGTTTTATCTTTAAATGTACAATACTGTTATTACTGACATGATTTTGCTGGATATAAAAGTAAAACTATTTGTATTTTCCAGACCATTCGGTGTTATGCTGTGGAAAACGTGCAAATTGACATGGGGTATCTACAGGTATGTACATAAGCAGTGCATGTTGCTGAGGTCACATACTTCCTTCTTATATAATAATTCACTCATCCACTCGAGTCTACATTTAGAACCAAAAAAACTCATTCATCCATTCGAATCTAAATGTAGGCCTAATTAAATCAACACCTCCCTGTGTCTGGTTTGTGCTAAATAGGCATCTCAATGTGCTAAATCTGGTTCAGCAGATACCTACTTTCACTGCTAAGAAGGTATTAGCCTACAAGCAGCAGCTGACAAGTACTGTTGGTCTGTGAGGAAAAAATATTCAACGGGCTAATGACCAGCATGGCTGACTAAACCAGAATAGACCTGATCAACATTTCAAACAAACCATCAGCACTCCCAATAAAACATCAACAGCAAACAGATAAAAATGTGAATTAGCACACTATATTGACTAAAACAACAAAGAGAATTTGAGATGTGAATTCGTCATCATTAGACATGACAGCATAATATATCACAGCATATTGACATGTGAATGCCAAAGCAAACCTAATGAAGCGAAATACTTTGTTAACTACAAATAAACCATGTGGCAGATCTGAGCCCACTTATATGCTGTGTTTCCACCCCTTTTCCCTCAATCACAATATAATTTACTTCAACAATGGAGCTAACATTAATGAACATTAGTTTAGAAGCCAGAATGTATGTGAAGTATGACAGAAAGAAAACATTGAATACTGTGACAGTCAGCCAGTAAACACAATTTCTGCCCTCAGTCAATCAATTAATCAATCAACCAACCAATCAATCAATTTGATAAAATCATAATCTTATCTTCATCCCCTCCCACTCCTCTCCCTCGCTTATCTACATTAGTGAACTCACATCTTCTTGAAGCAGCAGTCAGGTAGTCTGGTTTGTTCCTCGAACTTTTCTTCCCAAAGAGGGATCGCAAAGAGAACACATCCTTACGCAGGAGAACAACCATCTTTTCTATACAAGTCCAACCAGCAGAATATCCCTCTGCACTGGAGGTTTAAAAAGTAACACTTAAAAGAAAGAAAAAAACAAAACAAAAAACAAAGGCAAAACCAGACCAGAGATATTGTCTTCAATGACAATGTGAAGAGGTCTTCTTCGCAGACTGTACTCTTTCAAAAAACACTTTCACACAGCCACATCACAAATAAAAGTGATTACAAATCTGGCCACAACCCACAAATAAAATTTGAAAAAAAAATCCCTGGTCAGCACATCCGTGATCTTGAGGATGACGTCTACTGCAGCAGATGTTTCTGTTTTTCTTGCAATCCGTGTTTTTGTTGTTGACATGCCTGTATCCATGCAGACAGGACAGTGCCGACGGGCCAACCAACCAACCAACCAACCAACCAGACACGCAGCCCACAGCAGTGTGGCCTAAACCACTAATCTAATCCAGCCGGATTCTTCTCATCTCGTCTCTCTCCCTCTCTCACACACACACACACACATACAGTAAACACACAAATATGCACGGAGCGGTTTAAAACCCCGCTACCATAATCTAAACGTGATTAGCCCCCCTTTGCTTTACCCCAATGGAATAAAGCCCCTCAGTCAGTCACACGGCCTCCTTACATCTCTAATACACAGAAGCACCCTGACCCCACCTCAGCCCTCCCTCTATCCCTCCCTGTCATCCCATCCTCTTGGCTCTAATCCAGCAATGTCCTACAACCAGCCACAAACAAACATATGCAGACACACATACCCTAAACAGTTGGTCTCGTTTTAATTTTTTGTTTTTCCCTTGTCGTCCCTCGTCATCCCTACCAGCCCCCCTCCTCACGTACTTATAGATGACCCCTGACCTGTAAATCACCCTCGGCTTAGTTTCCCTGCTGGAATGCTGCTTAAGAGTTGACCTGCGCTGCGGGGACTGGGAGGGAGACCATTCATTTCAGGGGTTGTAAAAAGGGGTTTCACCAACGGTGTGTTGTCCTGTTTACAGACTGTGGTGCTAAATTGGTTGGGAACATCGCAAAAAACATACCAGCTGCTGGAACAGCTGGCCAGAGATATAGTACATTTACTGATGCGGATGCTGTTACAACACTATGACATGACCATACATCGTTTATACACCTGTACTTAAAGAAGCAGATACACGGTAAGAGTACCTCTACTTTCACTTTATACACCTCTGAAGCTGACAAAGTGGTCTAGTTTAACTATTAAAAAATAAACTGCACTTTTTTTGACAGCCACTAGGGGGACTATGGGAGCTGATCAGATCAGACATCAGACCGGTAAGTTACACAGTATCAGTCACACTGTCAGGTGTGTTCTGTGTTGCTCAACCACATTGCCCAACCACATTGCTGTGAGCAATCCTACATTGTGGTGAGCAATGTGGGAAAGTAGATCACGAGCGTCAGTATGTTTTACTAAAACATGTCTGCTGTCTTTGCTCAGGGGGGTAGCCTATAGCTGTGAGTCATAATCTGAAGAGGAAACTTCCAGCTTCCCTTGGCATGTACAGGTCACGTCTTGGGCATCAACAACATACGTACTGCATGTCTCATCCATTATCTGTGATATTTTGCAATTTCTTTTGCTGATGTAAATGTTAATTTATGTAGTTCCGAGTCTAACAATATGTAATGCATAATCTTTTCAGGGCCTTTTCATTTGTGATTTCCACCTGATCAAATTTTCCACTATGATGCACACAGCACCCTAGTCCTTTCCCATACGACAGTACATGTCTCGAGCTAAAACAGTCTTCAATGTTATCAGTCGAAATCTGACGAGTAAAAATAGTGGCAGTCCGCCATGTGAGATCACAACAATGCCACACAACAACAAACAGCCATCATCGCCTGGCACAATAAAAACTAATTGGACTCGTTCAGAACTGACTTGGATGAGTAAAGTCATAAACAATTACAAACCAAAACCCCCAGAAATGTTACAATGCAAAGTTTATGTACAACGCAATAGTAAAAGTAAATGGGGCTTGTACATACTGTATTCAGACCTCATTTCAGGTGTTTTCCCACAGTAGTTTATAGTTAATGTGGACATGATTACAAGATGCCATCCTTACCTTCTTATTAAAAAACCACTACAATCAGACTTTAAACAATGGCATACAACTTGAATAAAGTCCCTGTGTGCTATGTATGTGTATACACACTTCAATTGTCTTCTATTCACAACAGCCAGAAGCTTCACACAAATCCAAGCTCCAACATGGATTGGTGGTGGTGGTTCCTTCAACAACAAAGCTACTTACACTGTATTTCCTTGCAGGAAATATGTCTGTTTGATTGATAGGGGGGTTGACCCCAGTCCAGCACCAGTGCCAACATTGTCTCTGACATTGTGTGAACATTAGTTCATTCTTATCATGTGTACTTGTTTGCATGTTCCAAGTTAATGAATGGGTGATTTTTGCATAGGACGTTTGTATAAATGGACACACCATGGATTTGACTTGTTATATAACACACCATGATAAGACCTACAGTGGGCGGCGTGAACTCTCGGCGGGACCATCAAACAGAAATTATCAAATCAAAATCCCTTTAAAGTCAGCGAGTCTCTTCAAGCAGCCCAATTCACTTCACGCTTCACTTCCCATCAGACAGTGGGGCATTATCAAGCCCCTTCAAATCCTCTATCAAAGACATAAAGACGTTACAACATTATTTCTGTGAAATGTTAATACTTTTTTGACCTGTATACATTTATCTGATGCTATATTGGCTATAATGTTATCCCATTAGCATACCCATTTATGGGTTTGTCCATGTCATTTGGATTGTGGCGTCAGCGACTATTTGTCCATTTCTTTGCAGTCAAGTAGTCATATCTCGCTTTTCCCATGATAGTAGCCAGCCACCCCTTCACTTTGACAACCAAGGCCATTACAAAATCTATGCCATGACGTTTGTGATTTGACATCTTTCCCTGAAAAACTCCCTACTCCAGTCTCCAGCTCACTCAGACTCTTTCCTAACCTGTAGTCTAGTCTCTACATTACTCTTTCCCACTCACCAAGAGCCATACACATAACACAGAGAGATGTATATAGAGGAAAATGTACAGAGAGAGAGAGAGAGTGTGTGTGTGTGTGAGAGAGAGAGGGGGGGGGAAGAGGGATAGACAGAGAGAGAGAGAGAGAGAGAGAGAGAGAGAGAGAGAGAGAGAGAGAGAGAGAGAGAGAGAGAGAGAGAGAGAGAGAGAGAGAGAGAGAGAGAGAGAGAGAGAGAGAGAGAGAAAGAGAGCATGAAGGGGAGAGCAGGGATCATTTGAAAAGCACAGCGGAGGGGACATTACTCCATCTCAGAAGTCAGCCAGTTCCAGCCATCAGCTGAGCTATTTGCACAGCCTCGCCAGGTGACCGTGTCTCACACTTCAAACATTTGCTTTAGCGAGGCGTGACGCTTTAATTCCATGCAATCATGCAAGCAAGGCCTGTATCTGATAATGAAACCCTTCAAGCAACAGGAGCAGCAGAGAGAACAGACGTGAACAGCTTTCCTGCCCAGTCAAAATCCTAATCACAGAAATGGAACATACTATAAGCTCAAATCAAAGCTCACCAAACTGTTTACGGATCATTGACATTTCCTAGAAACAGATATCAGGCTGGTGCAACCACAGCTAATTCTATGAAATAAAGGATTTTTGGTAACACTTTCTATGAAGCCCATATCCATAGCGCATTATGAGCACATTTATAACAAATTATAATGCACATTATAATTACTTACAACACATTATGACTACACCTGATGATGTTTCATGATGCTTTATGTTAACAGTAATGAATAACCATGAATCTAGTTTATAATACTTTATAAATCCAAGGGTATTATGAGTGCTCATGACTGGATATAAACTACAGGCTGCCTGATGGGGCTTACAGTACATTATGATGCATTAAAGATGTGCATTATACAGTGCATTATAGATGCATCCATATGAACTTCACTTTACTTAGAGCACACATTGACGACTTATGAACATTATAGCATCGTATGAGCCCTTATGACAGTTTATCATCCAGGTCTGTGCATAGAGGGGTCTAGGTACTCATAATGTACTATAAGCCCTATCATGCAGCCTGTAGTTTATAGCCAGTCATGAGCACTCATGACACCCTTGGATTTATAAAGCATTATATGCTAGATTCATAATTATTCATAACTGTTAATATAAAGCATCATGAAGCATTATGAGTGTAGTCATAATACGTTGTAAGTAATTATAATGTGCGTTATAATTTGTAATAAATGCGCTTATAATGTTGGTGTTACCGGATTTTTAGCTTGTTTTTACTTTTTACCATATCATTTAAAAAGCACATTCATTGGTGAAACACGAATTGTCAATTATAAATTCACTCATTTAATTAATACAACTGTGGCATTAGCTGTGGTTGCACCACCTGATGTCAGCTACTAAAACAGGTCAATGACCCCAACATAAATGTTTGTTGTTAACAGTCCTTCAACGTTTGTCTGTCTTTTGTTTGGAAGTGGATAACGTACTGTACATTTTGCCATTCTCATAGTACACCGATAACGCTTGTACTGTGCCGTGTCCACTGAACTATTCAAGGCAAGCCACCTTTGCCCTACAAAAGGGAAAGGGCAGGGGCACAGATGGCAAAGCAAACAGTTATTATTGTTAATTGACCATTTTATAATTAATTGCTCACTGTACAGACTTGCATGACTGCTTTAAACAGTGTGATTCACTCCATACCACATCACATGGTTATACCAGCTGAGAACCAGAGGGGGGCATAGTGAATGCACATGGCAAAGAGTTCTGTTGCCATTGCCACTACATCAATAGGCTAGCACTGACAATAGTGAAGTAAAGAGAGCTTGGTGCTTGGTCGGTGACATTTAGTGATTTCATTCGTCTGCAAAATTTTGCATGGCATCAAATTATACTAACAAAGCATAGTGTTATACCTATAGAATTAAATGTGGACTTCATGGTTGTGTGTGTGTGATTTTTAAGTACTTTTCTAACCCTTTATTTTAATTATGTTTTACCTCAATGAACAAAGAATGCTTCAAATCGAACTTGTTTCAATGACAAAAAAGATATTCTATTCTATGCTATGCTATCTTGTTATATTTACCCTCCTAGGTTGGTAAATGATAGATAAAGTGATGATGTGGAAATATGATAACGGAACTGACTCATGGAAAAGGAGATGACGGGTGGTGGGTGACAGAGAACTGTATGTTCCGCAAGACTGACGCAAACCTTCATCTAAGGATTCAAGACTAAGATACTGGCTGAGGAAAGAAAGAAGGCAGACACAAGGATCAGGAAGTTTTTGTCCTGACTTGCCCTGGTTTCTCTTTGTTGGCTAGGATGGAGACACAACAAAAGCTGCATGGCGCTGACACACACACACACACACACACACACAAACAGGTAGTCAGACACACACGTAGACAACGTACCGTGTACACACACACACACACACACACACACACACACACACACACACACACACACACACACACACACACACACACACACACACACACACACACACACACACACACACACACACACACACACACACACACCTGTACATAGGCAGGTAGTCAGACACACACGTAGACAACGTACCGTGTACACACACACACACACACACACACACACACACACACACACACACACACACACACACACACACACACACACACACACACACACACACACACACACACACACACACACACACACACACACACACACACACACACACACACACACACACACACACACACACACACACACACCCCATCAGATGCTACAGAGAGGATTTTAAGGGCATCATTGAAAATAGGCCAGCCAATCAGATTAAAGTAGAAGGTTGCTCATGAGAAACCATAACAGACCGGGTTCCTCTCTGGTGTTTTCCTTCATAGTAGAATGACGAGGCCAACAGCCAGAGGTGCCAGATTGGGCAGTGTCCCGTCCAATTGGGCTATTTAGGATGACCCTCTGTGGGTAAGAAACATATTGGGCGAGTTTTTCCTACAATTTTTGCCATAGAAATCAAAAGAATGTAGTTCAAACTGGGCACTATTGAGTGCCTCCAGGCAGGTTTTGCGCATTTACTGGGCTGCAAAATAATCTGTAACTGTACATCTGGCAACTCGGCTATCAGTCAGCCACCTACACAAACTGTGTCAGTCCGCCCCTACAAAGACACCATTCCTAAAACGCATTTACACACAACGTCATTTCTTGTTGTGGTGTACACACAACACAACACCATCACCAACAACAAGAAAAAAATACAGCTCCTGCTCGTGTGGGAAAAAAACAGAAGCCTCTAATTTTCTGGCCCCATGATTTCACGTTAGGTGCTGACAGTGAAAACAAGCAGTGCAAGTCATTCACACTCGTTAAAACACACACACACACAACTCGATGACAGACTTTAAAAGTACTTTAAAAGCTACCCCTGGGAAAAGTCACTTGGTTACACTTTGTTTTAAGGTTCCTGTTACATTAATTATCTGCAATTTTACAAAGTAACATGTAACAGCATGTAACCTAATGCACTTGCACCGTACCTTAGGGTTAGGTACAATGCAAGGACACAGCATTACATGGAGATACACCAAAGAAGTAACCTTAAAATGAAGTGTTACCAGTCGTTTTCAAGGACCGAGGCATGAAGCTCATCTCGCGCACTGCTGGTGTTGGTATGATATTTTCTATTTTAAAAAGAAAAGTAGTGCTTTTTAGAAAAGGGGAGATGTCAGTCAGAGGTTGGAAAGTAGCTGGAAGCTGTGTAACCTTTCCAGAGGACTGCAGTCTGTTGAGGCAGTCACTGAAGGAGGAGGAGAATGTAAAGTATTCGGACTTGCTCCAACACGCTGGGCAGGAATACTAACCTGCCAGGTCTGATGTGACAGGCGCGCACACATGCAGAGTGGATGTAAAACACAAGGCTGCATCACATGTAACATTTAACAGACATATATGCACACACACACACACACGCACACGCGTCTGGAAAACACAAAGAGTAGCACAATGACAAGGCTGCATAGACATGACATGTAACATTTAACATGTACACACACACACACACACACACACACATGCGTGCAAACACACACACACACACACACACACACACACACACACACACACACACACACACACACACACACACACACACACACACACACACACACACACACACACACACACACACACACACACACACACACACACACGTGCACACACACACACACATGCGTGCAAACACACACACACACACACACACGCACACACACACACACACACACACACACACACACATGCGTGCAAACACACACACACACACACACACACACATGCGTGCAAACACACACACACACACACACACACACACACACACACACACACACACACACACACACACACACACACACACACACACACACACACACACACACACACACACACACACACACACACACACACACACACAAGGCAGGCTAGCACAATGACAAGGCTATACATAGGATCACATGTAACGTTTAAAGTATCACTATTCCGTCATAACCTGAGACGCAACGTCGAAACGGTGAGGAAATGCAGTTCTCAGTTTACAGATGGATGGTGACGTGTAGGTGAAGCCTCATAAGGCCCACTGTTTGACCAGTAAAACACCTTCCTATTCGTTGCTGCCAAATACTTAACTACCACAGTACCAGAGGTGTCAAAGGCAAAAGTAGAAATAAATTCATTCGATTCGATATTGGATATTGTGTGCTAATGTTGTACCATGTCTCTGAGGATGACCTAGAGAGACATGGTACAACACTAGCATAGAATATCGAATAGCTGCAACATCAGTAACTGCACTGTACCTAATAAAGTAGATAGACTGGGTAGTTGCTGAGAAACACTTGAGAAAACGAAAAAGAACCCACCACAAATGTCATCCAACCAGCGCAAATTCGGTTGATTAAAAAAAGTGGTACAATGGTCTACTCCGTGAAGTTACTTGCATGGAAAACATTTTGTGTATGATACAACGTATAATAGGGGACATGTCTTAACAAATTAAAAGCTTTGAGTATGATGGATCACGGATGCTGCCCATTTCTCCATTGAGTACTTATTAAGTTACCGAAGTAAACAAAGGACTCATGAACACGGGACAATAGCAGACTTTCAAAACAACCCAGCAGCCATGACACATCAGGTTTCAGTTTTCCTCCTTTACAAGTCTTTTTGACTTTCATTTTAACACCGAGTGAAAGTCTAGCAACCAAACGGCAAAACGGGATTAGTTAAGCAAATTGTGCACAGTGTATGACATAACAAACGTCAAAGGCTATCTCTGCTTCAACTCCCTCACTCCCTCCTCCTACATGACCAGTCAGACTGAGAGAGAGAGAGAGAGAGAGAGAGAGAGAGAGAGAGAGAGAGAGAGAGAGAGAGAGAGAGAGAGAGAGAGAGAGAGAGAGAGAGTGTGTGTGTGTTTATCCATGAGGTCTCTGACCTCTGACCAGCAGAGCTGACCTCAGGAAACAGCCAGTCATCTCCACTCTGTTTACCCAGCAGGCCTTTAGACCTTGATGTTTGTAGCGACAGGCAGGAGTGTGTGTGTGTGTACATGTTTTTGTGTTTCTGTTTGTTGGGGCTGCTGCATGATCAGTGTGTGTGTGTGTGTGTGTGTGTGTGTGTGTGTGTGTGTGTGTGTGTGTGTGTGTGTGTGTGTGTGTGTGTGTGTGTGTGTGTGTGTGTGTGTGTACGTGTGTTCGTGCGTGCATTCAAGTGTGTGTGCGTGCGTGCATTCGCATGTGCGTGCACGTATTCGTGTGGAGGCTAGTGTTTGGTCAGTGGGTTGTCAGGGTCAGTGTGTGCTGAGCGTGGGGAGATTAGAGAGGAGGCCGAGAGGCTGGCCAGCAAAGTCGGCGGCTACCGGGACGGTGCGAATCAGCAGACCAGAGTGCCAACTCAGCGGAAGCATACAGAGAGCTCACGGCTCACGGCGGTTCAGCATGCTCCTGTGTAAACGTCTGGGGTGAAAAAAAAAGTGAATAGGGCGATGCCTAGATGGTGACTCACTTAGCTACCGAGCTAAAGGAACTGAACATACAAAGCAGACGTAAAAAAAACAAACGCAGAGACAAAGGCAGCCACGTGGGGGAGCTGCGCGCTCCTCCTCACGTTTTTATTATCTCACTACTATTGTTGTTCTTCTTGCCTTTCCTGCATTCCTTTCTGTTTCATTATGGAGATTGCTCGACAAGCAACCCGATGAGCATTTATAGGAAATGGCAAGGTGATGAGATGTTAGAGAGAGGTTCTGTCAGTCACCAAAAAAAGAGCTTACAATCAGGGTACCCTTGACACACGCACACAAATGCACACACGCACGCACGCACGCACGCACGCACGCACGCACACACTTCTTTATGCTCTTGAGGTCTATTGATTGGAATGGTATTGTGCATGATTGAACAGTACAGAGTACAGCATTACTTGTATTAGGGCTGCACGATTATGGAAAAAATCATAATCACGATTATTTTGGTCAAAATCATAATCACGATTATTAATCACGGTTATTGATTTTTTGCAGATTTTTTTGAAAATTATAACAAGATGAAATATAACCAAGACTGAATTACATACGGGATGAGCAAAATAAAATGAATTGTAATAATTATGTAAAGGCAATAGCATGAAACTTTAAGTGGACAGATTTCTGGCCAGAAACACCAGCCTGTCAGTATGTTCTGGCTTCAAGGACGCTCTAAAAAGTAGGTCACTATTGCCACGATTAAATCACGATTAAAATCATGAGTTCGATTTCACTATTTTATCACGATTTTGATTATTTTTCGATTAATTGTGCAGCTCTAACTTGTATACTGCTTTACTCTGTACTGACCCCTTACTCTGTACTTGCTTGAATGTCCTCCTGTAAGTCGCTTTGTTCAAAAGCGTCTGCTAAATGTAATGTACAGTAATGACCAGGTGGTCTTCATAAGGGTTGTTTCAAGAGTCCATTTACAGATCTTCCTTGGAAGCAAGTAGTAATTACCTGTTTTTGCAGCTTATCAGACCACATGCCATGGTGCACCAAATTACAGTGGGCCCACCAAAAATACAGTATGTCATCCAGAGTATGTATGTACCGGTTACATACTGCAAGTCTCTGAGATGACATGCAAGAGAGGGGTCGTCATGATGAAGTGGACCAAAGCACCCAGACGGTGACCCGGTAAACGGAGGGGTTCAAGTTTCTGCCTTGAGTTGATTTCCTTCGCCTTCCCTATCTACTGTATCCCCCCAGCTTAGCCGATAGCCAACCTCCTCCAGAGAGCCATCCATTCTAAGCATGATCCAGCAGGCTGAAGGGTTACGTTTCTGACTGAAGGTAATTTCCTGCACCTTCCCTGCACACTGTATTTGTCACATCTCCTTTCACTTCCTTTCACTCTTCCCCATCTAGTTTCATTGATGGATAAACACATTTTTAAAGCAGAGGAAAGAGTTTTCATTCAAACACACACAACAATGTAATGTGATGCGGACGGTAACTCATCAAAAGATACACCAATAACAGAAGTATACAGGGAGTTGATACCCACACCAGCATAGATCTGTTACTGAAGGCAGTAGTCACGACAGCTTAGTCCATAGCCAAAACCCAGCAGACAACCATTCATTATGTGCATGCGTGATGTGCTTTTGTGCCATCCGTATTATTTTTCAGTAAAATAATCTGCGATTTCATTTTTTTGCAGCGCATAATTACCACGATAAAAAGGTATAAAATGGCCGCTGGGAATACCACGCCAGTGTTTTCAGTCCCTGACTGAAAACGTGAACTGGACGTAACTCAATACGGTTTTAAAGTGACTCAACTGTCACTTCATTGCTGAGCTCTATGTAAGGCTGGTTGGTCCAGTGATTCAGATTTCCATTCTTATTTTATTTTATTTCTGGGGGGCCTTTTAAGGCTTATTCAATTTTCGAGATAGGACAGCAGAGGAGAGACAGGAAGCAAGTTGGGAGAGAGAGAGACGGGGGAGGGATCGGCAAATGACCCAGGCCAGAATCCAACCCAGGTCGCCATGGTAGCAGTCCAGTGCCCAGCCCTTAGAGCCACGGCTGGGTCATTCAGACTTACAGTAGATTAAAGGCAAGATGTAGGGGTGGGCGGTAACCGCGGTATAATATCGTGTGCAGTATTTTTTCATCAATGATAGAGATTTTGTCTCATACCGTCTACCGCAATGGCACATTGCATCCTGTAGATGTAGAGTTATAGTTATAGATTAAAAGTTTAAAAATATGTTTTCAAATGATTTGAATGACCAGAATTCCCACATAAAAGATAAAACAATGTCTGACCAGTTATTTCCCAAAAATAAAATGCAAAAAATTGTGTTTTGGTCATTTTGCCACAAAACGCTTAATTTTAACATTTTATACACAAATGTACAATACCGTGATATATACCGTGGTATATACCGTGGCTAAAATTATACCGAGGTATACATTTTTGGCCATACCGCCCACCCCTAGCAAGACATACAAGATTCCACAACATCAGGCTTACAGACATTACAATTCTAAAGCCTTCCAAGCAAGGGAGCTCCATGTAGTTAAAGGAGTATATGATTTAGCAACAGCTTGCTCCACACCAGTTTCAAAATTCTGAAACTAACTAACATGAAAGTTAGTCAGCAGTTTGCAAAGTACTGAAACACACTAGCATGGATTATATCTATGCATTGCCATTTTAGCACTGGTTTCAAAGACGATGACTGAGGATGAAGATGAGGTCATTCTGAAGTCCCAAGACACTATTCGCACAACTCATTTTTCCCATCCCAGCCAAGAATGTCATCATACAATTCAACACACTAATACTAGATAAGATTGCTAGTGATATCAAGTTTGTTCTGTGCATACAGATGTTCTAAGTCATAGTCATGATTCTACAACACATGAAGTCTCTCGTGCATATAAACAACTTCCCTACGAGTAACTTGAGTGCATGTTGAAGAAATGAGCTTTATCTGATATTTCCTTTGGTTCAACCTCGTCCAATGGGATTGGCTGTTAGCATGCAAAGCTGTTCATTCAAAATAGCTTCTAAAAGTCCAAATCTACAAGCTTTCTTGTCCTCCTATTTCACTGTACAGTCGGAAGAATTTAGCTAACGCAATCTCCATGTACACCATGAGCAGTATTACACATCATACAGCATCTGGATCACCTTTAATCAGTCTTCCTGAGGAGGAAGTCATGTGGAGGTTCCAGACTCAGTCAGCAAAGCTGTTTTCAAGCATGTGGATATTTTTGAAAATGCATGGGTTTTGGCCTCTCGTTTACACATACCGGTGAACAAAGTTTTAGAATGTGCATTTCAAGTATCCCATTTAGTGGGCAGTCATGGGAGAGCGGTTAGGGCGTCAGACTTGCATCCCAGAGGTTGCCGGTTCGACTCCCGACCCGCCAGGTTGGTGGGGGGAGTATTCAACCAGTGCTCTCCCCCATCCTCCTCCATGACTGAGGTACCCTGAGCATGGTACCGTCCCACCGCACTGCTCCCCATGGGGCGCCACTGAGGGCTGCCCCCTTGCACGGGTGAGGCATAAATGCAATTTCGTTGTGTGCAGTGTGCAGTGTTCACTTGTGTGCTGTGGAGTGCTGTGTCACAATGACAATGGGAGTTGGAGTTTCCCAATGGGCTTTCACTTTCACTTAAAACGCATATGTCACAATGGAGTATTAGTTTTTGTCATGATTACACATTATCTGATAAATACAAAAAAACGCAGTTAAAGATGTCTGCATACATGTAAGCAGCACCTGCATCACAAACTACTGACACTGGTAGTGGCTTCTGGAGAAAGCCCCATGATGACGTGACGTTGCTGGATGCAGCCAGATGAGGCAAATCAGGTTACCTTTTTAGGGATTTTTACCTTTATTTTTGATAAGACAGTGGAGTAGAGACAGGAAATGAGAGGGGAGAGAGAGATGTGGAAGGATCGGCAAATGACCCGGGCCGGAATCGAACCCAGCTCACCAGCGTAGTAACCCAGTGCCCTACTGTTAGGCCACGGCAGGGCCACAACTGGTCGGACTTATTTGACTGGGAGGATTCACTGTTGCATGTTTGTCTGATCTGGAGATACTGTAAAAGGATGCAGGCGTAGTTTCCCTTGACTTAGATAGTAGCAATGGCCGGCAAGGTCACATTCTCAAAAAGAAATGCACACCCACAGAAACTTTGAACTTCCCTTTGAGGAAAAATAGCATGGAATGAAGGCCTTCTTGTTTGAGCATGCACACAAATAAACCACAACACACATTATAGTGAAAGCTAGGAACCTGAAGGCAGTGCACAACCTTTCTCAGATGAGATTTCACACCATTAGAAGACACGCACAAACGCGTCGACGCACGCAAACACATACAAGCACATGGTCACAATCTCTCTCTCTCTCTCTCTCTCTCTCTCTCTCTCTCTCTCTCTCTCTCTCTCTCTCTCTCTCTCTCTCTCTCTCTCTCTCTCTCTCTCTCTCTCCTCTCTCTTCTCTCTCTCTCTCTCTCTCTCTCTCTCTCTCTCTCTTCTCTCTCTCTCTCTCTCTCTCTCTCTCTCTCTCTCTCTCTCTCTCTCTCTCTCTCTCTCTGAGCTGAGTTCTTGCCACAGGAAGCCAGGTTCAGGGCCTGCTCCAAGTGTTAAGCGTCACACTCCTGCCAGCCTGCTGAAGGTCGCTACTGTTTGCCGGTCTGCTAGCAGTGGTTGGTGGACACGCACGCACGCACGCACGCACGCACGCATGCACGCACGCACGCACGCACGCACGCACGCACGCACGCATGCACGCACGCACGCACGCACGCACGCACTACATTGGTATCAATGATCTAAATAGATTAATTGGTAACACTTTACTTTACGGATTTAATAAGGTGGTAATTTCATGTTCATTTCATAGTTATTTCAGTGTAATAACTGTTTGTTTTTAGTAACAACAGCAAAATAACCATACAGTTTCCAGTGCATTGTGTGTGTGTGTGTGTGTGTGTGTGTGTGTGTGTGTGTGTGTGTGTGTGTGTGTGTGTGTGTGTGTGTGTGTGTGTGTGTGTGTGTGTGTGTGTGTGTGTGTGTGTGTGTGTGTGTGTGTGTGTGTGTGTCAACAAAGTGTCACCGTGCTGCGAGTCATCAGGGTGTCACCACAATGCACTGGAAACTGTATGGTTATTTTGCTGTTGTTACTAAAAACAAACAGTTATTACCCTGAAATAACTATGAAATTAACATGAAATTAACACCACCTTATTAGTGATCCGTAAAGTAAAGTGTTACCGATTAATTGTCCGTTTAGGTGGGTTGTGGACATAGTTCATTGTTTAGATACATTGTGAAATCATGAACTTCTTGCAATTTCCCTTATTCATTTTAATGCTAATGTGCATGTGCAAGCAGTTCAATCACCAGCCAAACCATGTTTGTGCAGTTTATTGCCACTTCCTGTCAACTCTTAACTTGTGTCCAAGAGAAAGATATAGCCTACCTAAGCTACATGTATGTCAAAGCCATTTCACGAAGGTGCTGCTATTGTTCGTGTGTATTTCCTCTGGTGTTTGAACATGCCACAAGGCCTGGGGGTGGGCTTAGACTGATTGCATCGCCATCATCAGTCTTGCAAAAAGAAGACAGGGACTTTGTGTGCTCAAATCCCCCTTGAGTTCAGTGTCAGCAGTTTTTCGTAACAGATAAGATGAAAAATTGTTTGAAAAATATGCACATGTGAGAAAATGTCACCTGCTGGCTGATACCGCACACGAAGAAGTGCAAATGCAGACGGATTTGATATCAACAAAACTGCGCTCAATAATGTATATTAGCACACCCCCCCCCCTTTTGCGTTTGTGTGTGTGTGTGTGTGTGTGTGTGTGTGTGTGTGTGTGTGTGTGTGTGTGTGTGTGTGTGTGTGTGTGTGTGTGTGTGTGTGTGTGTGTGTCAGCCCCTCAGCCAAAAGACCTATTTGTGTGTGTGAGTGTGTGTGTGGGTGCTGTGTTGTAAGGCTGACCTTTTAAACAACTCCTGTCAACACCTCTGCTGGGTTTATTCACTGCACTTTCTCACACCTCAAAAAAATAAAATTGCTAAGCATGCCGTGGAACCATTAAGTGTTGATGCCTAAAAATATTACACATCAGCAGTGGAGCGCACACGACACCGCCATTTCCTCTCCCTCTTGACAAATGGGCTTCTGACAGCTAACTGCCAAAGTATCACAGGGGCAGCAGAAGAACTGTGGAAATGGTTACCTAACTTCCAGCCCTCATCCCTCCAAAGTGTCAACTTCCATTTCTGCACCGAGTGCCCCCTCTCCCTATCTCTCCCTCTCTCTGGCCAAACAAAATGAAGGTTGGGGGAGTGGAGAGGGTGGGGTGAGGTGGGGGGTTAACAGAAAGACAGGAGCTTGTTCTCTGTGTACACATGGTCAGGTTATTTAAACTCTGCCTGTCTTCTGTCTTTTTTGTCTACCTGTATCTTTTCGTTCTTCCTTCTCAGGCACACACGCACTCTCGCACACACGCACGCACACACACACACGCACACACGTACGCACACATCAAGTAAAGGGTTCAGGAAGACCTTGGCACAGCTACACAGGAATGTGAAGAATCTGGAAGGGGCAGAGCAGGGAGTAGAGGAGAAGAGGAGTAGAGGAGAAGAGGAGCGTAGAGGAGAGGAGAGAGGGAATGCGGGTGACCTCACACAGGTGCCATGTTGACCCTGTCTATTCTCTCTCGCTTCACTTCCTCATCATCTCATTCTTTCCTGTCACTTTTCACCCTCTTTTTTTCTTTCTTTCAGTTTATCAGCCCTGTACTTCACATCTCACTACATCATACCACTCCTTCTTTTTTCTTCCGCCCTGCACCTGCTGTTATCTTCCCCTGCTTTTCCTTTCATCGGTTCAGCTCTCCATGACGGCTCCCTGGTGCTGAACTATTTTTTGTGCAACCCTTCAAGACACCAAATTAATTCAAGAATCTGATGTGTGCACTGAACCACACCAGCACACATCAGTCATTTTCAAAACAGATAAAGTAGTTCTTCATAAAGGACTGTGCTTTATTGCTTGTTCCATTTTGTCCCACATGGGAAGACTGGGTGGCATTTGTGGTATGGCTTCTCACCTTGTACATTGTTTGTACATACCGGTATGTGGACATATCATGTGAAAACTGAATAGCAATAGAAAGAAAGTCAAATAAGGGTCAATGATGTTTTAGAAGCTGAAGTCAGATGGCATATCCACAGCTGATACCCATAAATTAATAGATAAATGTGTTTGAATGTTATTTTCCGAGTAGGAAACAAAAGAGACATCACTAGGTTGGTTATATTAAAATGTATGTCCACACAGTTCTCAGGGGACCCTTTTCGAAAGAGCACCTAATAGCAAAGTTCAGCTTTCACTAAATCCCAATAGACTATTGTGCAAGGGACAAGCCAGTAGAAGGGAGACAGTATTACGCAAGATCAGTTTCATGACAACACAACAGATAATTTTGAATGACATCAGTCTCGACACCAGAGATTCCTATCTGCAATGCCCCTGAGGCAGAGAAGCTATTAGCAAAGCAAAACAATATTTTTTTCCGCTCACAATTTATATTGTTATGGTAAGCAGTCAAGTCATCCAACATATCAACATATCATGATGCGCAGTGTTAAAGTAGCAATGATGATGTGTATCAACAACCAAGCGTTTAAGACCAGTAGTTAGTAACTGAGCCAAAAGCCAAAGTGCAAAGTGTTCGACTCTTTCAATAAATAGACTTCCATCAAGGCAGTGTGATCTCCCAGCATTCTAGTTTTACTGTATTTTTTGTACGTCATTTTTTGGGGCTCTGACAACAACATCTAAAGCTCATCAATTAATTAGTAATTGGTTATTAAGGGAATGCAATGGATCTTCTGAAAGCTTATTAGATAATCCACTTTTAAAAATAATTCAATTCATACCATAGTGGTATTAGCAGTGATTTCACCACCCGGACATGTGCTACTGCTAAAACGTCATTGACCCATTTACAACTTAAAATCTAAAATAAATGGTGCTCTCATGCAATGGTGAAGAATCAGTAAAGCAAAATTCCTGCAAAAACAATTAACTACATTTATAGTCAAACGTTCTGAACATTTCCTCACATCACATCACATCCAAATACCCGTTTGATCGTTTGCAAACCCACAAACAAAAATAAAACATAAGTGCACATCACCTCCAATGTGCAGGTAAATAATTGGAGTGAAACAAAGTGAAAGTGATGCTACCCGAGTGCATTTTTCACCAAGATAATTCTGAAAAGCAATTCATAATAACATTAATGACGGGAGCACATACTAGTTGGTGCACGGCTACGTCTGGAACTTCAGGGCCCTTTGAGGCCAGCATGTCCAACAGAGCATGCGTCACGCCCTGCTGCAGGAGTGCCATTGTGGCTATGCAAACACGGGCCACCAGGGTATACAACAGTGTGACACGTTGCCAACATACTGCTATATGACTTCAGCTTCCACAGCTCCAACTACACAGTACAGCCTGGATCTTTCAAGGAGCCTACAGCTGTTGATGGGAGCCTAGATCCTCCTAGAGGCCTACGGCTGTGAGATATGCAACGCACACGCATATAGTGTCTTCACCATATGCCCCTGTGCAAAAGCTGTAAATCAAACATGTGCTGTGACTGAGCTGCAGGTCGTTTTTCTATGGAGTCATATGTGATTGAATGGCTTGAGGGAGGGGATTCCTGGAGCTTCTTTTCTGGGGGACGCCAACATATTACAAGCACACACAGGACATTCCTCCCTGGCAGCACGCTAGCTAGCGTAGCTTACTTTACAGGTTTCCAGCTGCACCTACTGGCCTGTGTCATTGATTTCTGTGTTAGCATAAGGTGGCTACATCCAGGGCCGGATTAAGATGGCACAGGGCCCCTATGCTACAGGTTTCTGTAGGCTGCCATGGAAGGCAAATTTCGTAACAAGAGGAGTATTAATGAGATTTAAAACTCTACCCGACATGGCACACTAAGTTTTCAATTTCGCATCTTGTTACATCTCTACAATTATATTGATTTTTCCCCTTTGGACAACGGGGGGCCCCTGGCTGGTGGGGGCCCCTAGGATGCAGTCATATCTAGCCTGTGCGTTAATCCGGCCCTGGCTACATCATCCAGGCATACTGGATCGTCAAGCCAGTGGGACAAGGTCTTAAAACCCATAGACCTGTATTGTTTACATACAATAGGAGTCAGATTTTTTTCAATGACCACTTTTGTCAAGAAAATAAACTTGTATTAAAGGTGTAAAAGATGCTACTAATGGAAACTTGCCATGTGTCAACCACTCATCCAAACCTGTAAAGGTAACATACCAAGGTATCGTTTGCAAAACTGACGGTAGGAACTTAGCAGAAGGCAGGTAGAATTCCTTCATTTAACAACAGCAAGTCATAGCATGAGCGGAGCTCTCTCCAGCTGGGGTGTTGCCTTACTAGGTCTGATCTACTCCTTGGTCATAATTGACACATGCAACATGATCTATATGCTCTTAGGTAAGTCATGTACACCAAGTTGCAACTCAATCGTCTTGCGGAAACCCCACAGTGGACTTTTGGGTGTGGTTCTGTGTGGGACTCTTGTGTCAGAGTAGGCGACGTCTTACTGTACCTGCACAACATGCTAAATGCTAAAGGAGCTAAACTTTGCAAAGGGCTACTATTGCTTTTAAATGACCAATTGAGTGGTTGGGGAATACCCTTGAATTCAGTGGGACGAAGGACCACTTGACGTAGCCTGTTTATCAGCATAAGACAAATGGCTACAACAAGAAATTGTAAATGCTTTAGGGTTGCTGTTGTTGCCAAAAGAGGAATGTTGTTCCAGGAATGTTCTTGGAAAGTTTGTGCGTTACAGTTTGGACACTACAATGTAAACACGTAATCATCTTTGAGTGTAGAGATAAACCTCACAGCATGATAAATGTGCATTATGGCATACTCTATGTTCATGCCAACAAGCGTCTGGAAACAGAGGAAGTAGTACCTGGAACCTTTAAACAATAAGGGAATACATTTCTGTCAGAATGTATGCCATGCAGCCACCTAGTTTACTGAGAGAGATATGAAGTGTTTTTCCATATCCAAGTGCAACAATAACTTTGTGAGGGAAAGTATGCACCTAGATATACACGTCACATGTTTCTTCCTGGTATACAGGAACTTAGCTAATTCCGGCCTGTATAGCCTGCTACCACTAATATGACCTTGGCAACACAGACGTTCTTTAGCAATGGCTCAACGTTATCCTGCCTTAACTGTGAGGGAGAAAAAGAGATGAGAGAGAGACAGAAAAAGAAAGATAGACAGAAAGAAAGAAAGAGAGAGAGAGAGAGAGAGCAAGAGAGAGAGCAAGAGAGAGAATGAGAAAGAGAGAGAGAGAGAGAGAGAGAGAGAGAGAGAGAGCAAGAGAGAGAATGAGAAAGAGAGCGAGAGAGCGAGAGAGAGAGAGAGACAGAGAGACAGAGAGACAGAGAGAGAGAGAGAGAGAGAGAGAGAGAGAGAGAGAGAGAGCGAGAGAGCGAGAGAGAGAGAGAGACAGAGAGACAGAGAGACAGAGAGACAGAGAGAGAGTATATCCCCAACAGCTCATCTATGGTTCCAATGATGCACAATTTGCAGAATCCCCCTCCTGCACCGCACACGCATGCACGCACAGACAAGGCAGCACATGCTGTGGGTGTGTGCAGGGTGCAGACAGCACAGCAGGTTCTCAGAACAATTAGTTCCTGTGTAGACTAGACCCACACTGGCTGATAAACAGTCCGAAAACACCAGTCTTTACACGGGCAGCCAAGAGAAAAGAATCTGGGTGTGGGAGTGTGTGTATGTGTGTGTGTGTGTGTGTGTGTGTGTGTGTGTGTGTGTGTGTGTGTGTGTGTGTGTGTGTGTGTGTGTGTGTGTGTGTGTGTGTGTGTGTGTGTGTGTGTGTGTGTGTGTGTGGATGCATATTGTATGTAGGCACTCCACTGCAGGGGAAACCACCATCCATCCATTTGACACGTAGCCCTATCTCTCTTACAGTGACTTGGGAATGTTTGCAGCCCAGCCTGAGGTTAACCCGGCGGCTGCAAAGTCTTCATAGCTGGCAAGACCATCCACAGAGTTATGCATTTAGAGATGGTTTTACTCTTCCTTCCAGTCATTCCAAATGACAATGCTTTTCATTTCCGTTCATTTCAACAGTATACTAAATGGACGCAATTGGCTTTGTGTGTGTGTGTGTGTGTGTGTGTGTGTGTGTGTGTGTGTGTGTGTGTGTGTGTGTGTGTGTGTGTGTGTGTGTGTGTGTGTGTGTGTGTGTGTGTGTGTGTGTGTGTGTGGCATCCTGCTAATGCGCCGTACCATGAACAGGACCACTCGCCCGTGGGAAGCCAGGTTCAAATCCGGCCTGGATCATTTCCCAATCCTTCCACATCTCTCCCTTCCACTTACTTCCTGTTGCTCTTTCCACACTAAAGGCCCCACAAATCCCATTAAAATATATTTACAAATATAGAGGCAGTGGGCACTGTGCGTCATGACACTCCAAGATGGACGTCATATGATGCAAGCCACGCCAGTAAAGGCAGGATGACCGCCTACAGACTATACAGAGCACTACAGCCATGACTAGACAGACTCATATTGGGCAAGCATGTGAAGAAACAGGCGAATACTTAAGCAGCTTAACGGTTACGGACAGACGGTGTGGAATGCTGGTGTACAGTTTTGAACGGAGCTGTCCTCTGAGCTGTCTACTCACTACAGTGTTTACATAAGTATTTTACTCAACCTTCAGTGGAGCAGTCCATTTTGCTCTGCACTTCCATGACAAAGACCTTGCCATGGGAAAATATTAAAGAAGATATGACACCAAAGGAAAAATGTGCATAGATCCAAAAAAGTAAGCACAGGTACTTGTTAAGCATGTCAAGGGTTGGTTTGTACACAGCTTTGCTTCAAAAATGAAACATATATTTTTTAAATAACCTTTTTGGCAACAAAACACATTATCCTATAGATGTGGAATATATGTGGAACAATATAGAACACAGACAAGTTCAATGCAGATGAGTAGGATTAGTGTTACTGTTACTGAGGATCAGTTAGACTGAAGTGCTGAGGTTGACTACACTCACCCTTCATTGAGCACTGGAGTGCTGTGGTTGCATACACTCGGTATCTATTGAGCACTGAAGCACTGATGTGGCCCTGGGGTGTACATAATAATTGATATGTATCGATCCATCGATCCTACAGCTGATGATTGAATCATATTGTATCGTATTGTGGGGCATTCTTTAGTTTCAAAAGCTGTCTTAAGAAATCAATATCGAACCTGTGATTTACACCCCAGATGTTGACGGCACTTTCTACCTATTGAGCACTGATGGTCATCTCTAAACTACTTAACTATTGATTAATCAAATCATTGGCTGTATGATCGATGCATCAATACAAATCGATTGTTATTAGCACCCCTACTGAGCACTGAAATGTTGACTGCACTTTCTCTCTCTCTGTTTGTCTTCTGTCATGGTGTACTGTTTGTTTTACCATTATTTGTTTTATTATCCGTACCTGCCTTAGGAGTCCGGACAACGGATGAAATTTAGCAACTATGCTAACTTTGGCATATTTATTGATGTTTTTAGCTGATGTATTGTTTAATGTGCATTGTCCTAATTAAATAAACGAATGAATGAATGAATGAATGAATGAATGAATGAATAAAGAATGAATGAATGAATGAATGCTAACCTGCTTTGGGGTTGGGTTGGGGCAGGGGCACGGGCGTCTCTGGGCTGAGCAGGTCGTTGCCGTGGCGGCTGGCATAGGCACTCTTGGCTCTCTTGCCCCTCCGTAGCCAGCTGAAGGCCCTCCGCAGCGAGCCCCCGCGCTTCTTCCGGCGTTTTCCTTTCCCGCCATGCCGGTCCAGCGCCAGCACCTCCACCACGTCGGGCGGCACCAGGTTGCCAATCTGGTCCCTCTCGCCATCCTTCTCCCGGCCCGACATCTCCGTATCGGGCTCCAGGGCCTCGCTACGGGTCTGGCCTCTCACAGCAGAAGCGACCTGCGGCAGAGAGAGAGAGAGAGAGAGAAACACATGCCAAAGTATAATCAATATATTGTACTTGTGCTTTTTATGCTTTTCTTTGAGAGGACAGTTGAGAGAGGGACAGAAAGTGAGTGGGAGGAGAGATGGGGAAGGGCTGGCAAAGGACCTGAGCTGGAATTGAACCCGGCATAGCAGCCCAGTGCCCTACCTTTAGAGCCACGGTAGGGCATCCCATGTAAGGCCTGCTTATAATCTACAGTATCTCACCTCCCTCCTCCAGTATCTCAACTCACTTTTTCGTGCCTTGAGACTTGAGAGACAAGGGTAGAGGATGGAGGGAGCAACAGGAGGAGAGATATACAGTAGACATTGTACACATGGCTTTGGTCACTGTGACTGCCTTGGTTACATAAAGCCCAGCTTGGACATTTTGTACCTAGGCATAAAAATGAGAGCATACACTGCAATCAGTATTTGCACTGATAGGGGAATTGAATCCAGGCACAGACCCCGTCAACCACAAACCCCTCCTCATAAGGGTCAAAGACGAGACGTGCATTTTTTTTGTTCCGCACTCATTTAACTATCAAAAAAGTAAATAAATGAATTTTTAATGTTATACTGATAAACAGCATAGTCTGGTGTCTCATTTCAGTAACATTTAAAGAAAAATAATTGTGAATGTATGTGTTAAATAATCTCATAACGTGCAAAAACGTCATTCAGTGTAATGGTCCGAACTTAAAAATCATCAATACATCCTTGAATAATTATGCAAAATGACGAACAAAATTCTTTTTTCACTCTCTGGGCATAATTCTAGAAGTGTTCTTGTTATTGTATCAAAAGCATGTTTTATTACCATTTTGTTTTGATATTCAAATCATCTGGGGACTTTTGTCCGGATTTTCAATTCCTTAGATATCATTCAGTGTAATAAGATCAACATGGTGCTTTTAAATCATAATAAAAAGTGATAGTCACACACAATATGTGACATCATCAAAAGGAACCCTAGGGACCCCTTAAGTGATGATGCAAAGGGAGAATCTTGTTCTTCAATAGTCAAAAATTCTGTATTTTTATCTTGTGGTAACAGCGTCCACAAAAAAAATGTCATTCAGTGAAATGTCAAAAAACACTTTTATACTCAGATATTCATCCAAACAAGCATATTTTCTAAATAGACATGGTAAACATTGTGGGTCAAAGTCATCGTCTCATGTAGGTGACTAACTGTGTGCTTGTAAAAAGGTAAAAATAAGGTGAAAAGTATTTGGTCGTCCTTCAGTGTAAGAGATGTCATTCAGTGACATGCAGTGTAAGGGCCATTTCATTCAGTGTAATCAGTTCATGGTTGTATATTAAGAATCAAAACGGCAATATAAGTTGCAATATTACTCTAAGATACAATAATATGATGATACTACTTGAAATTATGACTTTTATTGTTATTTCCATTATAACCTTGTTATTGCCATGTAGCATCCATATTACTGGGTAGATTCTGGGATTTTGGAAGTTGTACATGAATTATCAGAACACCCTAAGTCTCAATCCCCGAAATATGCAGGTTAACAGACAAAAAATTATTTTTTATTGTTTTAGGCCTAAGTAGTAGCCTACCTCTAAGCTTGTGATCTTGGAAGTTCTTCAAAACATGTTTTAATGCCCCAATATTAAGTAAAATACCAATTATTTGACAACATCTATTTCTGTTGTCACTCATTCAGGACGTTGAGTACTGTAGTATGATGGTAACAATATGATAGCAATGAAAAGTAGCTGTTTATATAGGCTTTTTTGCCAAGGCATCATTCAGTGTAATAGTTGTGGTCATTCAGTGAAATGCACATTTTTATGTGAAAATAAAGTCAAATTCTTACAAAACTTATTTGTTTAGCACAACAAATGCGGGGGCATACAACAAATGAATAATTGTGCATTTTAAACTGATTTTCTCTTCAGTGGAAAAACTTCTTAAAGCCAAATGGGTGAAATGCACTCGGTGAAAGACTACAAACACTGCAAAAACTATTTGCAAATGCCTTTTACTAGAAATTTTAGGTTTGATGAAGACCTTAAATATAGGCCTTTACTATGGTATGTAGCTTATTTCAGTTTTTTAACATCATCTATATGTTTTTTGCATTATCAACAGTTTAACACCGTATTACACTGAATGACATTTTATGGGTGAAAATGGGGTAAAATGCGTGTTCCTTACTATTTTCTGAACAGAAAATAATAAACTTAATCACTCTACACTCCAATGTACCCAAAAAAGTTGAAGAACGGTGTCAGGGAACAGTTTTATTTTTTGGAGTCCTGAAAACCCTGTTTCGTCTTTGACCCATAACCTCCCAAAAAACCCACAATGCCCCCTGGGCCTGGGGCCGCTGCGCTGCGCTGCGCTGCGCTGCGCTGTGCTGTGCTGTGCAGTGCAGTGCAGTGCAGTGCAGTGCAGTGCTGTGCTGTGCTGTGCTGTGCTGTGCTGTGCTGTGCTGTGCTGTGCTGTGCTGTGCTGTGCTGTGCTGTGCTGTGCTGTGCTGTGCTGTGCTGTGCTGTGGACAGGCTGTGGTGCTGCTGTGGTAGGTGTGCAGGAGAGGAGTGAGGGCAACGGGAGCATGAAGTAATGTAAACATGTAACCCTCACACTCAACTGCCCGACTTTAAAGAACATTCCATGACACTATTCATCAGTCAAGAGAAAGAGAAACAGAACAACCATTGAAAAATTGGCTGACTCCTCCTCCGGCTTAACTTCTCTCTCGTTCTCCCTACCTCGCTTGTTCTTGCTCCCTCTCACCATCTCCCTTTCTTTCAGCAGTCTTTACACCTCATGCACTTCATGGAAGATCACCTCCCTTGATCTTGCACATCTGCTCATCATCCTCCTTGTTCTGAACACAGGCCTTGTGTACTACACTACCTTCTCTCATCCATCCATCAGGAGAGAGAGAGAGAGAGAGAGAGAGAGAGAGAGAGAGAGAGAGAGAGAGAGAGAGAGAGAGAGCGAGAGAGAGAGCAAGAGAGAGAACAAGAAAGAGAGCGAGAGCAAGAGAGCGAGAGCGAGAGAGAGGTAGAGAGGGAGAGAGAGAGAGAGGGAATGAGAGAGAGAAAGAAAGAAAGAAAAAAAGAAAGAAAGAAAAAAAAAAGAAAGAAAGAAAGAAAGAAAGAAAGAAAGAAAGAAAGAGAGGAGGGGTAGCCAATGGACTGGAAAAGATTAGAGGCAGCGGAGCAGACCAGGTCTGACAGAGGGATTCCCATCCAAACTCCCCCATACCGCACTACCCTCCCCTTTCACAGCTCACACCAGCCAAGCCAATCAGTCATCCTATTGGTGGGTGGCTAAAAGTGGGCAATTTACAGCAAAAAGACAATCATTACCTTGCCGTCTGTTGTTTACACAATAAACCGAAAGTGCACAGATTCTCGGCCCTCACACCAATAATCAGCACCAGAGTGTTTATTACCCAACAAAGCATCCTGCTATTTAGCTAATCACAGTTTTTAAGCAGTGACAACACACTACCTACCGTACCAACTAAGGACAACACGAGTGACATGGCAGCCGACCAATAACCTGTGGTTTCCCCCTCACTGAAGGCCCGGCCCCCCATTGTGGTAGCAGTAGTATTAAGCGAGTGTGTGCAAGACAGAAGTGACTACTGTACATGGTCTTTCTACTCTCCTTTCATTCTCTTGCCTCAGTGCTGATCCGCCTTCATGGAGAAAACAATAAAGTGTGGGGGCTTTCCCCCTATTCAACTTCTCAACTGCAAATGAGAAGTTGGCCTTTAATAAGTGTTTTTGCACAATATTGAATAAAGCTTGATCATCAATGGAGTCGAGCCTTGCGTCACGAGGTCAGTGACCACTTCAAGGGAGGAAGACTACGGGAACACTTTGTTCGGCTTGCACCCAGCATCAGTGGCTCATTTTCAGCTGTTATCAACCCCAACTCCCCCTTGTCTGGTTCTGACAACACCACCAATAACAACAACATGAATGACGTGGCAGCCGACCAATAACCAGTGGTTTCCCTTCACCGAAGGCCTGCAGCAGTGTAGCAAGTGAGTGTGCGCGCATAAGACAGAAGAGAAGAGAAGTATATTATACATCAGTGGCTGATCTTGAGCTCTCTCAACCCAACTCTCTCCCTTGTCTAGTTCTGGCTCCACACCTTCATTCCAGAGTCAGTAGTCATCACATTGGGGCCTCACCCACACACACACACACACACCCAAAGCAGACACAACACAGTACACTCTACACACCACGCTACACCCACGCACATCATGCATACAAAATCTCCCGCTACACTAGTTCCTACCACAATGTACGAATGTGACTCTTATTCTTTTTCGAGGTACTCCGGTTACAAGAGAGAGGGACAACAGAGGAGATGTCACACCAAAAACCGCAGTCCTACTCGCTGCGCTCACTTGCTGTGACAGATGACAACAAACATGCATGGCACAAGAAGAGAGATGTAAACAAACAAATAAGCATGGCTCTCACACTCAAACACACCACCTCTGATGCTGAATGGTGCCTATGTCCTACACCAGACTGTTCTCCCAAAATGGTCTGGAATGACATACCAATTAATTTAGCTCATCATATGAGAGTAAAAAAGCTCCCACACATTGTCCAATCCACTGAATTAAATTTATTTAAAAAAACATTATTAAAAAGTTTGCGTTTGAATTGTGTTTGTAACTTTACCTGAAGAGGAATAAACAGAGTGCGGGATCTTTTTTGCACTTGAATGACATCCTCACTGGGATAATATCCTATGCACCTGTCTAACTACAGAGGTGTGAAAAAGCGTCTGTTTGAACAGCCCATCATATGACACTTTTTTTCACATTTATTTGCATGTCATTTAGGCTACTGTAACTTTTTTGTTTGTCATTATTAAACTAAGCAACCAAAGAAAACACAAAACCTGTACTCAGCCCCAGGTCAAACCAATTTTTTACTCAAACATGTCACAGGTGTAAAATGACGTGTGCTAAAGTGACAAAATCCATGTGTACAATAATTGGTCAAAAGCTGGCCAGCAAATACGTTGCTATATTATGCCATATCATGACACCATGATGCTAATCCCTTCTTTCTCCAACTCTCTCTCTCCAACTCTCTCTCTCTCTCTCTCTCTCTCTCTCTCTCTCTCTCTCTCTCTCTCTCTCTCTCTCTCTCTCTCTCTCTCTCTCTCTCTCTCTCTCTCTCTCTCTCCCTCTCCCTCTCCCTCTCCCTCTCCCTCTCCCTCTCTGGAAGCGGGTGGTGCAGGGTGGAGACCAGGGAGAGAGCAGCATATTGAGTAGCTATGTGCACAGCCCTGAAGGTGTGTGGAAAAGGTTTGTTTGGAAAGAGGGTGGAATGATCAGAAGACTGGCAAAGATTAAAAAGTAGGGTGGGTGTACAATGCATGCAAGCATTTACACACCCTCACAAACATACACATGTATCAGCGCTAATGAACATGCACGGTGACATGTGCACACTCAAACATACTACTGAACTGTGTTCCCTTTAAAGGTGCACACACACACACTATGCTGACACACATGACGACATAGTTAAAACATGCATGTTCTCACTTTGACACATATTCAAACTCTCAAAGGTTCTCACACACACACACACACACACACACACACACACACACACACACACACACACACACACACACACACACACACACACACACACACACACACACACACACACACACACACACACACACCACAAAACCTATGAAACTACCACGTCTACATAAAGCAAACACCACCAATTCCAGTAGCCTAAGACTTTGTATGACTCACTCGACCCAACGTGTTTAGTTAACCTGCAGAAAACCTTGACTGAGGTTTCTCAGCTGAACCCTAACAAACATAACCGCTGTATCCCCATCAAAGCCACGGAAGTGCACAGAGCACACGGTATAGTACAGCTCATGGTTGCAAGAACTTAAAGGAACACTAAGTCATTTTAGGGGCCTTAAAATAACTGTTCCAAAATTAGTGGTTTGTGACCAGAATTCAGAATTCAGAAGCTTGAATGAAAATAAAACTTACTTTTACCCATTAGTGAGTATGGCTAGTAAGATTATCATCTTCTACCCATTTTGTCAGGTGATGAAAAAAAGTTTATTTAGAGCCCCACTAAGTAAGAGCAGGGCCATCTAGAGCAGGGCCATCTCTTTGTAGATCTCTACGAGTGTCAATTCCGCTTCCCACCTGCAGGGAGATCACAGAAGAAAACAACTTAATGCTGCTTAAGTGAGGCTATCAAAATGTTGGTCAAGGTGGAGCATACATAGAGGTAGAAAATAACACTAGAGAGGACACAGCAATTTGCGACAACACTGGGAAATGGAGCTTCCCAACTTCCGTAAGTAGTGTAGGTACCTTCAGGCAATGCAAGTCAATAGAGAACACGCCCACCCCTATCAAAAAATGGACTAAAACTGTGTGAATATGAAGTATCACATTAATCAAAGATCAGATTTGAAATGTCAGGCTAAATATCTACTTAAATCATATGAGTCGATAAAATACATTTTAAAATCAAATAATATCTTTTATGAACATAGTTAGCAACACACTTCAACTATTGTCCTTGTATAGTGTGTTGGACCTTTTCACATGATTAAGCCATTTTTGACAGAGGTGAGCCTCGTTCTCTGTTAATTTCCATTTCTCTGATCTACCTACAGATTGCCATAAAAAGGGGGGCGGGGTCACCTCTAGTGTTATTTTCTACCTCTATGGGAGCATATCTCACACCCAAATTATAAAGTGATAGGCACCACAAGCATGACAGAAAGTCAGAAAAATGAATAGGGATAATAAATGAGAAGACGCTAACACGATGTCTGTGTCTTCTTAACTCAGTCTAGTAATTTTCAGACACATATTTTTGTTCATGGTGATATGGATAATACTGAACAGTTCTTCATACTTTATACTTCATACAAGTTCTTTAGCTCATACATTTTTTGGGGGGGAAGCAGATTGAACTGCATCTGTGTATGAAATGCTCTATACACATAACATTCCCTCGCCTTCATAAAAGGTGTGTGCCAAATAAACCCCACACAAAGCCTTGGAAACCCACGTTTTACACATCCTGCTGTATCTATCTGCAGTGTTTACAGTAGTTTGACCTTTGTTCACCCCTGCTCCGCTGTCCCCTCATTAATCTCTCCTAATTAAACAAGATGATTGGCTTAAAAGAGTGATTGGCTTAGGATATTGATTGGACATGAGGAATGGGAATCTTGCCATTCTTACAGCTCAGGCTGATGAAGGCCCCATTCATCTTGTACTTTAAAATTATGTAAGTGTCAAATTATGTAAGAAATCAAAGGACAGGACATTTGAAGCACTTAAAGATCGCCTCTCAACGTAATTTAATTAATATTGCCGTGTTCCCAATTGTTATTGAATGTGTTACGCGTTGGTCCTGTTTTAAAAAACGTTCTGGTTGCTTTGTTTCAAGACGTTTTTGCAAGCTGGCAAGGTGGCTTGTGGAGAAACGAGAGAGTGTTCCGTGTTTCTCGTGGAAATGCGTCTCTGATTGGCTCACTCCTCCTGCTCTCAAAGAAACGCGTCTCTGATTGGCTCAGTCCTCCAGCCTTGGGAGAGAATGTAATGGGAAACAGAGTCGCCACTTCTCCGGGTGGTACTGCACTATAGGGGCGCCAACGGAGGCGTGCAGGCTCCATTCAGGGCTGTGCTCTTTCGACAGCGACCCCTAGGCGAGCTGTAGGCACGGAGCAACCGGAGTGAGCAGGCTTTATGTATGAGGCTTTGTGCTGTGTGTGTACCTGAGAGTAGCAACCAGCTGATAGCTAAGCTAAGCTATGTTTCGGACCACCAGACGTTGCTTGTTTTGAAAACAAGCAGAAAAAAATTACTCGACATGTTTTTAGATAAATGGGTCGATATAAACCTTTGTGGGCAACGCCTTCTTTCGACGTGACGAAACACAGAAAGGCTTTCGTGATTCGCTCGTTTCTCTGCATTATTGATGTAAATTGGGAAACACCGGGAAACACAGCCAGGAGAGTTGACGCACCGCTATGAGAGCCTTGCAAGTGAGTTTAACTTGGGGTGACCGTCCGATCTTCGAAAGGAGTGAGTAAAACTGAGTTTTATCGGAAGTTGGCCTTTAACGTACCTATATCCGTATCAGTCTTATACATAGGGAATGAATGGGTTTGAAGACGGATGAAGCACACATTAACAATAAGTCATCAGCTTCCACACGAGGGTGTTGAGAAGGAGGCAGCTGAGATGAGGAGTGCAAAGTTGCCAATGTGCGGTATTAGGCTATTTTATTTGTGGGGCAGCCGTGGCCTAGTGGTTAGAGAGTTGGTCTTTCAATCCCCGACCTCTCCCTACATCTCCATCCATGGCTGAAATGCCCTTGAGCAAGGCACCTAACCCCACATTGCTCCAGGGACAGTAACCAAGCTGTAAGTCGATTTGAATAACAATGAAAGCGTCAGCTAAGTGCAATGTAATGTAATGTAATTTCAAAGATAACTTTCAATAGAAATCTCTGCTTGCAGCTTCATTTTTGAAAAAATAATTTTCTCTCATTCAAGAAACATCTCACTCCTCTAAACTTACAGTCGTTTTCACCGAGGGAGGTCAGCAAAGCATAAAAGCACCTTTGACACAGTTTCAATTGAACCACTAAAATGATTCTGAAAACATTATTGAAAAAATGCACAACTATGTATGTAGTAACATAGTAGTAACACCACTACTATGAAAACTACTTCAAAGCAGAAATTGAAATAACTTGTGTTGCAGTGGCTACTTGGAAAAGGCTGGGCTTCGAGGAAGAAGACAAGAGAGTCTTCAGGTCAGCACAGGCAAAGGAATCACACACACCTGTCAGTTTCACCACACACTCGAGTCATCAGCACTCCCAGCACTTCAACACTCCAACACACACACGCGCACACGCGCACACGCACACACGCACACACACACACACACACACACACACACACACACACACACACACACACACACACACACTCACACACACACACACACACACACACACACACACACACACACACACAGACACAGACACACACACAAACACACATATAGACATACACACGCACACACACACACACAGATGCACACACACACACACACACAGTGATGAGCACACAGCCTGAGTGTGCTGTATAGCTTCTATGCACCTACGCTACATGGCCCTTCAGGGCATAATGACTCTAAACCCTGAACGACCACTAACTCTAGTGTTTCAACAGCAACCGATCCGTGTGTGGATACGTTTCTTCCCTTATGTGGAAATGTTGAGAGACAGGTCCTGACCAAACCGAGGTTCGCAGGGGTCAGAGAGAAACACAAGTCTCCCACTGTGTTTGCCCGCCTCAGTCGTCTGACAGAGAAACTAAATATTTCACACACCTAGACTCATGCACAATGTGCTAAAGCGTAAACACTCCAGAGCGTGGGCTCACACACACTCACACACGGACATTCATACAAAACCTGATTCAATAGCCTTGGTCAAGAGGAAGAGGTGCTGTGTGTGTGTGTGTGTGTGTGTGTGTGTGTGTGTGTGTGTGTGTGTGTGTGTGTGTGTGTGTGTGTGTGTGTGTGTGTGTGTGTGTGTGTGTGTGTGTGTGTGCCTACCCTTAGGGAGAAATCACATCCACTGTGAGAGGGGTGCGGCACAGGAACACTGGCCTTTGTTTAAAGAGTGTGTGAGAGGATTTATCCATAACATTCACCTTCCTCTCTCTCTGCACAATTACGCACGCACGCACGCGCACACACACACACACACACACACACACACACACACACACACACACACACACACACACACACACGCACACGCACACGCACACGCACACGCACACGCACACACACACACACCCTCAACTTTGCTGATTTTTTTTAAAGTCATAGAGTACACACACACTCACACTCACATTCACATTCACCACCATGATCCTAGCTGGCAAAGGCGTTTGCCTGCTGTGGAGAAGCCGATGGCTCCCAGGCCTGGTGTCCTGGCCACATTAAGCGGAGCGGAGGGGGAGGCAAAGGCAAGGCGAAGCGAAGCAGGAAAAAAAAAAAAAAGCAAGCCTCGACTTGAAGGCAACAAATGCTCTCTCCGGGCCCCTTTTCAACTGATCTGAGATTTGTTGCAGAGGATGTGGGTTGGACTGGAAAAGCAAAGCATAGCATAGCATGTGTTCACCGTTAACGGGTGGGTTGACAATGTGTGGGTGTATAGTGTGTGTGTCTGTGTTTGTACTTTAATGGCCATAGCTCAGGCTTTGTGTGTATTGTGGTGACAAGTCTCAATTATACATTGGGCAAAGCCATGTTTGCTAAAAGCTAAATGGTGTGTGTGTGTGTGTGTGTGTGTGTGTGTGTGTGTGTGTGTGTGTACACGGAAGTGTAACCACACGTGCATGTGTGTACGTGTCTAGGGCCTTGGGGGGGGGGGTCTGATTTTTCTCCCTCCCAAGTTAACCCTGGTGCAATGAACACTACTTCTGAATTGTGCATGTAGCCTCATCCTCCTGCAGCACGGTTCCTCATCAGCAGGGTCGGATTAATGCACAGACTAGATATGACTGCAGTCTAGGGGCCACCCATCAGCCAGGGGTCGCCAGTTGGTCAAAGGTGGGGAATCAACGTATTTGGAGAAATGTAATAAGACGAGGTATAACTTCGTCTGCCATCAGATAGAGTTTTAAATCTTGTTAATACTCCTTAGTCTGGGGTCAGTATACAAAGATAAAATGTGCCTTCCGTAGGGACCTAGAGCTACCTGTACCCCAGGGGGCCCCGAGCCTTCTTAATCTGGCCCTGCTCATGGCTGTGAGTCTACTGTTCAGTGTTGATTCATCTGAGTAAGTGTCATCACAGCACAGAACACATTTTTTCTCTCAATCCATGGGAAGAACAAATAATGGCTTGTAGACAGACTTTTTTTCATTGAACACCCAAAACAGCAATGTGGCAAACACTTTAATAAATATGTTGCAGCTAGTGTTGCCAGATTGGGCGGGTGCCCGCCCAATTGGGCTACTTGGGATGAGCGTCGGCGGGCAAAAACGGGAAAAATTGGCCATTTGGCGGTTGTTTAAGCCGTTTTGGGCCCATAGAAGTCAATGTAATTTGTTGAATTTGGGCGGAATTTAGCGCATTTCGGCGGTTTTTGAGAACCTTTTGGGCGGGATTTAGTCAGACACATCTGGCAACACTGGTTGCAGCAGCAACAAACCACAATGCTAGCACCTGCCATTGGCATAGGTGGTATGAGTGTGTGTGTGTGTGAGTGAGTGAGTGAGTGAGTGAGTGAGTGAGTGAGTGAGTGAGTGAGTGAGTGAGTGAGTGAGTGAGTGAGTGAGTGAGTGAGTGAGTGAGTGAGTGAGTGAGTGAGTGAGTGAGTGAGTGAGTGAGTGAGTGAGTGAGTGAGTGAGTGAGTGAGTGAGTGTGTGTGTGTGTGTGTGTGTGTGTGTGTGTGTGTGTGTGTGTGTGTGTGTGTGTGTGTGTGTGTGTGTGTGTGTGTGTGTGTGTGTGTGTGTGTGTGTGTTGGCATGCGGTAGCCATACTAATTAAAATCCAGGTGCAGTGATCCTTCAGTTTGATGTGGAACACCAGAAGTCACCTGGCCATTCCAATGTTCTCGTCTGCCATTTCAATGAACTTCTCAGGGGGACTGTCGGGAGGAGCTAAACCTGTGTCTATCAAGTGCTTCTGAGTTCTACTGGTTGATGTCACCACCATCAATCAGACCACTCTTTTCAGCCGGGTCAGTGACAGAAGAACTGGTCCGTCATACAATTAAACACGTTTCAATCAAGCTGTTGGAACATTCTCTTCAGATTCCATTATAGGACATGGAAATGGAAGAGATAGCAAACTTGGCCAGACTGACTTTGTCACTAAATGGGGGGACCATCACAGTAGGCCCAGACTATGCTTGCTGTGTGACTTTCATTATGTGCAACAAAGTGTGCATACTTGCTACAGAACTACACAACTGTGGAGCAATGTGCTCCATACTAGGAGGCTCTCATAACTATTTTCCACCATTATGTGACTCTACAGTGCCACCTCAATATGGAAGTTTGGAAGATCACCTACCGTGTGCAAAATTGACAATATATCATTTTTTTATGCAAACAAACCCAAAACATTATGTTTTGCTCAACAGTCTTTGGTTGTATCGTAAAAAACACAACTACTGCCCGTTCCCGCAACAGTTACGTTCCGAACTAAAGTGCTTACTTGCAAACCACACCGCATTCATACTTTTCTGTATGTGACATTCTGTTACCCGAATGAACCTGCTGACGTCCACGTTGTCATCACGGTTCGTAGAGAAAAAAACAAGTAACCAACTTCCCAGTTCCCAAATGCTCAGGGGTGCATTTCTGGAAAGCGTAGTTGCTAACTATGTCAGCTACTTTGTTGGTTGCAATGCAATTTCCCATTGGCAACTACCGAAGTTGCTAACTGCTAACAACTACGCACCCCAGACTTGCAGCGTGAACAAGCCAGCCAGTTTGAGATTAGGTGTGGGAACGGGCACTGGCACGGCTCTCTGTTGGCCTGATGACGCCTAATGAGTAGTGCTCACTCATTGCACTGCATTCACCCTATGCCAATGCCTTTAGTTTTGTTTCATTTCATTGTGCAGGCCACCGCTTGTTTACTTTATTTTAGCATAGCCTACAAGCAACTTGTTGACGAAGTTAAAATGAGAATCTTCAAATTAAAGTCTAGTTGTTGTATTTTTAAGTTATGAATTACTGTAGACAGTGACTGTCTGGGCATGTCCATACCAACTGCCATGACACCCAATACGACATGTGGTGACATTTTCAAATGCAGGGACACACACACAGACTTTAATGGCATTGTGTTTGTTGACATGATGGTAGAGTCCAATGGCTGGCAGGTGTACTGTATTGGCAGGCAAACGTGCAGCATTGTGGTGGAGGGAGGCAGCTGTGTGTGTGACCCGAGAGGAGTGGAGAGAGGCGGTAGTGGAAGAATGGATGTGTGGGAGCTCCCGCCAGGCCTGCCAGCTCTTACCAGGGTGTGGTCCTACACTCCGGGCACAGGCACACAAAGGAGAAGCGGGAAGAGTAAACATTCCCACAACACAACATCTTCTAACCTGAGACGGCGACGATGGTCTTTATGAAGCAAGTTATGGATCAACACTGGCACAAAATGGCACACAAATGCAACATGGACTAGCACATATGTGCACGTGCAAACACACGTGTGCACACACACATGCACACCCTCTTGAGTAAAAAAACATACTGAATAGGTGGCTTTGGTTATGCAAAAGAACCTTCGTCATGTGTATTTTAATGCTCAAAATGTCCAGAACATGTCCTGCCCACCTCTCCAAACACACACACACACACACACACACACACACACACACACACACACACACACACACACACACACACACACACACACACACACACACACACACACACACACACACACACACACACACACACACACACACACACACACACACGTCATCACCAAAAAAAGTTTCTAAACTGTCTGCAATTACTTCTTCAAAAGGTGTAGTGCGGAGCAGGTGGGGGGGGGTCAATGGAGAAGTAATCAAGCTCTTTGTGTTGGCTCCAAAAGCCAGGGCTGCGCCATGCTCCATGCTCCAGTCCTGCTCTCTCTCCTGCGCAGTAGCATGCATTAGCAGCCACAATAGGGGATTAGTGCTGGGAGGGGAAGGGGTCATTTCACGTGAAATCAGACACTTTGGGACCCGACCGACCCGGATTTCAATCATACTTGGTGTGCCTTTTCAGTAGCAAGGTAGCACCCCAGAACTGCATTGGTTTGAATCTGACACTAATATTAAGGGAGAAACAGACTAGGAAAGGTTCACATGTGAGGGTAGGACACTATACATTCAGCCTTGAATATATCAGTCAGTGTTAGTCACAAAAAGATGCCTGTGGTGTTGTTTGAAAGCTCTTTTCTGGCTCTACATAGTACACAATCACCTTGGAATACAACTACTCTCAGAATATGAATTATGATAAATTGAAAAATTAAAAATTGAATATCTAAAAAACTCATATTTTAAAATGGCCAGTTCCTTGTCCAAACGTAGCCGGCAATGTCATGAGCAGCACCTTAAATGCTGGTGTTCGGTTTGTTATTCATTTCAGAGAGAAGTTGACTCACAAATATGGCATCATACAGACCACTTACTAATAATATGGTAATACCATAGTAGCATCACATGACAAAACAAAAACAAAACAAAAATGGTCAGTGTCCATGGTCCCAGGTTTCAGAAACTAAGGCAGATGTCCAGTTATACACACCAAATGATGATATGTGAATGTTTGAACATTCCTTCTCTGTGTACCTGTGCCATCCTCCCTTTACCGTACTTTAAAGATATAATCAATGGCTACCTTCTCATTTTGTACTCTACCAGTGCATTTGAAGCAGCAGCTGTGTCTTTTAGATAATGTATAAGTACGTCCCGTTGCAGTTACAGGTTCCACTACCAGAAGCACATCCTGATGATCCATGACAGTCTATCTGGTCTGAAGGGAAAAGTGAAGGATGGAGATGGCCCATGAGGATGCAGGAAGTTCAGTTTCACCTCTCCAGTGCTCGGCATACATTCCTCAGCACATGCTAGCCACCAGTTGCCATCATATACAGCTACAACATACCCTTTGATGCTTGAAAATGTAACACATTCCTTTACTGAGCTCACTCTTTCAACTCTGCCTTCTCTGAATGCTCAAAATGGCCTAACTTCCACTGTGTCCATTGACAATGGGCAGAAGCTGTGTAGTTTTTGAGTACCTGGAATAGTTCTTGCAGATTCAAACCTTTTCAACAAGTTCTCAGCTTCATGATGGTACATATCTGTTGTGGCAAACTGGCAATGGATGTTCTTGACATTATCCTTGACAAATTCAAACAGTTGGTATGGCGTTACAATTTAATTGTCAATAGGACGTTGCAGACTTCCTGCACAATATAAGAACCTTAAAATTACAACAAATTTGTGCCACCACGAGGCAGATTTTCACATACCTGCAGAGTGGCACTTTTTGCCACATCACATGGCAAAGGTCCATGTGATGGCGTTGGAGGGACAGTTAAATGGCTTGCTGCACGAGCAAGTGCTTGCTGCACGAGCTGCACGAACAATTAAATTATAACGCCATACCAACTGTTTGAATTTGTCAAGGATAATGTCAAGAACATCCATTGCCAGTTTGCCACAACAGAGATGTACCATCATGAAGCTGAGAACCTGTTGAAAAGGTTTGAATCTGCAAGAACTATTCCAGGTACTCAAAAACTACACAGCTTCTGCCCATTGTCAATGGACACTAGCATTCAGAGAAGGCAGAGTTGAAAGAGTGAGCTCAGTAAAGGAATGTGTTACATTTTCAAGCATCAAAGGGTATGTTGTAGCTGTATATGATGGCAACTGGTGGCTAGCATGTGCTGAGGAATGTATGCCGAGCACTGGAGAGGTGAAACTGAACTTCCTGCATCCTCATGGGCCATCTCCATTCTTCACTTTTCCCTTCAGACCAGATAGACTGTCATGGATCATCAGGATGTGCTTCTGGTAGTGGAACCTGTAACTGCAACGGGACGTACTTATACATTATCTACAAAAGACACAGCTGCTGCTTCAAATGCACTGGTAGAGTACAAAATGAGAGTGTAGCCATTGATTATCTCTTTAAAGTACGGTAAAGGGAAGATGGCACAGGTACACAGAGAAGGAATGTTCAAACATTCACATATCATCATTTGGTGTGTATAAATGGACATCTGCCTTAGTTTCTGAAACCTGGGACCATGGACACTGACCATTTTTGTTTTGTTTTTGTTTTGTCATGTGATGCTACTATGGTATTACCATATTATTAGTAAGTGGTCTGTATGATGCCATATTTGTGAGTCAACTTCTCTCTGAAATGAATAACAAACCGAACACCAGCATTTAAGGTGCTGCTCATGACATTGCCGGCTACGTTTGGACAAGGAACTGGCCATTTTAAAATATGAGTTTTTTAGATATTCAATTTTTAATTTTTCAATTTATCTTAATTCATATTCTGAGAGTAGTTGTATTCAAGGTGATTGTGTACTATGTAGAGCCAGAAAAGAGCTTTCAAACAACACCACAGGCATCTTTTGTGTACTAACACTGACTGATATATTCAAGGCTGAATGTATAGTGTCCTACCCTCACATGTGAACCTTTCCTAGTCTGTTTCTCCCTTAATATTAGTGTCAGATTCAAACCAATGCAGTTCTGGGGTGCTACCTTGCTACTGAAAAGGCACACCAAGTATGATTGAAATCCGGGTCGGTCGGGTCCCAAAGTGTCTGATTTCACGTGAAATGACCCGAAGGTGGATGGGTGGATGTTCCACAGCAGGCACAGACACATCACTTGACTTCAACACCCACAATGGTTCTAAATTAACAGCAGACAACCAGCCAAATGCTGGTTAAATTTCAGTTTGGCTGGTAGAAATGGCCAGCATTTACTGGCCACTTGGACCTATGAATGAGTGTGATTTTGGCTAGTAAGATTATAACATCTACAACATTTTGGTTGATGATGGAAAAAAAGACAATTTAGAGCCCTGCCACCCACAATCCACAGTAAAATGTTGCAGTGTTTCAACATTTAAAGCGATGAATGGTACAGCATCGCTTTAAAAGGGTCTATTTAACATCTAGAATGTATTTGGTCCCAGATCCGCTCTAAATGTTGAATTAACACAGTTTTTTACAGTGTACTGGTTAATACTAACCATCCAAACTTGATAATGCAGATTGTAGCAATTCGACATAAAAGTACCCATGGGTCAGTGGTCAGAGCGCTGGCCTTGAGGTCAGAGGGTTGCGGGTTCGAATCCCACCCTTACCAACACCTCAGCCATAGCTGAAGTGCCCTTGAGCAAGGCACCTAACCCCACATTGGTGTAAGTGGCTTTGGATGCAAGCGTCAGCTAAGTGTAACGTAATAAAAAGAAAAAAGGTGGAAATCTTATGACGAAGCATTGATTCCGATGTCAGAAGTCAGCAATCTTGAAATCAGTGGTCTTGTGAATCAGTTCACGCATCTTGTGAAAAGTATTAGGATGCAACATTACATTACACAGCAGACACTTTTATCCAAAGCAACTTAATTATTTATAGGGTGTTGGTTACAGCCCCTGGAGCAGTGTAGGGTTAGGTGCTCAAGTGCATTCCACCATGAGGGGTTTGGTAAGCATGAGGATTGAACAGTCAACCTGTGATCCCAACACCCTATCCAATAACATCATTTGGTCCAAGATTTGGTCAAAATCCATCCACCAATTCAAAGGTTCTCTCACACACACAAACAACACTCTATGAAGGACAAACACATGGGCAGATGGACGAATAATCACTCAAAGAAGGTTCTACAACTTTAAAACAAAGAACATGAAAGCCCTTTTTAAGTTCAATTTGCTCTTCGTGGTCTACAACACTACTGAATACAAATTCAGCAAATGACTGAAATTGCATTAATTCTTCAGTGGTTACAATGATCATTGATCAGGAAGGATATGATTAAGTTGAATCACTATGACTGTGCAGTTTAAAGGAAGCAAATATGGTGAATGGAAACCCAGAGTATTGAGCGAGTGCTGTTGTCCTGTCCTGTGCCCTGCTCTTGTTTGTCTGCAGAGTTGGAGGGGGCTGGAGAGTACATATTGGCACAGAGTGTTACGTGGGCCGTAGGCTGTGGACAGTGTGTGTGTGTGTGTGTGTGTGTGTGTGTGTGTGTGTGTGTGTGTGTGTGTGTGTGTGTGTGTGTGTGTGTGTGTGCGTGTGTGTGTGTGCGTGTGTGTGTGTGTTTTCAGAATACAGAGGAAGATGTGCATGGGAGTTACACCAGATGTCTGGATGCAACAGTGTGGATATGCGCAGTGTGTGTGTGTGTGTCGCGTGTGTGCACCTCTGAGTTTGTGCGTGTGTGTGTGTGTTTGGTGTATTATGTCAGTATTCTTATTGCACACTGTGTGTGGGGGGGGGATGTATTATGTCAGTATTCTTATACACCGTGTGTGTGTGTGTGTGTGTGTGTGTGTGTGTGTGTGTGTGTGTGTGTGTGTGTGTGTGTGTGTGTGTCCTGCTGGTGCCAGCTCCCCCAACACACACACACACACACACACACACACACACACACACACACACACACACACACACACACACACACACACACACACACACACACACACACCTCACCAGAGATCTGCCAAGCACCTGAGGTTATATAACTCAACAAGGAATCTCCACGGAAACAAGCCCTTGCATGGCAGAATGATTGGTGAAGTAAGTAAGACTTTGAGACACACCCTTCTCAAACACTGCACTTCTCAGGCAGATGCAGAGCTTCAAACGCTAGAGACTTGCTCCCAAAAGATTTGCCCCAATCTTATCTGCACTCAAGTATACACACTTCCTTCACACACCAAACGACTCCCTCAAAAGTTTTATTACATCAGAAATCAGGTATTATCTTATCACCTTTTCGATCTCCATGTCTGAGATTTATGAAGCTTTATGTAGTTATTATGAGGGGAAACCATGGCGATAAGGTTTCACTAAAGCTTAGAGGTGGGGGGGGGGGGGGTATTTGTCGAGTATTATACCACTGTCACCTTTCTCATACTGTCCATCATGGTCCAGTGACTCAGAAGACACCTTAAGCCTGTTTCCTATCTTTCTGGTATGACCAGTATGTTAGGTTAAAGCGGGGACATCCATAACTCCAGGACAAGAGATCAGGCTACATCAATCAAAACAGCCCACTTTGGGGGGGAAAGGACAATGGTATGTTGCCCTGCCTGCCCGTCCTGACATCCTCATATGGAATCACGGAGATCAAAGTCCAAGTAAAGGAGGCTGAGGTGGGTGGGGGGATGTTTGAGTAGCTTTTTGGATGGGCATTGCGCACTCAGAAAGGAATGGATACATCACTTTGGTTAATGTGCAATCCGAGCCTAGGGTGGATAAATAATGTCAGTGCTAAACTCTCTTACTGTCAAAGTAGGATATGTAGCCTGTAAACCCCCGTTCTGCCTCTGCCTCGCAATATTACCTCCGTAAAACAGCCCTATGACATGGACTGGCTTGGTAGGTAGACTACCCAAGCCTCCAGGCTAAAGTCGCAGGAAACAACACAGACGGGGAAAGTTCTGGCTTGCTTGCAGAGTTCTATAGCCTACTCCTGTTATGTCCAGTCTGGGCATCACCAAATGGTTGTTCCTACTGTAGGCTATGTTGAAGTGAAACGTTTCTATTGTACACCAAACAATTCACTATATGTCCACAACCCCAGACGACTAATTATGTTGCTTCACGTCGCGCTAGAAATGGAAACCAAAAATAGTGTTGAGTTGGACATCTTTGCGAGTCAAGCTTTAAAACAACGTGTCCACATACCTCAGTAGTTTCCTTCCTCCTTGTGTTTCGGAGAAGTTGTTTGCATTCTACTCTTAATTACATTCCATCTGAATTATCCTCGGCACACTGTCTTTTTTTCCAAGTAAGTCTTCTTTCACTCCACGATATTCCTCAGGTAAACCATTCCAACAGACGGTCCATTTAGACGGAGGCACGAGGCGCGTGGTTCTTGTAAAGTTGTTTGAACTGGCAGAGCTTTCCGAGCGCAAGAGCGTGCGCTAGATTTAATTCACATCCTGATATTCGGAGCCTTCCTTCAAACTGAGTGAGACAATGCTAAACTATTTACCTGGAGGTATATGCGCACAGGTGAGGGGGTGTTTCCTTCTCCGCGGTGTGGAGATGCTGACAGTCTGATTTTGAGTGTCAGCGCCGCCTAGAGGGCTATATTGGAAAAGTAGTTCGTGGTGACTTCTGAAATGCTAAACTAAATGATGTTTCAGTGTTCAGTTTAAAAAAAGTAGCCACCATGTACAATTAAAACATTATGTTAGCCTCAGATAGGTCTACATCTGCAGCAGGCAGGACATAGACCCTAATTAAACATTAAGACATTAGGCCTATATTAAACATATACATATAAATACATATAGGCCTATTTAGATGCCCTATCTCACCTTCACTCATTCTCTCATTCTCTCACGCACTCTGTGTGCGCGCGTGTGCACATTATTTGTTATTTAGTGTATTGTCCATTATTAAGTACATAGTAATAATCATTGCATTACATAGCCTACATTTTTATAAATATAATTCTTTGGTAGAAGTCTAAATAAAGATTTCATATTTTTAATTGAGGCAAGTATCTTCAGAGAGAAAGAAAGAAAGAAAGAAAGAAAGAAAGAAAGAAAGAAAGAAAGAAAGAAAGAAAGAAAGACAGAAAGAAAATACCCTCAGCAGAAATCAAGGCATCATGTCCTCTCTATATACCCATTACTCTCCCCCAGTTCTCATGACAGGGGGGTCAGTATTAGAAAGTCACGGTAAAGTCAAATAGACAGGGACAGCAGAGCCACTTTCCAACAAAGATGGCTGGTGTTGGAGCTTTGGGTGCACTGTCCAGATTGATAACAAGTCGATAAAACATTCCTTCTGGGTAATCCCCATTGAGGACATTTTATATGGGGGGGCGCAATAAACATAGGCTACATTTCATTAATGAGGGAGGCAAGTTATGAAAAAGTTATCTGTCCCCTGAATACTTATTTATAATATGATCTGATGAAAACTGCGGTGTCAGGTTTCCTAAATGGTTCCCAAGTGGTCAAATGATTTTTGGGCATACCAGTAAAGGGTACTTGGTTACAGTTGGATGCCATTCTTATGAAATCTATAATGACTTTCAATAATGTTGGCTGATTGCCACATCTCTCTGTGTATGCATGTGTGTGTGTGTGTGTGTGTGTGTGTGTGTGTGTGTGTGTGTGTGTGTGTGTGTGTGTGTGTGTGTGTGTGTGTGTGTGTGTGCGAGAGAGAGAGAGAGCGAGAGAGAGAGAGAGAGAGAGAGAGTCGAGAGAGATTGTCCCGTGCCCATGATGTCCCGTTCCATTCACCCACCACCTTGTTTTCATCTCTAGCTTTGTAGATATTCTGGTGAGGGTGAATCACTCTGTCAGACATAAACGGGTCTGCCAGGACCGGACTCTCACCCACATGACTATAAATAAGTCCAAAAATACCATGGCACCGGGACAGCAGCGGCAGCAGCCCTCCTCTTCTGCCCCCTTTCTCATACTCCAACCGACCTCCCAGGGAGCCAGTGACTAAGCACACAGCGGCAGCCTCCAGTGTGCACACAACAACAAAAAGTGAAAGTCTATATGTGAAATGCAACCTACATGCTAAACTAAACAGAGTGTAAGTGGGCACACCGCAATGGCTGGCACGAGGAAAAGAGAGGAAGGGGGAGGAGGGGAGTAGGGGGGGGGAGCTGTGCAAGATATGGTAGACGGCAGAAAATGCAAGAGCCCTCCCCAGTGGTGGAGGATAGGATTTCCACCCCTCCCTCAGTATGTATTTATACACACAAACAGCTCTTCTGTTTTCCTAGAGACAAACAGAGGAGGGAGATAACTATCTTTGCGTTTTCACAGACACTTCATGAAGATCGTTCGGACATTGCAGAGTCACCGGCTGAAGCGCAGCACCTCATGAAAAAAGTCAGCCCATTCTACATGACAGAAGAGGAGAAGGGTTGTAAAAAGTGAGTTTCCATTGCTTAGTAAAAAATTCCAAATTTAAAGAGACATATCGACTTTTTATATCACTGCTTAGATTGTTTACTGAGATGTCATGAAACTTGTTTCTGCAATTAGTTAGCAAATATTAATTTTAATGATTAGTATGACATGGTGCAGTTATTTTATCCTCTGATTAAAAGCAAACAAAGTGCATGCAGGCCTATGGAATGAGAAGTTGAAGAACTGAGTGCATGTCATGACCCCAAACTAAGTGACTGTGTGCATATCCTGTAGCTGTAACTCATTTAGTTCAATTTGCTTTCCTTCATCATGTCGAAGCTTGTAATTAAATGGAGTCAGCGGCGACAACCATGAACCAGGGAGTGTCTGAGGACCCGGGACCGGGAGAGCAGATGTCCTCTGTGGGTATTGAGCACGAAGGAGAGGATGGAAACACTCTTCAAGGAAACACCCTTCATCTTCTTCAGGGAGAGGTTTCACCAAACTCAGGGAATATGATTGAGAGCAAGCTGGTGGATGTTACCATCACAGACTATGCGCAACCTCAGTTTGTGGAGATACGAGATGCCTCCACCATGGAAATTACAACTCAGGTCACATCAATGCAGGAATCCAATTCATTCATTCCAGAACCATCGGTTCTAGAATTTGTACAGACTTCAGCTTGTGTCACCACTGCAGAAATCTCTGCCTCACCCACTCAGCCAATTACTCCCCTGTCACCTTTCACTGTCCAGAGCCCATCTTCTCCCTTGTCTTCTGTCCAATCATTAACATCGCTCCATCCCACCCAGTCACAGCAGACCTGTGCACCTGTGTCTGATGAGCACGGCTGTGGGGATATGGATGTTTCTCCTCCAGCTCATCCCCTTCCTGAACCAACAGACTTTTCACCTCACACTGACCAATCATCCCCAAAGGAGGAGATGGATTCCCCCTCTCCAGCCCAGTCCTCTCCTCCCACACCTGCACACACATCACAAATCCCTCTGCCCGTCAGCATCTCCGTGCTCTGCTTCGCTCCTCTACCTGCGCAGACCTCCGCCCCGCTGCAGTGGGAGGTGGAGAGGGAGGTGTCTGCCCACTTGGATGGCTGCCTGGAGGAGGTGCGAGCCCTGGAGGAGCGGAGGGACACGCTGATCCAGGAGCTGATGGAGCTGGAGAGTCCCATGATGGAGGTGATTTGAAGCGATTCTCTGCTTTTAATATATATGCTTTTTATTGTTATGTGTTTGTTCTTATTTCATGTTATTGTTAGCTTTGGGAACCATTGTGTAGTACTCTATAGTCCTATGAAAACAGCGGAATTATTGCCATATCAGGCCTGCTGCTACTCTTAGGAACTTCCTTCAGGATGATTCCAAGGGCCCAGCATAGTCAGGGGGCCCTTTGAACACTATTAAAAATAGACCAACATTTTAATACTGGTGGTGGTCAGCTAAATCTGTAATCTTTCATGGGACCCAATATTTCTAGCTGCACCCCTGACTTAGCCTAGTGAACTAGACGAACCCGCTTAGAGGCCAAAAATATTTTTTGCTTGGTGAGTTGGTCTAGACCCTGGTCTTTGTAAGATCGCCACAAGAGGCATCAACCGAGGCCCACCAATCACAACGCAAGGATTTTTTCCTCCCTCTGTTTGAATTTTTGGGGCAGGCAGAATGGCTATGGCTAACATCATTTGATTGGTAATAATGGGATTGGCCAAAGCAGTGTAGAGGCAATTTGAACCATGAAGATAACGGTTTGGTCCCACACACACACCACCCTCAGCTATCTAAATCACGATGCCAGAGTGTCTCACTATAGCCAACCCCTGACTGCCTCTGTCAATTAAATGCACTACACACAAATAAAGTGGCTTTCCCTTCCTTTCCCTTCCCTTCCCTTCCCTTTCTTCTCTTCTCTTCTCTTCTCTTCTCTTCTCTTCTCTTCTCTTCTCTTCTCTTCTCTTCTCTTTCCTCCCCTTCACTTCCATTGTCTTGCCTTGCCCTCTGTTTGCTCTCCCCCCAGGCTTTCTCTTGACTTCCGTTGCCTTACCTTCCCTTTCATCGCCTTCCCTCCCCTTGACTTTCCCTCCTTCCCTTCCTTTCTGTTCACTTCCCTTCATTTGCCTTCTCCCCATGCCTTACCTTCAACTCTATTCCTTTCCCCACCCTTCCCTTCCGTTACCTCCCCTTTCTTTCCATTGCCTTGGCTCCCCTTGCCCTGCTTCACCATCCCCATGGGCGGATTATCTAGGGCCAGTGGCGCACCAACCATTTGTGACCAGAGGGTGTGTGTGTGTGTGTGTGGGGGGGGCACTAGTGAGGTATAGTGCCCGGGGGGACCACATTGGCTTAATACGGCCCTGCTTCGCCTCCCCATGTCCCCAGGCGGTGCAGGCCCTGCAGGGTGAGCTGGGGCAGGCGTGCGGCCTGCTGACGCGCTCCCAGCTGCGCCTGCTGCGTCTGCAGGAGGAGGTGCGGCAGGTGAAGAGGAAGCTGCTGAGCGCCACCAGGCACTGCATCATGAGCCAGGTGCAGCTCTCCGCCCTCCAGTATGAAGTCGCCCAATCGGCCATCATGCAGGTGTGTGCATGATTTTGTGTTATTATGAGGGTATAGTAAGTTACATTGGATGACAGAAACCATTGTTGACTTAATATATTAAAAGCATTTAACCCGTTAAGACACAGCATTATATACATTTGCTGTTAACAGACTGGCAATGACCATTGTGCATTACTAAAAGCCCTGTGTTATGTTATACTAGTGTAGTACTATGGTAGTCAATGTTTCAACGACTACTACAGCATTCCATTGATGAAACGGTGTGTATTATGGGGCTATGTTGGTACACAAAGTGTAGATCTTAATATGTGCTTGATATTACAAAGGCACTGTTCATGTCATGAGCCAAGTAGCTCTCTGCCCTGCAGTACGAGGTCGCACAATCGGCCATCATGCAGGTGTGTGGCTTTTTTGTTTGTTAAGGCTGGGCTGGGATTTTTAAAAAGGCCAGGCCCTGCCGTGGCTCGAGCGGTAGGGCACTGCACTGTTGCGTTGGCAACCCGGGTTCGATTCCTGACCTGGCGTGATTTTCCAGTCCTCTCCTGTCTCTCTCCCCTCATTTTCTGTTATGTGTTTCACTGTCCTGTACAGAACAAAATAAAGGTGAAATCCCCGCAAATATATTTTAAAAGAAGGCCAGACATTTTTGTGTGGCTCCGTGTAAATTGTGGGCCAGTACAATACAAATAAAACTAACAGCATTGGCCCCTGAGAACCATCAGCCCACTGGGAAATGATCTGTGTGTCAGTCTTTAATAGTATAGTGGATGAGTGAAGCCATCACGCACTTTGTGGTAAAAGTATGAAAATTGGTACACATATACAGTGCGTCTTGATATGCGGATTAATATTAGAATGACACTGCATCCAGAGCCAGGTTTATCTCTCTGCGACGCTCCAGTAGGCTATGAGGTGGCCCAGTCAGTCTGTCATCGTGCAGGTGCATGGCTTTATTGTTATGAGCAGGTGTACAGGGTTAAGTCGGTCTGTCATCATGCAGGTAACATTAGGGCAGGTGCTGAAACACAGTTATTACAAGAGGTGCATGCCAGGTATGCAACAGTATGTTCATTGCTTGCACAAGCTGACCCAAAGTTCCCCTGTGACATCCACATGCTGCAGTAGGACTAAGGTGTTAGTTACTGTAGACGTATGCAGATATTTTTAAATGCAGATTTGTTTTAATCTGTTCACGTGTAAACACGACAAATGCATTTGAATCCCCTAAATGGAACATTTTTAAATTTAGATATTTTTATCTATTTATGTGTAAACAAGACACGTGGATAAAAATAAAAACTCCATTGGGACAGGCGCGTTTCAACCCCCTAAATATTTTGAAAAATGGAATTTTGAAATGTGCATTCTAAAACTCAAACTCAAATGAGAGACCAAAAACTATGCTTTTTCAAAAATATCCATATACCTGTAAATAGCATAAGCTGATACCAGATTTAGTCATCTGTGGGTGACGCCCACATCCATCGTCACATGTTTGTAGCACTGGCCAGGGAATCACTTCACTGATTGCTCTTGTTTGCAGTTGCCTACAATTAAACTCATGTGGCCTCTTCGTGGAGATGGGCCAGCCTGCGGGCCCGTTCACTCTGCTGAAAAGACTCAATTACATCATAACAACACAGATTACACTCTGTTATTACTAAGTTAACCAAAATGCATGATGATTGTTTTCACCCCGATTTGCCACTAGGAGGAGCTTCAGTCTGACATCCTAGACCGTCTGCAGGAGATAGCCGATCTTCGGGAGGAACACAAGAAGCAGATGGACACGCTTCGGGTGAGGAGACGGCGGCGCCCTCGGACCATGAGTGACCTCTCTCACAGCCGCCGCTTCTCTGATGATCTTAGCCGCTACACATGTAACAACATGAAGATGCTGGAGAGCTGGTAATTGACATTCTTCAATAACCAGTGGAAAACTGAGGTGCACTGTCAGTGGTTGGTGCAAATAATGTAGTAACCTATAGGCCTACATTCAAGCCCAGAAATTAAAGTGGTAAAATGTCTATGGAACTTAGGCCTATACATTATTTGCATCTGACATTGTGTGTGCGCCTTAGATTTTTTTCACAGTTCTTAGTAGCCTTTTTGAGTTGATGCAGGGCACAAAGCACTTCACAGATGAAGTTTATGTTTGCAGTTGTTTTTCTATTACAATTTTCAATAAGACAAGGCAGACATGTGACTTGGGAATGACGAATAGGTCTACAATGGAAGGTAGTTAGAATGTGTACACAGTGGCAGTGCCTACACATTATAATTACACAAAACTGTTTTCAAAGGTGGCCAACTTTTTTTCCCAATTGAAGGGTAGCAGCCTTGCTACTTTAGACCTACATCAAAGCCACACAGGTTTACACAGTGACACAGACTGTGTGTTTTAGAAAAAAGAGTTTCAGTTTTTGTTGGTTCCGATTCCTTATACTGCTTCCTAGTTACTCACATGGTTATGCATTTACATGTTGTGCTGATATTTTATGTTAAGCATAGAGAGGAGCTACGTATACTGTACATAAACTTGTTTTGTCCTAGAGCCCTAATTATGACCTAATGATTGCAACCGTGTGTGTGTGTACGTCTGTGTGTTCCAGGTATGAGCCTCGCGTGCTGGCTCTGCTGAGACGCAGGCAGAACACGGAGGAGATGCTGAGGAGGAGTCAGGCGCTGGTGGAGGAGCTGAGGGCTCGCCTCTGCCCCCTGCAGGAGGAGGTCCACAAGCTCACCTTGCAGAGGAACTGTATGGAGCAGAGGATCGCACTCATGGAGCAGGAGAGGGAGGAGAACGTCAACAGGTATAAGGTACGCGGAGGGAGGGAAGGAGAACGTCAACAGGTATAAGGTATGCGGAGGGAAGGAGAACGTCAACAGGTATAAGGTACGCGGAGGGAAGGAGGAGGAGCGAGAGAAGGAGGAGAACGTCAACAGGTATAAGGTACGCAGAGGAAGGAGAACGTCAACAGGTATAAGGTACGCGGAGGGAAGGAGGAGAACGTCAACAGGTATAAGGTACGCGGAGGGAGGAGAGGGGGTTAGGATAACGTCAACAGGTATAAGGTACGCGTAGGGAAGGAGGAGGAGCGAGGGAGGGAGGAGAACGTCATCAGGTGTAAGGTACGCAGAGGAAGGGAGGAGGTCACGAGGTAGTGGTTAACATCACTCACAGTTGTATACGTATATTTAGATCGGATGAATAGATACAGGTAAATGGATACATGGGTGGTACATGAATGGATGGATGGATGGATGGATAGATCACATGGAAGGATGGATGGGTGGATGGACAGACTAATACATGGATGGATAGATGGATGGATGGATGGATGCATGGATGGATGGATGGATGAGGGAGGAGAGAGTTACAAGGGAGTTCCCTTGTACAGTCAAGAAGCCAACACTCCCATACACACCCCTGGCTTCTCCTAACACAGTAAAAGAATGAAGAACGAATGTACAGCTTGGATGGATGGATGGATGGATGAATGGTAGATATATGAGTATACAACATTGTCTCCATGTAGGATTTGTTTTGCAGGAGAGTATCTTGTGCATGGAGGAGAGTATGCGAGAGCTCAGGACGGAGGTGCAGATTCAGGGGATGGCCAACGCAGAACTCAAACAACTCAAGAACAGCCTGATACTGGAACTTCGGTCCTATGGGTACTCACTTCAACTTTCATGGTCGCCTACATAAAATAAGTCTACAAAGATGAGAGCAATCTTATACTGATCGTCTTTTTAATTATCTTTTCGGCATGTCCGTCACTGCAAATGACACCAACATGTACTATTCTGCTGCCTTTATATTAGTCACGTAACTGGAAGTGTAGTCAGTGTTTTTTTCTATATATTTCTTTTAGCTGTAAGTGTATTTATTGAATATCAAATTAAGTCTTTCAAGACCAACTTTATTGCAAATTGTAGAAATGCAAGTCTTAATTGTTACATCTGACATTTTATTTCTTTGTATCATAAACCAGCAAAGGTTAGGTTAGGATCCATCTTGACCCACTTTTTATATTTCGCTGTAGGCCTATTTACCATACTCATTTACCATAATGCATTTTCCTCCACAGATGCAGCATAAATATTGATGACCATACAGACAGTGGCTCTGGTGAAGGAGCTGACTTCTGATCTCCTCTCACTGATTCTTGAGAAAGTGGCTAAAACAGGTTGTAATGTTGACAGAAAAAAACAAAGTGAATTACAAAATTATATGGTATATCCTCGTAGACTAAGGTCTTGGCTTTTCAGAAATGCACAAGGCCAATCTCCCCATTATGTATTTTTTTTCAGAAATCAGGCTTTTCTCCGATCATACCTTGTTTTTTGTCAACACCGTCAGACACAATTAAAAGTTATTAAAATTGTATTGATTTGGTTGCATATGTATCTGGAGTTTTTAAGTGATTATGTGTATTTTTTGGTTCACACATATGCCTTTAAATGTTGAAAATTCACTTTTGTTCTATTTTAATACTGTTTCATGTGTTCTAATTTTAAAATATGTACCGTCATACGATGCTTACTTAACGCCTAAATACAACAAACATTTTTTTGTAATTTCACAAATATTCGTGTAGGCTTAAATTGGCTATTACTTTGATATTTCAACAACTCCTAAGGAAAATGTTGTAAGCACATTCCTTTAAAATGTCCAAAACTCCTTCTTACGGTGGTGACTTAAGAACTGACAGTGGTGACAGTAATCTGAGAGTGGTGAAAGTGGCCTAATTAGTACCTGCATTTAGCAAAATAAATAGCCCTCTCAAGTCAATGGCATCTTGCATAAACACTTTATTTTTGTGTGTGCACAGTATGAGCATGTGTTTTTACTTCATTAGTTAGATTACCAGTCCCTCCAGGATTTTGCACTGGGATTTTGTGATTTTTGCGGTCAAAATGCCTGATTTTGTGGCGGCATTTTCTCATTTTTTGCAAAGATTTTGCGGCATTTTCTCATTTTTTGCAAAGATTTTGCATCCCTTTCTGGGGTTTTTTGGTAACTGAAAACCACAATCAGTCTAAGCAGGCTTAAGACAAAAGAGAGAGAGATTCAGAAACACACTTCCTATATAATAGAATAATAAAATATTGCCAAAAACTGTCAGAGCTCTTATTAGCCAGTGCGTCCAATGTGTAAAAAAAATCATGGCCGCGACACTCATAAATCTCTGTCGATATTTTAGAACGACTTCGGGGGAAAACGGGACAGCGCGTTATGAAAAAATACTTGTGGGTATAGCCTACCACTAAGGCCCGCGTCGGGGGTACAGTAGCCAGGCTGTATACAAGCGTTTACAATGTCACCTGTTGGAAGACGCCGTCTCTCTCTCTCTCTCTCTCTCTCTCTCTCTCTCTCTCTCTCTCTCTCTCTCTCTCTCTCTCGTGCTCGTATTGCAAGCTGTTGCATATTATTTGCTTGATGCAAAGTTGTGATGGCATACACGCTCTCGTTGACATGGTTGTGTGCATGGTTAACTGGATTCGCAAGACTTTATTGCAATAACACAGTGAAAGCGTGGAAGGGCCGTTCATTTCCTATCTCGGTGTCCTTGACTGAAACAAGTTGCAAAACTCCACACTTCCGAAACCTTTGCGATCGGCACTACAGTGATTGTTATCAGAAGGCTTGTGCCTACGCATAGACATAGACCATTAAATTACAAACATTAGCGAACATTGAAAAAAGATCAGACAACGACCGTCGGGTAGCATGCTCATGAAAGCGACAGGGGAGAGTGGAGAAGTTCCGCAAAAATGTAGCCTAACGTAAGATGTTTGCTACTGTGCGACAGTACCGCCACTATTTCATGACTGCATAGGCCTACACTTCTTCGTCATGGATAAATGGGCAACAATACTTTTTCCACCCAGGATTGCACTGAAAAGTAGGCTACTGCTGTTAAAAAAAGGTCATGAGTGTGCAGCACCCCTGTTAGAGGTTCTCTGGCAGCACCGACGCCTGCGTGTATGTGTGAGGGAGGGGAGGAGAGACGCGGAACAGCTGAGATGAGGGTCGCGACTTCCGAAATAGCAGGCAATTCTTTTTCAATGTTTCAGTGACATATTAACAAAAATGCTTCGTATTGGTTTTCGTCTCCGGTGGTATTGTAGTCACATTTTTTATTTTTTTGACGAAAATATAAATCAATAAACTCCACAGAATGTTGAAATTTTGCGGGAAAAATGCGGCTTTACAGGAATTACGCGGCATCGTGAAATTATGCGGAATATCATTGAATTTGCATGAATCCACGCGATCGCTGAATCGCGAAAAACTGGAGGGACTGGATTACCTAGGAAGTAAGCCACTGGTTGTTGAAAATGTGGTAAAAACAGCTTTTAAGTTGTTCAAATCCAAAATATAGAGGTGTATTATCATAGATGTAGGTCTTGGCTGTGCAGTAAATGCATTGACCAAGCTCCCCATGTTTAACATTTTTCATAAAATGGGCTCTTTCTTGTTTTGTCAACAGCGGCAGACAGAATTAGAAGTAAAAAAACATGTTTACTGTATTAAAGTGAATTACTTTAACAATTCAACATAACTGTAGATACTTATTGTATGCATATTCTTAAAACATGTCAAAAACACGTAAAACATGTGTTTTTTGGTGAACTCCATCAGATGTCACCACCGTCAGGTTTTCTGACAAAAAAAACCTCCAAATGCACCTCAGTGGTGGCTAGAGTATCATTTTGGATCACAATTATTACTAACATGCCTAGTAATGTTTCATTAACCAGCACAATTTAGTATAATATGGAAACAACATGATGAGCAGAACAAAAATCTGACGGTGGTGACATCTGACGGTGTGAGACAAAAAAAGCATCTTTTAAATATTATGCATTGTTTGTTCACATTAGCCATTTCATTTTCGCTCTGTTTCTTGGGTGCTTCATACCTTTTCTGAAAAAAATTATATTTATTAACATTAATGTAAAACAATACTATTAAAACCCCCGACGGTGTTGACAGTTTTTTGGTTGGGACAGTACCAGTGTCCAAACAAATTAACAAATTGAGGACAAAATAGTAAACTTACAGGAGCTTCAGTGATGGTGAAGTAGGCAGTAGAGCTAAAGGTTTTGAAAAGGGGTCCCTCAGTAATGAAAATTACCTTGTGCATACCTGATTTTATTGTCTTTTAGAAAAAATCTGACGGTGGTGACCAATATGCTGGACACATTTTGAGCAATCAGTAAATAATAGTAAATATTGTTTTACATCCACTATGTGCACATCTGTAGAACCACTTTAATATGGCCTTCCACATCATGGTGATATTGTTCAATTCTGTTAGTGATTTTTGTATTTTAAGTCAATTGAAATGATGATGCCAGTCCTTGGGACAGGCGTTTTTACAGGGTGTGGACAGGTTTATAGCCATGAAAAGTAATAAAATTACACTTAAATATTTCAAACAAAAATGTATTCGTGTGACAGACCCCTTGGCCATTACCTGGGTTCATTTTGTTTGTGAAAATTTAGTTGATTTTCAACAGAATTAATATTTTACTGCAGGGACATGTTTTTGCCAAACTTTCAAGAATCAGTGCTCTACAAAGATAGACTTGGAATTGGAACATTGGAATGACATTGAAATGGAATGGAATTATTCTTGGGAATACCATGAGGCAGTTCATGTAAAGGAGGTTTTGTGTAAAAAAAAATGTTTAACATTATTTGCGTGCTGATTTGTTTGTTTGGTTTGCAAAATAACTCACCAACATGATGCACTGTATTGTTCTGAGATTTTAATGTTGGTATGCACAATGGCTCCAGCTGATTAAATTACATTTTGGTGATGAGCTGAGCTGGCTTGGTGGAGGTCTGCACTCTATGAGTGCTCTTGTGATAGATAGATAGATAGATAGATAGATAGATAGATAGATAGATAGATAGATAGATAGATAGATAGATAGATAGATAGATAGATAGATAGATAGATAGATAGATAGATAGATAGATAGATAGATAGATAGAGAGATAGAGAGATAGAGAGATAGAGAGATAGATAGAAGCCGGCAAGACCATTGAACATTCAGATACAGGGCCGGCCCAAGCCTTTGTGTGGCCCTAAGCAAAATTTAATCCGGGGGCCCCCCATACCACCACCTACTCAGCATCAGATGCTTCATAAGCTCAATTTACTTGTGCAAGTGAGCGGTAGGAGCTAAATTGTACCCACCATCATTGAGATGTCCCCCGATATATAATTGCTCTTGTTTCCATTGTGGCAGTTGTCCATGAGAAAGAAATGGATATGGGCGAGAGTTTCCTGGAACTTTGCTGCTCACAGGGGGCCCCTATGTGGGGGCCCTAAGCCATCTCATAGTTCACATATGCCTTGGGCCAGCCCTGTTCAGATACTAAACAAATAGGCCTACAGTCACTCAGACATGTCAGGCAACCTAAGCACAAGATATTCCAGACAGACATGAGGACATCAGCACCACTGAATAACAGATACTACATGCACACTCAGACACCAGACAACACAAGCACACTATAAAAGAGTCAGACTCTATATTCACTTCCAGGAAGGTTCAATGTGGTTACTGTGGGAGATTGTTTAGCACCGTGATGGCAGATGGAACCAAGCTTTAGTAGAAGTGTGCCCGTCGCCATCTGAGTGTCCTGTAGCCTACCTGCCGTCAGATGGAAGCAGTGTGAAGTGTGTTATTTCTGTGCAGTGTGAATAGTTACATGAATAATAAAAAATACATGAATAATAAAATATCTCAATGCCTCATCTGCTGCATAGGCCTATGTCTCAATGAATGAATACATGATTGTAAACAATTGTTGTTAATTGTGGTTTTAAAACCTGTTGAACACTGTATAGGCCTATTGCGTGTTAGGCTACATTGATTAGCCTATTATGAGCAAATACCAAGACTAAAGTTTATTGTATATTTACATTTAATAAGCATTCGTTTTAAACATGGAGGAAATTAAAGTGACCAAAAGATGAAAATATCTGAATGCCCTTGACATTAGGTAGCCAGCAGAAAAGAACATGGTTAAAACATTAAGCTAGTCCTAGTGGAATTACAGTTTTTCTCGATTGCCTCCACACAAGTTCTGGTACTTCACACACAATTCTCGGAACATCTCACCCATTTCCCAACTCCCCTAACCAATGTCACTGAACACTAAGCACAATTCCTTCTTTATACTCACATTTCAGTTTTAAAACACACTCTTCTCAAACCACTACACACAATTTTCTGCATTACACACAATTTTCAAGAAGAAAGTCCCTGCTGTCGCATTGAACACGCTGCCATTCAAAATACTAAAATCAACCGCCATACTATGTTCACTTCCTCATCACATGGGCAGACTCTCTTCATACCGGTTTACAATCTGAAATCATCACCCCATACGGACACACATTGCATGTGATATGGATGAAAACATGAGTGGATGCAGTGAGAAAGCACATTTGTTTAGTTTTTGAACTCCAAAATATGTTATACAAGAGATCACTTTCATGGGGTTACCCAATATTTTACAATAAATTAGTGCATTTTTTTATGTCAGAAAAATATGTAAAATATATTTTTTGCCACACATCTGTGTACTCCGAGTCTAAAAACAATATTTCAGTATTTTACTACAGAAAAATACCCTCTTTAGTAAGTAGAACAGTGAAGGAAATAAGTTTCTACTGTGTGTCAAGTTGAGTATAGAGTTTTACCTTGTGCATATTAGCGTTCAATGGTTCACATAAGAGTGTATTAAAATGACTGCTTGTGTGTGTCATTTGAGAACAAAATGAGCTTTTTAGAAGAGAGTACATTGTTTTGAGACAAGACGTGCATTTTTCAGAGGTAGTGAGGAGTTTTGCCCACTGTGTGTGAGGTATGGAGATTTGTGTGTAGAGTTTTGAGAATTCGAGAACTGATTCCGAAAATTGTGTGTAAGCAATCGAGAAAAACTGTAATTTAGGCCTAATTGAAATTAATTGATGTAATAATAATAACATAATAATAATTGTGTCTGTTCATTTTGTTTTGGAATAAATGGTTGAATTCTTTATTTTACAAAGTAGGCTATCTGGCTATAATGGCTATAATAGGCTATACTACTGCAGTAATGGGATTGGGGGGAGGCTAAACAGCAGGTAGACGTCAGACGCCGGTTGTCGCGCGAAACTTGAATCCTTGGGATTGTTTGTTGTGGATATTTCCTTTCCTTTTGCCTCGATTTCTCCACAAATGGGGAAAACTAAAAAGAGGAAGAAAACTCCGCTTAGTCCGGAAAAAGAGCCAGAGTCTTGTGAGGGAGAACTGAGTAGCTGTGAAATGGATGATGTGGATCCTCCGGTAGATAGCCAACCGCAGGGACATGGCAGTGGAACAGTGGAGACGAGGGCCAGCGAAAGACAGGTAGGACCAACACAAGACAGAGAAGGAGCAACTGTGGAGGTTAAAGTCATTTTGAGGTTTGGGGAGGAGGGAGGACTTAAATCCATGAACCCAGTTACTCTGACAAATGTATTAAAGAAAGATGTGGGGGATATAATTCGGGGTGTGGTTCTGAATGATGGAAACCTGCTGGTGATATGCAGAGACGGGCGGCAAGGTGAGCGTGCATTTGGCTTGAAGACTATAGAACAACGGAAGGTCATTAGTACAAGCTATGTGGGAGTGCGTGGCCGATCTCTTAAAGGGGTGATATGGGGTGTTCCACTGGAGATGTCTATGTTGGAGGTAGAGGCCAACCTACAGGGGGGCAAGCTCAGAGGGGTGAAGCGCATGCAAGCATTTCGTGGAGGTGAGAGGCGAGATTGTGAGGGTGTCCTGTTGGAGTTCGAGGAGGATATACTTCCAGTGAGAGTGTTTTTAGGTCTGGTGAGCTATACAGTACGCGAATATGTGCCCAATCCAGTGCGGTGTTTTAAGTGCCAAAGATTTGGGCACATAGCCAAGATGTGCAATGGAAAGCGCCGGTGCGCTAAATGCGGTGAGGACCATGAGTATGCCGATTGTGGATGTGCTAGACCTGTGTGTTGCAATTGTGGTGGGGAGCATAGTGTGGCTTTTAGGGGTTGCGAGGAGTTGAAGAGGCAGAGAGAGATTCAACAGGTAAGGGCGCAGCACAAGATTACATACGCGGCGGCAGCTAAAATGGTTAAGCCAGTTAGGGGTGGTGGTGAGGTCGTGACTGAGCGTAGCCAAAGACCTAGGTCAGATTCAGGTAAGTTAAGTCAAGTGGTCTCTGTCGACGTAAAGAAGTTGGTTACGTTTGTGGTGGCGGTAATTAATTCTACTATGGAAGTTAAGTCTAAGTCAGAAAGGACTCAATTGATTGTGAAAGCTGCGATGTGTAATCTGGGGTTGACAGATTTGACATGGGAAGATGTGAGTAAGGAGTTGTACTATCAGGCTAGGTCAGAGAAGCCAGGTGGATAGATTCATGTTTAACGTCCTTCAATGGAATGCCAGGAGCCTACTTGCCAATGGGCAGGAGTTCAAAAAATGTATTGATGATCTTCCGTGTAAGCCAGATGTTGTGTGTGTTCAAGAGACTTGGTTGAGACCGCATTTGGATTTTAGAATTAGGGGATACGTGGCTGTTAGGTGTGACAGGGTGGAAGGGGGTGGTGGTGGTTGTGCTTCATTTATAAAGGAGGGTGTTTCATTTAAAGAGGTGGGTATAGGTAAGGATCAAGAGTATGTGTCAGTGGAGGTTTGGACTGAAGAGGGTAAATTGAGTGTCATTAATTACTACAACCCTTGCAATTCTCTGGATTTGAATAAACTTTTGTCTCTGGAGGGTATTGGGGAAAGTAGGGTGGTGTTTTGCGGTGATTTTAATGCACATAGCACTTTATGGGGGGGCACTAGAGACGAGCCAAATGGTACTGTGTTGGAGCAGTTGATGGAGGAGAAAGGCCTTGTCTGTCTTAATGATGGACGAGGAACTAGAATTGATGTGCGCACTGGAAATACTTCAGCTCTGGATTTAACGTTGGTAAGTAGCAACATTGCAAGTTTATGTGAATGGGAGGTGAGGGACGACTCAACGGTAGGTAGTGACCATTTTCCTGTAGTCAGTAATTTTTTGTTTAGGGGGGTTGTAACTCGGGGGGCTGTTGGTAACAGATGGATATTTGATAAGGCTAACTGGAACCTCTTTAAATATACTGCTGAAATAGAGTTGGATAAGATTGTGATTGATGAAGATATTGAAGCCATGGATAATGGAATTAGGAAAGTTTTGATTGAGGCTGCAGAATGCTGTATCCCAAGGAGTAGAGGTGGTGGTGGCGGTAGAAATAGGAAATCTGTTCCATGGTGGACTGATGAATGCAGTGTGGCAATAAAAGAGAGGAATATTGCGCTGGATGTGCTAAGAGACACCTTGACTTTTGGAAATTTAGTGGCATACAAGAAGGCTAGGGCTACTGCACGAAGGGTTGTAAGACAAGCAAAGAGGGTAAGTTGGGGCAAGTTTTGTGATGGGTTGGGGAGAACTACAGCTGTAGGGGAGGTTTGGGGTGCAATCAAAAGTATGAGGGGGATACGTAGAGAGAGGCAATACCCTGTTCTTAAATCTAGAGGTGAGGTTGCAGTAGCTGATGAGGAAAAGGCTGAAATGATAGCTAAGGCCCTGGTTAAAATACACAGCTCTGATAACTTGACAGTCTCAGGCAGGCATGGACGCGAGGTAACGAAAGCAGCTTACCCAGATATACTTAGGAGGAGAGAAGGAAGTGGAGGGGCGATGGATGCCCTGTTTACCCATGTGGAGGTGGAGAGGGCTATTGGGAGGTCTGGTAACTCAGCTCCTGGCAAAGATAATGTGTGTTATGCTATGCTTAAACAACTGGGGCCAGTGGCGATGACCAAACTTGTTGGATTTTATAATAAGGTGTGGGAGCGGGGGGTTTTACCCAAAAGCTGGAAAGAGGCGGTTATTGTCCCTATAAGGAAACCAGGTAAGGACCCGTCAAACCCGAGCAATTATAGGCCCATCGCCCTTACGTCACATATGGGGAAGGTGATGGAGAGAATGATTGCTGATAGATTGATGTATCAGATAGAAAGTAAAGGTAGCATGTCCATCCATCAAAGTGGTTTTAGAAAGGGGAGGGGAACTATGGACCCAGTTGTGTGTTTGGAGACTGATGTTCGTAAAGCTCAAGCTAATAAAGAGTCTGTTTTGGCTGTATTCCTTGACGTAGAGAAGGCGTACGATATGGTCTGGAAAGAGGGCTTGATGATTAAGGTAAGTGAACTTGGTATATCAGGGCGTGCTTTTAATTGGATTAAGGGTTTCCTATTTGACAGATTTATCCAGGTTAGGATAGGAGCGGCCTTGTCTGGTTATTACCCAGTGGAGAATGGGACTCCCCAAGGGAGTGTGATAAGCCCTCTGCTCTTCTCCATTATGATTAATGATGTATTCAAGAAGGTTGAGGATGGCATTGGGCTTTCACTTTTCGCTGATGATGCTGCAGTATGGAAGCGGGGGAGAAATATTGGCCATATAGTATTGAAAGTACAGGGGGCAATCAGTTCTGTGGAGAAATGGTCATACGCTTGGGGCTTTAAATTCTCTATAGAGAAAACTAAGATGTTGTTGTTTACAAGGAAGAGGAATATGAAGGTGATACTGAAAATGTATGAACAAGAAATTGAACAGGTCAGGGAATTTAAATTCTTAGGTGTATGGATGGACTCTAGATTGACATGGAACTCTCATATTTCATATGTGATCAAAAAATGTAAGTGTGTTTTAAATGTGATGCGTTGTCTTCGGGGGATGGATTGGGGGGCTAGTAAATCAGCCTTGAAGAAGATTTATATAGCCTTGATTAGATCCATGCTGGGTTATGGGTGTGTGGTTTATGACTCTGCGGCAGTGACGTCCCTTAAAAAGTTGGAGGTGATTCAGGCGCAGGCGCTAAGGCTGTGCTGTGGAGCATTTAGGACTTCCCCTGTAGCAGCCCTTCAGGTAGAAGTGGGAGAGATGCCACTAGCCCTGCGAAGGAAACAATTAATCATGCACTATTGGGTTAATCTCAAAGGGCACTCAGAGAATCTTAATCCTGCTGTTCATACTTTGCAGAAGTGTTGGGAGAGTGAGCGGGGAAAACAGGAGTGCTTTGGTTGGAAGGGTAATAGGCTTGCAGATGTGATGCTTTTCGCTCAGATGCGGTTTTCCCCCATTGTGGCGTTGCCTGTAACTCCCCCATGGCTGTTTCCTCCAGTTAATGTGGACTTCAGTATCCTGGAAAAGATGAGGTCACGCAAGCCACCCACTGATGTAACTCTGATAGTGGAGGATAAGCTAAGATTCATTTATGGCGGCTTTGTGTCAGTTTTTACAGATGGTTCAAAGGACCCTGAGTTGGGTTGCACAGGATTCGCATTTGTCATCCCGTCTCTGCACATCGCTGTAAAAAAGAGGACTCCAGATAATTTATCAGTATTTACAGTTGAGTTGTTGGCAATTTTAGATGCCCTTCAGTGGCTGGAGGGTGCCAACATAAAGGAAGCAGTCATATGTTCTGATTCATGCTCTGCTCTACAAGCGATCAACTCTTTCAGGTCTACTAGTAGACAAGATGTACTTCTTGAGGTCTATGAGAGCCTATATAGGTCTCAACAAAATTTGCATGTCTCTTTTATGTGGGTTCCTGCTCATAGGGGTATTGAGGGGAATGAGGAAGCTGACCAACTGGCTAAGCAGGCGGTGGTGGCAGAAGTTCCAGATATGGAAGTAACTCTCAGCAGAGCAGAAAGTAAAGCTCTGGTCAGAGATTATTTTATCAAGAAATGGCAGGATGACTGGGAAAGGGCTGTGAAGGGGAGGCATCTTTTTGTTTTTCAGAAAACTGTGGGTTTAAAGGGAAGAGTTGCGATAAGGAGTACAAAGGAGGAGAGAGTTATCACTCGAATCAGAATAGGACACACTCAATTAAATAAGTCACTTCACATCATAGGGAAACACCCATCGGGTCTTTGTGATTATTGCAGGAAAGAAGAATCAGTAGAACATGCATTACTTCATTGTGATAAATATATTCTTCAGAGGAAGCCAATTCTTCAAGAGCTTAGGAATCAGGGAAAAGGCATCAGTCTGGTTAATTATATCACTAGTGTTAAACAGAGTACTTTTTTCACCTATTTAAAAGAAACAGGTTTATTTGACAGGATTTGAAACTCAGGCACACTCACACACGCGCACACACACACACACACACACACGCACACACACACACACACACGCACACACACACACACACACCACAACTCTTGAGATTTAGGGAATGTAGACTCTGGCTCTTTTAGGACAGTAGAGGGCGGACATGCGCCTAATCTGAGCGCTACTCGCCCATTAAACCCTCACAGAAGAAGAAGAAGAAGTAATGGGATTGTAGCAGCAGAGGACAGCATTGCAAGCAAGTTTGTCAACGGTGATGAAATCGAAAGAGCAGAGGAGGCTTTTATTTTGAAGGCATGATACCATCCCCAGCAAGCGCGTGTAGCCTATCTGTTGTCAGTGAATGTTACATTGTGGAATACGTAGAGTAGCCTACAATGGATGATCGCCTACTGGATCTCACCAAGGAGCAAGAAGCTGTCAAATCCAAATATCCACCCATAGACAAAAAATATGAATGTGAGTTACAAAAGGCTGGTCACATGTAGCTGTGTTGTCGGTCTGTCTGTCAACTACTGAGAAATGCTAGCGATAGCGTCTGAGCATGCATTGCTGTTTATTTTTACGTGATAGAATAAGTTACAATGTGTCTTGGTTGTTGTTGGTAACAATTTCACCACTTGCTAAAAGTAATAGTTGTATCCTTCCCCCTTCAGAGTAGGCCTATTCAAGTTCTACACACACATGGAGTAGAGACAGAGAACATTGCTTTGATCCAGGAAGTAGCCTAGAACTAAGTTGTTTGGAACAGGACCATGGCCTTGTGTTGTTGACGACGCAGCTGTGTGAATTGAATTAGAGCCTCTTCGTGCTTAGTTCTGGGCTACCTGCCTGTGTATATGTTGCCTTCTGACCCTACATCAAGAAGCAGTCGTATCTTTTGAAAATTACAATGAAATGCTGCATTGTGTCAATTACTTCTGCCATGCTGATAATTATAAAGTAGCATCTATATGTCTCTATTGAGAAGCCTCACACAACTTAAAGGTAGACCTATGGATTCATTGTAAGTCTTAAAGGTTGAATAAAGAAGGTGTCTTTGTCAACAATGTTTCTCTGTGTGGATTCTGAAATGGCTCCAAGGTGCATCAGTAAACACAACACAATGATGCAATATCTAAGGAGTTGGATATGGTCAAAGGGGCAGAAGGAGGGGCAGCAGCAGATGACAACAGAGTAGATTCTTTATGGTGCTTCGCAAGGAGATGTATTCATTGTGAAGTGGATGTGAATCTACCGTATGACCCAACACTGGGCCAACAGTTAAGAACCTCAGGAGGTGTAGGTAGACTGCAGTGCATGCAGCGCTGCATATCCAGTTGTCACCAGGGAGATATGCAGCCTTTTGCTTTCTGTTACACCATGACAAAGGTCCTTGTCATTGTGTTGGCACTGATAAGTTTGTTGACACAGGTGAACTAAGGATTTTGTTGAAGAAATATACCTTTACTGCTTTGCAGCAATGTTATGTTTGATTTTAGAAATGTTCCAAATATTCCTATAGTAGAGAAATATCTTGATATTTTAACAACTTCACTAACTCATCTAGCTGGCGGACACCATGACCTCTCAGTTTAGTTTAGTTTAGTTCCAGTGCCAGATTTGAAATTAATTGTGATTCAAAACAAAGAAAATCTCATATTTTATTTGTCTGTTTTGCAGATTTGGATCACACAGCAGATGTACAGTAAGTAGACATGAATCTCCTCACGATTGTTATCATACGAAGAAAAAACGTTTTTTTTTATTGTGAAACTGAATTGGGATAACATTGAAATCTTGTTCTTCTACTTCTGTTCTACAAAGTTAGGGTGTGCATTTTATGAATGAATGAATGAATGAATGAATGAATTAATTAATTAATTAATTAATTAATTAATATTACCACCATCAGGAGGTATTCATTATGGTTTCACATTCATTGGTGTTCACACGTATATAGGTGTATCTTCTCCATGTAATCCATCAGTTTGGCAACCTTAATGCATTTAGTTTATTTCCCTTATTCTGAGAAATTAATGCAAGTATAACCGACCGACACAGACACACATTTCACCAAATGTATGCCCATTGTAGTAACTCCGCTCTTCTCTTCATTTTATTTATTTATTTATTTATTTATTTATTACCTTCCTTTAAATTCCATCAAGTTCATTATTATACATGGAATGTTTCTGAAGATTGATGCAGGTTGTATAAATGTTTTTGACTGCAAAGCTGACTCTGGTCAGGCTTGTTTGCTTACTTTGTAAATCTTAATGAAAAGCATTTATGCGTGGGCTTTATACATGTTTTAAAATAATTACTAAAATATCACCTTGGACCTTCAATGAACACAGCTAGTGATGAAATGATGAATAAAGTTACTGTATTACTTAACGCCATGCACTAGGATTTTTATTTAACAAACATTTCGACTTGCGCCTTCTTTTCATTAAGTAAGTTAACTTGCATGCATTTATTGGACCAACGTACACACCTCAAACGGTATGCATAAACTGAAGTAATGATGAAGAAAGTTGCCGGAATATTAAAATGTTTTCCCTATTTGGTCCTTTATTTCTAATAGGGACAGTGAAGAGCGACAGGATGTGAGTGGAGAAAGAGAGATGGGGTAGGGTTGGGAAATGACCCAGGCCAGATTCGTACCTGGGTGACCCTGGGCATGCAAGCCCATATGGCAACATAGCGCCCCCCCCTCCCCATGACTATTCTTAGTACCTCATTTGTTATCTGTTTCCCCACAGGCTCCACTCGTGGGGTAATTCCCTGGAGGAGGCGTTTGAGCAGTGCGCTATGGCCATGTTTGGATACATGACGGACACAGAGACAGTAGAGCCCATTGATACCGTTGAAGTGGAGTCGGAAGGTAAGGTTGCTGTCTTGAAATACACTTCCATGTTCCAATTTCTTCCAACTTGTATACTGTAGGTTGCTGATCAGAAAAACTGTAAAAACGCCCGCACACTGGCCACTGGCCAATATGGCTCTGCCATCCAGTCGCTCTAGGTACACCCAGTCAAGATTGTTCTCCGTTGTGGTACCCAAGTGGTGAAACGGTCTCCCAGAGGCAGCAAGACTAAGCACATCTCTTGCAGCCTTCAAGAAACAACTAAAGACCTTCCTCTTTCGAGAGAATCTACTAGACTAATGCTTGAGCTGGCCTTGCCCCAGGGCAGACTCCTGATGATGTTTAGTTTAGTTTAGTTTGTGTGTGTGTGTGTGTGTGTACTCGTTATTTACTCTTTATATTAAAAAAAACCAACAACAAAAAAACTAACACCTCTTTGCAACTGCACTTGTTGTTCTGTATATCTCCTGTGCACTTTGTATTTGCTTGTGATGTTGGCTTGATTATGTCCTCTTTTGAAAGTCGCTTTGGTTATAAAGCATCTGCCAAATGCAATGTAATGTAATGTAATGTAATATAACCATTACAGTAACAACATTTTGGTCTTAGACAATCAGGTAAAAATAATTGATTTCCTTCCAAAAAGTAGAAAGTTCACACAGGTGATTTCACATAGTAGCTCACATACCTGCCTTCAGTGCACATTATGATGACCTGAATCAAATCTGGGAAGGGGCTTTAATTACTTTCTGAACAAGGGCTTAACACATCAGCTAAAGAGTGCATGCTGACCACCAGAGGGAGCTAGCAACTTGGCAGAAGACATAACCATGCTGTTTGAATCACTTGAAGTCAGTGTTGTGAAATCTTCACCCACAGAGATCTTAGTCTTTTTAAAAAAAATAAACTGACATATTCTTTCCAAAGGACTTTATTAAAAGCCCTTTATGAGTACAGTGTGAGGGTGTTTTGCTCCCAGAACTTGTACTATTTGTTTTGGCATGATCTCCCCATTATGTTGAAATCAATGGATGCTTTGAAATTCACCTCCATCATTGGCAGAGTGCAGCGCTCTGGGATCCTGAGTACATTTGTGAGCTGTGCAGTGCTGCTAAATCTTGCCTAGTCACTCCCACCCATCCTAGTGACACAACACTGAGCATTGTTGAAATCTGTGATAATCATGCAAGCTCAATCTGCCATTTTTGCCCGTCTCAGAATTGCTTTGTGTGGAAAATACCTGGGCCACCCAAGAAGATTGAACTCTGGTGTCCACGGGAGCAAGTTAAAAGCCCGATTCGCACAGGACTTTTATTACCTAAGGACTCCTGGTAATTCGGAATAATTGCGGAGATTGAGAGAACGTTTCTTTGCCAGCAATGCTGAGTTCCCATGCGAGAACTATTAGAGGAGGGGTTACCTGTGGAGATGAAGGAACTAAACACAGTCAGCAACCTGAAGTCTGCAAAAGTGTCTGTGTAGTCTGTGTGGTTTAAAAATAAGTGAAAAGTCAGCTCTATTGTCAGTTTCTTCTCATGTAACGAGACATACAAAGGAACAAAATGGTCTTTGTGTCTCTCACTGTCCCAGTCCGCAGACAAGACCATAAAAACACTAAAGTGTCAGACAAGACAAACATGAACACAAACATAAACGGTAACACTTTATTTTAGGGATACATCTATTAGCACTAATATCTACAATGTTCCTGTATAAGTAACTTGTATGGCATGTACAAAGCAAAATCAAACATTTGTTAGGCATGTATTCACAAATGTCTTGTTCATGCACAATAAGGGATTTATTACCAATTTGACCTTAGTAAGGACCTAGTAGGCCTTAGCATTTGCTTAGTACATGCCTTACAAGTTACTTATGCAGGCATTAACATTGTATGTATTAGTGCTAATAGATGTATCCCTAAAATAAAGTGTTACCACATAAACATAAACACAAACATAACAAATAAGAAGAGTACCTAAATTATCCTTGCTAAGTGCCAAGCTCAGTGTTATTTATGAGTATGGGCCCAGTGAGTGCTAAGAAAACATTTCAGACAATACTGTATTTCACTACAGCAAATTGTGGATATACTCTTGGAAGAGCTTTAATCCTCCTGATTTGGGACATTGCACAAGTGGTAAATCCCCTGACATAAAAGCTCTTTACAAGAGCAATGAGGCAAACCACTCACATAGTCTAGGAGAGGACTCAATACAGTAGGACTGTGATAAAGACTGTGATGAAGACTGATGAAATGGAACAACAGAAAATAATGAGAAGGGGCAGGGGAAAGGCCAGGGAAGTTAAAGTCCATATGCCTCTGGGAATAGATAGGATTTAAGGTGCTTCTTGAGCGTAGCCAGTGTGAGGGCCTGGCATATGTTGGGAGGTAGACTGTTCCAGAGCGTGGGGGCAGCAACACAGAAATCTCTGTCACCAACAGTACAAAGTCTGGCTCGGGTGATGATAAGATTGTCCTTTTCAGAAGACCGCAGAGACCTGGACTGGGAGTGGAGTGATTTGTATTTTTTGTACTCAATACGGGAATTCACTGGGAGCCAGTGAAGCTGAGTGTGGGAGTGATGTGTTGCCACCGCTTTGTGCAAGATATAATTCTGGCAGCTGAATTCTGAACATACTTTAGTCGGCCCAAGGCTTTGTTGGGTAGGCCATACAGTACCCCATTGCAGTAGTCCAGGCGGGAAGTAATGAATGCATGGATAAGTGTTTCAGTCACAGAGTCGGAGAATGAGGGCCGTAGTCTGGAGATGTTCTTCAGATGGGAAAAGGCAGATTCGGTGATGTTTTAGATGTGAGACTGGAATGAGAGGGAAGGGTCAAGGATGACACCTAGGTTTCGCACCTCTGAGGATGGCCTTATGGTATAGCCGTCCACATCCAGGGACAGATCACCAACCTCCTTGGCCCGGACATGCATGTGGCATCAGATTTTTCTTCCTTTTTATTTATGATCTAGTCCTACTCTGGTTGCACCGGATTATAACTTTAGAAGCACGGAGTATGCATTTCCTTTGTTCTTCTGTTAACCGCATGCTATTGTGTTTTGTTGTCTGAGTCCGTTACTAAACTTGGAAAACCTACTTGACGAGTTACTTCTTGAACTTGAAAAACTCCCCAGGCGTGACATGAAAATAGAACACTATGTGTATGTTTCATGTTGGCCCAAAATGATGCATCTACCATGACATTGCCTACAGGGAGGAACCAAGCTATATTCCTTTATTTGTAGACAAGGCTGTTTTCCCCATTTCTCATCTTATATTGATGAGTGAGTGGTATGACCAGTATAGCCTAAGGCTGTACCTCCCCCTTGATACCTTGTCCTTTGAAACATTTGGAAGCGTTACATCCTCAGGGATGTTGCATTTCTGCAACCAGCAAAAACTAGAATGACATTCGGTGAGTGAGAAAAATGGGTGTTGCCTTGATGGAAAATGTGTTTCAAGAGATGTTCCATGGTGATACAGGTGAATTGGTGGCATGTTAAATGGAATGAACCATTCAACACACCCATACACCATGTACAGTACTGCTATGTTTTGATATGGTGTTCGCTCTATCAGAGACCTGTCATGGCTTCCATGCAGTTGCTTTTCAGTCCTCTGCAGTTATGTCTTCATGGGAGGAAGCCAAAAGAATGAGGAAAGAATGGAAGGAAAGAGAGAGTGTGTGTGCGTGTGCGTGTGCGTGTGTGTGTGTTCGCGTGTGCGTGTGTGTGTGTGTGCGTGCGTGCGTGCGTGCGTGCGTGCGTGCGTGCGTGCGTGCGTGCGTGCGTGCGCGCGCGCGCGCGAGAGAGAGAGAGAGAGCGCGCATGTGTGTGTGATAGAGAGAGAGAGAGTGTGTGTGTGTGTGTGTGATGGAGAGAGAGAGAGCGTGTGTGTGTGTGTGTGTGTGTGTGTGTGTGTGTGTGTGTGTGTGTGTGTGTGTGTGTGTGTGTGTGTGTGTGTGTGTGTGTGTGTGTGTGTGTGTGTGTGTGTGTGTGTGCATGGATGAGTGAGTGAGTGCACACTGAGTGGGTGGATTGGAAGCTACTCTATATGTTTGTATCTGTGTCAGTTACGGGGTGTGTGTGTGTGTGTGTGTTTATATGAATTTGTTTGCCTATTAGTCATTGGTATGTGTGCGTTGGTAGGTGTGTTAGGACGATTCCCATCGTGAGAAAATCAACATCCCACCGCTAGAAAAAATGAGTAGATTTTGCCATTCTATGTTGACGAGTATCGACCTGATTATCCATGGCTACAAGGGCGCATGCATGACCATTTTAATAGTAGTGGCTGGTGCTAAATCATTCAGAAGGTCTTCACAGTATTAGCAGCCTAAACAGAACCCGACCCAAGGGGAAATTATTACTGACCACCATCACAAACTTCACAGTCACAGTCACAGTCAACACATACTGTAGTGTCGGAGCCATTCCCAGTTTATTTTAGTTTATTTTGCCATTTCTTGATGCCAGCATTTTTTTTGCATTTTGTGCGGCTATGCCCCCTACAGGTGAAAGATGCTTATAAATTGGGAGGCTACCTGGTGGAGGTGTGGCTGACTGGGAGCGCAGAGTCTTTGACCTCACCTGTCTTTCTGTGACTCACTAGCCAGGCCGTGCCCTCCAAGTGACTCAACACATTCATCATTGCTTCTAGTCAGGCCATACAATGTTGTTTCTGAGCTCCTGAAAAATTGGGAACTCCTCCCACTATGTCGGGAAGCATACAACCAGTAGCAAACAAAGAGAGGCAGGTCGACCATGTCGTTTTGGAAATGTTAATTGTTATGCTCTTGGTTAGACTAAGTTTCGAAGAGATTTGAAAGTCGATAATCAGGCTAGTGACTCACCTGCTCTGTTGAACATTGTGCTTAGTGAAGTTACACAGTCTTACACAGTCACTTAACACAGTCTGTCTTTGTTTTCAATGACTAAAGGAGCCTTATTTGATTTGCTCGCACATGACAGACATCAAGACATCAAACGTCATTGAACATTGAGATAGTAGACATAATGCGGTACGTACACTCAGACATTTTCGGACAAAAGTAAGACACAACATGGACACTGACGGGCAACACAAAACACAACATTCATGGCAGTCAGACACTATACACTTCCAGGAAGGTCCAATGCAAGGTCACTGTGGGGGAGGTTGTTTAGTACAGTGATGGCAGATGGAACCAAGCTTTTGTTGAAGTGTGCCCATTGCCATCTGAATGCCATTTAACTGTGGCCCGATTGAAGCAATGTGTGGGTGGGGGGGGATTAGTGTGGCCTCTGTTTGCTGAGTGTGCAAGGCGTATGACAGTTTTGTGGTTGAGATCAGTTAGGTTGTTTGTGTGTGTGTGTGTGTGTGTGTGTGTGTGTGTGTTTGTTTGGTGGTAGCAGACAGGAAGTTGGTTACTTACAATTATTGGTTACAAGATAAATATTTGACCGTCTGGACATGCCTAACTGAGCATCCTCTTGGGGTAGGAGGGGTTGGCACTGTTGAAGTTTGGAATGGAATGGATCATCTGATTTCATCCTATTGGTGTGATATGCCATTAGGTGTATCGACATTCCGCAACGACTGCATGCGTTGACGGACAACACTGCGTTCTGGACTGGAAATGTTGCATGATGGTTAGAAATCTTGTCCGACTTACCAAATTTCAGTAATGCGACGTGTGTCATGGTGTCAAACTCTCGTGGGATTAATGCGATTGCAGACAGATCTTGATGTGTAGACGCGTTATCCTGCACCCCCAAAAAAGTGTGCAACGCACCCCACCTAACAACTCCTCTCCACCCTTCCCCCTAACATGTGATGTGCTACGTAGATCAAGCTGGTGCGAGTTCATCGCCTCCTATTGCCAAATACCACAGAAGATGTCTTGTCCAACAAGATGAAGCCCAGATGTAACGTGTAGGGAAATGGTAATCAAGCCAACGTGATCTAACTAGTTCAGCTATTCTCAGTTGACCTCATCACATTTGCCAGAGGAAATGTTGGCTGGCACCATTCTTATCACCTTCAAGCATTACTCACCATTGTTTTCACACCATTATGTGTCAAAACCCGGAGGTTATCTGTAACACCAGGAGTCAGCTAGTCTGCTTCCTGCATTCATTGCAGCTGAAATCAGTCTCTTGACACGTTCCCCACAAATGACCGTTCCGCTTAAGTTCACATCCCACATGGGGACGTGAATTTGAATGCCGAAGCCCTCGTAAATTTTGCCATAGGACATGCTGACTGTTGGATTACTCATTTGAATTCTCATTTCTCACCATTCTTATCACCCTCTAAGATTACTCACACCATTATGTGTCAACACCCGGAGATTATCTGCAACACCAGGAGTCAGCTAGTCTGCTACCTGCATTCATATCAGAGTTAAAAAATCTCTTTGACACTTTCCCCACACCCTGATGAATTCTCTTAACACCCACAGATGACCGCTCCGCTGAAGTTCATATCCCACATGGGAACGACGTGAATTTTCACTGCTGGCTGTTATTGTGCAACCTCCAGAGGGAGAAAGCATAGCAAAATATGAGCATGTATGAGGTCTTAACGGAACACCGTTCTGGCAGCATGCAAACCAGCATGCTGGTCTAATCACAACATTCATGCTAAGCTAAACTTCAAAGAGTGTTTTCACACCTGGTCCCTTTCAGCTATTTAAGCAGACTCAGACTCAGCTTTTTCTGTGGATATGTGAACGCTCCAAAGTGTACCCATAGCCCTCGGAAGTGAACCGACTTTTATTGGCGTGGTCTCAGTATGGTTCGCTTATGAGTCCTGACAAATTACACCTTTGACTTGGTGCAATCACTTAAGGAGAGCTCTAGAGGACCAGCTGTGATCGAAAAGAGGACTAACACACCATAAAAACCTGATGGGACCTGAAAGAGTATCCGGTTCTTTTTGTAATACACTCACAATATGAACAAAATCAGAACATTAGAGTCCATTGGCTGTCGGTTCACTTTTTGGTCCACTAAAGAGCACTCTGAGTTTGGTTTACTTAAAGGGGACTAGGCGTGAAAATACCCTAATTTTTTATGGCTAGATCTGGAGGTCCTACTTTCAGATTCGGATATCTCTGTAGAGCTGTAAAGCTATGCTGCTTACATACAAGACGGTGTTAAAATGGGCCCATTACGTACCATGGAAAGAAAGATTGTTGCATTCATAGTTGCCATTATAAAAGATTAATTTTCACTTATCTGTCATCACAAGGAGTTCAATAGTAGTCTACCTTCAGGGCAACTATAAATAACAATGATTTCTTCTCTCTTCTTTTTGGCACAGGAGATGACATGGAGTCTCTACTATTCCATTTCTTAGATGACTGGCTGTTCAAGTTCAGCGCTGATCTATTCTTCGTCCCACGGGTATTGCTCCATATATATTTCATATTGTTACTGTACCTCCGCCAAGGAGGTTATGTTTTTGGTCGCGTTGGTTGGTCTGTCTGTTTGTTTGGATGAAGTCTGCTCCAATCTTTATGAACTGACAAAGATTTTTGTCTTCTTTTAGGGTGTTGACCAAAATAATGTATAACTGAATAGTAAGAAGAGGTCACACCATGCATCAACTTTTTTTTTAATTACACAGACATGTTTCGGCATTCTGCCTTCGTCAGTGGGTTCTTCTAACACTGAGGAATGCAGAACGCTGAAGCACATCTTTGTTCATTTATAGCGTGACCTCTTCTTACTTTTCATATTGTTTCATATGATCATATCACTCCTGAGTGATCTGTAGCTGCTTTGTAATGAAGTATCTGTGGGATCTTGAACAGATTCCTTCACATCACTTCACTTTTGACATTACACCATCTCTGAAGTATCTATGATGTGAAGAGTTAAAAGTTTCCAAAACACCTTTTACCTGCCTAAGGGATGCTGTTGTCGTGTCCTGTTCCCATAGTAACTGGCCAAATATGAGGATGCTTGAATCAATGTTCAATGCCGATATTGTTCTCTGCTAATACAGTGAATGTGGTTTTTTTTTCCACAGGAAGTTAAAGTTGTACACATAGACAGAATGCGTTTCAAAATCCGATCGATTGGGTGAGTTCACATTCTCCAGATGAAATGACAGTATATGGCAGTGTTTCCCTTGGTCCAAATAACATTGTGTGGTGCACATGTAAAGATGTTGGACTAGCACGAACATCATGTGTACCCATGTCTCTCACACTCAGTCTGTCTGCTCTGTCTGTTGCTTTGTATGTGTGGGAGGAAGGATAATGAAGGGTGGAGGGGGGTGGAGACTGTGCTGCATCACAGATGAGTCTAGGAATGTGATTCATGTGATCATGTGATAAGATTGTTCATATTTGAGGTTATTTTTGGATTTGGGGTATCCAAACAGTAAGAGAGAAAGTTAAACATGACAAAGCCAACTCAACATTTGTCAGGCGTCATATCTGCTCTGTCAGTATGTAGACTGTTGGGCTCCGTAGAAACAACCATTTGTCATTGAAGAGATAATGGGAGGAACAGGTCAAATTGTCTGTGTTTACCCAACTTTTAGAAATCAGCTTATTCTGTTCCTGGAACTATTTTTAATGCATAAGCAAAGGTAAATGAACTTTGATTACTGTATGTCGGAAAGGAAGGAGCTCCGTGTATTCAGTCTCTGAATGTTCTTGCAGCAAAAAATATTCTTCTGTCCAAAAAGGGGGTCAGAGCAAAAAAAACTTTGTGAACCACTCATTTAATTCACGGGTTAATGTAGAGAACAGATAATATTTAGGTTAAGCTTACATGCAGAACTTTATTGACAGATGTATAGTACTGTTAACTGATTAAAACTTTTTGTAGAGTAACTAATTAGTGTGACCACACACACTGTGAAGCCAATCCCTGAGAACAACCCCACCCTGGCAATGCATTTTCATGTGGATAGTGTTTATTTTCAAGGGCTAGACCTGTGTTTCCCAACCTTTTTTGTCTTGCGTACGTACCCCTAAGCCATTTTGTCAAACCATGAGAAACCCCTCCCTCACTCATACTCTATATCTCTTCCTCTGTCCCAGTGACTGTGCTCCATACATTCATTATTATTAATGAATGTGTAGTGATTTTTTTGTTTCATCTTAGAAAGCAAGCTTTCCTGTAATGGGTCAGGGGACACTCAACATTATTTGGAGACATGTGCATCTACTTGGCGTGGCCACAAGACTGAAGCAACAAAATATCACAATGCATCATGGGACAACAAGACAATGGACAGAGGATGAACTGCCAAATGGGACCCGACATGCACCAAAGAAGTAGCCTAGCGAGCTAAACCCCTACAGCTGAATTTGCTGCCTCTAGGGGCGTCTAGATTTCTAGGCTACCAAATAAGCTCACTCCATGAACTGTGGGGGAGGGAAATGGTTAAATATGGTTGTCTTCTATATCCACTTCAGAGCTCACTGGGCGGAATACTTGGTGTCTCTCACCACACAGTAACTTCTCTAGCCGTTAACAATAAAATCTGCAGTGCTTACCATCTGAGTTGCTTGTCTGCCGATATTATTTTTTTTTACTACAAATGTCACTATTATATAGTGGTATTTGTTGTTGTTGTTATTATTATTATTATTATTATTACTTTGAGCAAATCCCACTATATCCCCTAGTGGTACGCGTACCCCTGGTTAGGCAACAGTGGGCTACACCACAGTCTTTCTCTATTCTTTCATCCCTAAAGCTTTTGTGGATTGAGTTGACATTGTGTTGGAAGCAGTCCACCATTTACCAACAGTAATTTACAGCTGAGACGGTGTGGAGACTTCTTTAAGCCAGCACAAGCTGGTTATTTCCAACGGTGGTGACATTTATGGCTGTTTGTTTTGTGTCTGGGTCTTTTGTGCACCATTCATTCCCCGTACCCACCCTGGCCTCCTGCCTGTGATTATGAAAATTAGAGGCTTCATGATCCTGCATGTGACAGTTCAGTATTACGATTGGCTGACAGTGGTGAGTCAGTGTGGCATGATGCAAATAAGTGACATGTGACATTTACTGTATGTGTTTGTGTCCTTTATTTCCTTCACAGGTGGGGTGAGGAGTTCAGCCTGCCAAAGCATCCACAGGTGAGAACATGCGTCTGAGGTTAGGTAGCAGAAACACACAATGGTCTTCATTCATGGCCAATAGAAAATGCACACTTACCTCAATCGTGAGGGGCCAGAACAGGAAAGGAAAGAAAACGAGGATTAAGTTTAGAGGTTGATGGATGGGGTGGCGTGCCCGTCCACCTACTCCTTGTCTGTGCAGGTTTGTTCATCTACTCTTTGAGTGTATAGTGTTTCCCAACGGACTAGGAGAAGGAGTGGTGCTTTTAGTTGACAAATAATGTAAACTCCACTGTTGCACAAGATTCAGTGCTACAAAAATAAAAATATCTCCCTAAATGTCAACATCCTGCAACTTACAAAGAAACGTAATCTCTGTACACCTTTTCTGCTTCCAGTTTTATAGAATACAACCTTTAGACCTATGAGGCCTTTGCCATGTCACAGTTTATACACGCATACCCTAAAGCAGTGGTTCTCAAAACGTTTGCTGCTGGGTCTGTTGAATCTAAGAGTATTTTCTTTATGTAAACAGTCCTTTCTGTCCGCGACCCCCATCCAGTACCTCCGCGACCCCCAGATTGGGAACCACTGCCCTAAATCTACTGTTGGAAATGTATCAATTGATCAACACGGAAATGGTCAGATTTCAAACTCCACAGTGGGTCTTTAGTTGTGTGTGTACACAGCGTGCAAATGAAAGCCACCAATGTTATCACAGCCTTGTGAACAAAACATCATGCACCGCTACTGCTGAATGCATATAGGGTAGACACCATAGTGTTTGTCCATGCCGGTGTGCTACCTCTAAGTAGGATAGGATATGATAGGATACGATAGGATTAGCCTTTATTGTCTCATCTGGAGCGAAATTTGTTTAGGGGCACAGAGAGTCTGACACGGTTAAATATGCTTGTCTTATACGTCCTATTGACAATTACGTCCTATTGACAATTACAATTTAATTGTCAATAGGACGTTGCAGACTTCCTGCACAATATAAGAACCTTAAAATTACAACAAATTTGTGCCACCACGAGGCAGATTTTCACATACCTGCAGAGTGGCACTTTTTTGCCACATCACATGGCAAAGGTCCATGTGATGGCGTTGGAGGACAGTTAAATGGCTTGCTGCACGAGCAAGTCTGCAACGTCCTATTGACAATTAAATTATAACGCCATACCAACTGTTTGAATTTGTCAAGGATAATGTCAAGAACATCCATTGCCAGTTTGCCACAACAGAGATGTACCATCATGAAGCTGAGAACCTGTTGAAAAGGTTTGAATCTGCAAGAACTATTCCAGGTACTCAAAAACTACACAGCTTCTGCCCATTGTCAATGGACACAGTGGAAGTTAGGCCATTTTGAGCATTCAGAGAAGGCAGAGTTGAAAGAGTGAGCTCAGTAAAGGAATGTGTTACATTTTCAAGCATCAAAGGGTATGTTGTAGCTGTATATGATGGCAACTGGTGGCTAGCATGTGCTGAGGAATGTATGCCGAGCACTGGAGAGGTGAAACTGAACTTCCTGCATCCTCATGGGCCATCTCCATCCTTCACTTTTCCCTTCAGACCAGATAGACTGTCATGGATCATCAGGATGTGCTTCTGGTAGTGGAACCTGTAACTGCAACGGGACGTACTTATACATTATCTACAAAAGACACAGCTGCTGCTTCAAATGCACTGGTAGAGTACAAAATGAGAGTGTAGCCATTGATTATCTCTTTAAAGTACGGTAAAGGGAAGATGGCACAGGTACACAGAGAAGGAATGTTCAAACATTCACATATCATCATTTGGTGTGTATAAATGGACATCTGCCTTAGTTTCTGAAACCTGGGACCATGGACACTGACCATTTTTGTTTTGTTTTTGTTTTGTCATGTGATGCTACTATGGTATTACCATATTATTAGTAAGTGGTCTGTATGATGCCATATTTGTGAGTCAACTTCTCTCTGAAATGAATAACAAACCGAACACCAGCATTTAAGGTGCTGCTCATGACATTGCCGGCTACATTTGGACAAGGAACTGGCCATTTTAAAATATGAGTTTTTTAGATATTCAATTTTTAATTTTTCAATTTATCATAATTCATATTCTGAGAGTAGTTGTATTCCAAGGTGATTGTGTACTATGTAGAGCCAGAAAAGAGCTTTCAAACAACACCACAGGCATCTTTTTGTGACTAACACTGACTGATATATTCAAGGCTGAATGTATAGTGTCCTACCCTCACATGTGAACCTTTCCTAGTCTGTTTCTCCCTTAATATTAGTGTCAGATTCAAACCAATGCAGTTCTGGGGTGCTACCTTGCTACTGAAAAGGCACACCAAGTATGATTGAAATCCGGGTCGGTCGGGTCCCAAAGTGTCTGATTTCACGTGAAATGACCCAATATATGCCAACTTCTGTCACAGTTACAGCATGTAGCGTCAAAAGCTTGTTTTCGTGCGTTGTTTCATGTGCACTCATTGGTGCATGGTCGACACGGGTCAACCCATTGCTCCATATGTATCTTCATATTTAGAAGTTCATATCAAGGTCGAATGGTGATTTTTTTTAAAAGCAATGATGTGATTCCCAGCACTGTTCCCTTCTTTACATGATAATGATCATCGCAGAAAGGCTTCATCTTTTGAACTTCTTTGGGTGTTTGATGCAGCCAAGAATGGTTATTGGACAGGGGGGTGGGGAACTTCTCATCCACTTCATCTAGACTAAATTGCTCTGTCTTGTCATCTTTTGAACTGTGTTCAGGGAACGGAGGTCAAAGCAATTACATATTCAGCCATGCAGATACACGAGACGGAGAAGCCGGAGATCTTTGTCATCATTGACATCTAAGGATGGGAGGTCTCCCAAGACATGGCAGCGATGAATGCAGACGTGTCAAATCCGGGGTTCAGAAAGTAAAATCCCTGCCACAAATTTGATCCAACTAGCTTTGAATCAGTGAGTACTGAAGACCCGGGGTGCGTTTCTCGAAACCCGTAGTTGCTAGCCAGTTAACAACTCAGGCAGTTACCACTTGGAAATTGCATCGCAAACAACAAAGTAGATAACACGGTTAGCAACTATAGTTTCTAGAAATGCACCCAGAGTTTTATAAAGTAGAAGTACTCTTCTGTAGTTACAACACTAGCAGTATGATATGACAAAGTTGAAACCATGTAACATCATACCACAACTGTTGTAATTACATCTGTAACAGTACTTGCACTTCTACTGTATATAACTCTGCTCAAGACGTGTAGGCCTACAGTAGACCAGTCACCTGTGTGAGAAAAAACTGGCAGGGTTTTTACTTTCTGGGATGGGGTTTGGACACCTGCGAAGAAACACATATTCACAGACTGATATGTAAGAAATAGCATTATGTGCCATTACTATCAAAATATATTTTTGGACATGTGTTTTTTTTAATGGCCTGTTGGAAGACCTAACTGCCACAGTATAGATGACCAAGTGGTCATATTAGTTTTATTTGGTTTGAAAATGGATCAATATTTATTAAAATAATGTTTTGCCTTTTGAAATGTCTGTCTTGACTTTCTGTTCATACAAAAACTATTGTAGTTTTAATGAAACAATGTAGAAATGTATTGCATAAACCACAAAAATATCCTCTCCTCTTTAATGCTCATTTTTTTTCTTTCAAAATTCAAACCTGTTATAGCCACATTCTCAACAATCGTATTACTTTCTCACCCCTCGTAGCCACACAGAAATTCATTACTTTTGTTCAAGTCTATTTCAGTGTAAAACCCAAAAAATGCAAATTGTGCACGAGTAAAAATCTGGTGTCATTTTAAAAATGGGACATTTCAAAACAGACATTTGAACGAACAGGGATGCCATAAATCGTTTTTAAAAGTGAAATGGTGTGTTAAGCGCTGCTTCTTCGACCCTCAGTAGAGCAGTCTTAACGGGTGTTTAGATCGAAGTGGATCCATTGCATACTTATCTGCTTCCAGATTCCAGAACCAAGGAGATCTCAACCGAGAACATGTATTAGTGTGTTTGGCATCAGCTGCCTCTAACCCAGAACCTGCGGATCAAGGACCTTTTATCCGGCCCCTGACATAATTTCAATGTTATGCAGCTTCACATGAAATATAACACATTTTGTAAAGGAAATTACATATGCAATACAATCAAGTTATATTCAGGGGACCAAGAGAAGGTGGGGTCTGTTTTAAAGCTGGCTCGCTGCCTTCCATATAGGCCTTAAGTGCAGGGGGACATCCTGGTTTGTGTTCATAGTGCGGCCCTCGGAGGACTTTGACACCCCTTGGACGAATTTGAAGTAGCCCCTTGAATGAAAGAGGTTCCCAACCCCTGCTTTAACCGATGGACATATTTACACATTTAGTGTGTAATTAAGTTTTAGCTGACTTAGTAGTCAGTTATGCTGTATGGTTAACCTAAATGTGCATCATTACCTCATTTTGACTTTTTTTAATTACAAGACTCAAGCTAAGACCTAGAAAAGGAAATAGAAAATTTCAAGCTGATGAGAAACGCCACGTGGTGTATAAAAGCCATGTAATTAGACCGAAACAATATAAAACACACACACACACACACACACATAAATAAGTGCCTTATACTTGTACATGATTATTGTAAACCCCACCCTACATACTACCCTCTGTCACCCTTCTACACACTCAGTCCATGTTCTCCCACACAATCCATGGTCACACAGCACACATGGTAAACCACAGCTCAGGCACTGTGTCCACTGTGTGACATACTTCCAGAGGATTTGTACGCGTGTGACAAACATCCTTGTATCAGTTCCGTCTTTTTTCCAGCTACTCTCGAGGGCGCTGTGGCGCAGCGTGCTAAGCCCCCCACATCTGGGCTTGCATGCCCATGGGTTCGAGTCCAGCCGGAGTCATATATCTTCACCTGTCCTGTCTGAATGAGAGCTAAAATGCCCCACCCCCCCAAAAAAAAATCCAGCTAGTCTCTGGTTATGTGACAAGCATTTCCGTTGCTCCCATTCAACCTGTTCATTTCAGTGTCATCGTTTTGTTCTGACGGGTGATTTGACTTCTTTCTTCGAGCTCTCCACATGTGGAATAACAAAAGGCCAGCACACACGATACTGAGGATGACACAAGTACACGTGAGCGCCACACTGTCCCCTCTTGTGCTTGTTGGGACTTGTCCTGAAATGAGCACAGACAGACATGCATGTTGATGATCAAAAGGTGTTTGTGTTATCCTGTGCTTTGAGCCAACCATAGCCTAATTATAACCAACACTAATTTATCATGACAGTGTTAAAGCATTAGGTGAATTGTGTAAACACAGATAAGACAGATGGCTGACACAGAATAACATACCACTAAATGTGGCATGCTATGTTTTCCACAAGAAAACATTTCCCACATTCCCATCGTGCTAAACATCGAAGCGTTGATGACCTGTTTTAACAGTGCTGCCTGTCTGATAATGTTCTCATTGGCGTAAAGAATATCCATGGTACTACAGCACAGGAGACCTATCTTCTCCAAAGACATCACAAGCGTAAAAAAAGTAAATAAAGCCACTGTAGTCTAGCAAATGAAATTCAATCAAGTTGGAAAATACCTAAAAAAAAACCAATACAGTGTTTGGCTTTGGCTTTCTTTGGCTTCCCTCCCTCATTTGCTATTCCACCTGGTAGAAACTAGTTCTGCCATGAAGCTTCACCACCCACGGCATTAGCTCACAAATAGGGATGCACCGATACCACTTGTTTGAAAACCGATAGAAGTACGAGTACATTAATGTATGTACTTGCCGATACCGAGTACCGATACCGATACCTTTTACCACCAAAATACAATGAAAATAAATGCATGGCCTTGTTTTTTTTCCACCTGTGATATTTTTATTGTCCATTTCCATGTAGATTTAAATGTTAGTAAATGTATGAGGTGGCACTTTTTTCCATGCTGCTTTCAAGTCCACAGAATGTGACAAGATTTTGCATTGTTTTGTGTAATAGCAGTATCGTTCCTGGTATCGGCAAGTGCTTGACGAGTATGAGTACAATGAGCAGTATCAGGTGCCGATACCGATACCAGTATCGGTATCGGTGCATCCCTACTCACAAATGATAATAAATCAGAGCTTCACACATCCACTTGACAGAGCACAACAGAGCCTTGTGTCCTGTGAATACTCTCTCCAGACTCATCTATCTGTGTCCTCCTACACCTACAGCATGAGCCAGGGCCGGTTTTTAGCATAGGCCGGCTAGGCGGTCGCCTAGAGCGCCATGTGAAGAAGGGGCGCCGAAATGGCGCTCTCCTATGCGTAATTTTGCGATATGAAGTTTTTTTATGAAGTCGCAATCAACAAAGAGTGGCGAAAGCGCTCCTCACGGCAAAGCGCCCCTCAGCCAATAGTAATATCTCTTCCAACTGTCTCTGGGAAGTCTGTGAACCAATAAACAGACAGTTCTGAGAAAGGGGGCGGGACGAGTGACAGCGTGCGGTCTATTTTGAATTTGGAGACTCACTCGAGAGACAGAGGGGGCAAGCGCAAACAGTAGTGCTGCTCTGCTGGATGGAGATTATTATGTTCTCATTAAACCACTCATTGCATGATGCAGGAGTTTCAGAGGGTGTTTTGGAATTATGTGATTTAATCAGCAACCGTTTGTGATTATGGAAAGCCTAATAGTTATGAGGTTACTATTTGGAATTAGAGAGAAAAAGAGCTTTGTTTTTGATCAGAGAAATCGCTAGTTAGCATGCTAACATTAGCCAAGTATGCCAAGCAATGAAATCCAGTAAAGTAGCTGTTAGTAGCCTACTCACTACTCACTAACACCCACCTGATATCATAATACTTGCTTAGGTTGACAAGCAATGTAAAGTAAGACTGGTGCAATGTTTAAAACAATTTTAGCTGCCATATCTCCTTCCATCCACATGAATTACCTGCTTGTTGTAAGCTTAAAAAAAACATTAATTTCCAGACCAGAATGACATAGCCTACATTAATCATGTAACAGAACCATGCACAGCAGACAAGTGAGGCTATTTACTATATTTTGTATATTATGAAATTCAATAGCGTGACAGCTCTTCTCCCTTTCTCTCACCCTGTCCCTCCAAACACATAGATAGCCCCCTTCTCATTCTCCTACTCACAAATGCACCACTATTTCCAGTCCAGAAATGAAATTGGTTTGGAAGACAGCACAAATGTGTAGCTTATTAAAATTGTTATGCTGCCATGCTTTGTGATGCTGTAGATAGTGTAGATCAATGCAGACCTCCTTGGTAGGCTTATTGTCTACACATGCATTTTACATGCAAATGTACTGTATCACTCTCCTGGCATTTCAATTTCACGTTACAATTCAAACACATTGATAACCTCCCTCTCATCTGGGGTTGGGGGCCCCACCACCATCACATCCAACACACCACACAGTGAAGCTACTTTCATGCGACTCAATCTGATGTGTTGGTCGCCTGTCAAAAAGAACCACAAATCCATTTGATGAAAAACGGTTATTGTTCTTGATGCTATTTAGTTAAGCTTACTAAGGATATTAGTCTTGTGTTCTGTGAGGTATAAGAATTTTTTTTTTCTTTCAAAGGTGTGGGGGGGGGGGGGGGGGGGGTGCAGAAATCAAACTCGCCTAGGGCACCAAATAAGCCAGAACCGGCCCTGGCATGAGCCAAGGCCAGATGGTTTCAGGAAAAAAAAACATAGTAGATGTAATATGTAATGTGTTTGGGATTCACAAAGTCAGTATCTGTGTGACTAAAACATGACATCATACCAGCCTGAACAAATTTTTCCAGGCACCTTTGAAGTCGTAACTATGTATACCGTTGAGGGCCTCTGGACTGTCTTTTGTCTGAAAATACATTGGATGTTCATGCAGAGCACCAGAAGAACACATTGCTTCAACAGCCAAGCAGCACTCCCAATTTCTAGTTTGTATACTGTGTAGAGTATATTCACACTGCTGCACAGTTCTTGTATGTTTTAAGATGACATGGTGGCATGGTGGTATGTTTTTAAGAAGACATCATGAGGCTTTTTAGAGGTTGAAAACACACATGATCATCCTTTATGTGCCAGCGTATACTAGGATTTTCTAATGTAAACGACACAGAGTAATTTTCAAGTGGGCATCCCCATTCATCTACATTTCGATGATTTGATTTGATTTGATTTGATTTGAGTCTTTATTGTCCTCAGATGTGGAAACTTGTCTTCAGTTTCACCATTGTAAAAGACGCATACAGTTATACATTACACTTTTAGAGACATTACACATTTCAGACGGACACTCCATGCCACGCAAAAAACAATCAGTAATACCACTCCAGTAAATAAATAAAATGATTTAAGCCCTCAATGCCTCCAGAAGCAGACAACAAGCCTTGGATTCCCTCCTGTTGACATCCTCTACTACATCCCCATTTCCCACAGTCTGTTTGTGTATAGGGCTCAGCGTTTAAGCTCCATAGCCCTGTAGTACTGTACTATTGTGAGACTGGCTTGAGTAGATAGATCTATCTACATGGAAGATAACATGAATACAGTAATCAGTGACAAGCTGCTATCATCATGATTAACCACATTGTCTGGGATAATCTCGATACTTTTGTGAGATTTTTTTGTGGCTTGATTGGGGTATACATGAGATTTGATCTATAGTCAGCACATTCATACTGTACAGCTTATTGTAAAGCAGATTTGGGAACAAACTGGTCTATCTGGCTGTTTTTCTAAAAAATGAAACTATTTCTTTGTGGTGACCATGTCTTTAGTCAGCATTAGCGGTTGCTTTTCCGTAACTTCACCGTAGCTGCGCACCAGCATTTGGCTTCACAAAACTCCCGTTAAGCCATATACAGTATGGCCATATATGAACACATTGTACCACTGAAAAGTGCCCATGCAGATCAAATACAGAAATGTCCATACATGTATATCATAAGAATGAATCCTACAGTATACGCACCTTTACTAATACTGACGTGCCTCATCAGTACTTGGTGAAGAGGTGGGTTGGACAGTCTTAATGTAAGACTGGCATTTGCTCCGTGCTCTCGGAGCACATAGGAGGTGCTGAGGTGGAAGAGGCCATCTCTGGAATATACAAGACAACTTACTGTACCAACAAATCTTCAAGTTTCTTTTGTTGCAGACTTGTTACCTGACATGTTTCGACGGTGACGGAATGTTTAAAAATTACACCATGCAGCTGTGTTCTGTGACCAGGGTGCGGATTTGTCGGAAAACCAGAAGGGGGGATGACGGTTTCAGATTTTAACCAATAGCAATGGAATTACATTGAAGTGGGGGGGGGCTTTGATGTCGTTCTGTAAATGTAAATGTCAGTCCTGTGTATGTCTATGTCCTTTCATGGTATAGAGTAGTGTTTCTCAACGGGGGCTGTACAGCCCCGCCAGTGGGCGTTGACGAGCCCTAGGGGGGCTTTGAGAAATATACAAGTGAGAGGGGGCGGTGCTTAGCTGCCATGTTATGATGAGGTGTTTGAACAAATAAGTTTGAGAACATAACTTCAATTTCCTTGTATGACCTGTGCATATGAAGAAACTGACAATAAAAGCTGACTTGACTTTGTCCAGCTGTGGTCTGTAAAAGCAGCTGTAATGTTTAGGAAGTTGTTCTTTGGACTGGGTGGTTACCAGTTCTAAGCCCATGAGCACCATTTGAAAATGTCAGAAGGGAGTAAAAATACATGCTTCCCTGAACTCGTCATCCATGCCTGAACTTCCCTTGACCAAGGCATCCAAGGCCAAGTGGGGACTGGATGAGAATTAACGTTTGCTGTGGTTCAATGGGCTAAGGCACCATATACATGGTATACATATACATGACAGATTTTAGTTTCTGAATGTGATTGACATGCTGGGTTGGTGACGTGCGTAGATTGGGTCACGTGGTGATGATAATTTTGTATTTCAAATGGGCGCTGGGAAATGGAAGCTAGGTAGTTGGAGAAAGTGAATGATTAAGGGCAAGCAAGTGCAAGTACTTTTTGCTGACCGCAGATTAGGATATCCTGATGCACTTTAAGCTTATTTGCACAGCGCTCTGACACTTTCTGCACGTTTTCACACACTGGGACTGGATTTTAATCATGTCGTAGATGGAACACTGAACTTTTAACCCTTGAAGAAAGTAAATAAAGCAAACAAACGGAAACGTGGATGGTCCTGAGAAGCTTACTTGCACTACTGCGCGTCGGGCAACAATAATTCCCCAGTCAGCAGCTGGCAACAAAATATTTGTTTGATCTGTCGCAAATACAAGGGTTTACTGTTTGTAAACAATCCCTGGCTGTGCAACCCTGCGCACTGTTCAACCTCTGTTGGAAACTGCTGTCGGTCAAAAAAATGAGCTCACATAGTTGGCTGCTTAGCATCTTGTCCCTACTCACAACACAAATATTTGTAAACAAAAAACCTATGCAAACAGTACCTATTAAAAGTCTACACACCCCTGTTCAAATGGCAGGTTTTTGTGAAAATTATTTTTTCCACTTTAACCTGTTACCTATTATCCTGTACAATACAGTTGAAAAACTTTAAAGCTTAAAGCAAAAACAAAGACAAGAAAAAAACTTAACATGGTTGCATAAACTAATATGTTGTTGCAGCAACTTTGACTTTTATTACAGCACTCAGGTTTTTTTTGTTGTTGAGAGTCTTTCAGCATGTTAATGTGGCAATATGTGTCCTCTTTGCAAAAGCACAAATCTGACAGATCGTGAGTGCATCTCCTGTGCACAGTCCTCCTTAGATCATGCAACAGATGTTCAATGGGATACAGGTCTGAATTTTGTCAGGGCCATTCCAAAACCTCAATCTCATTCTGGTGAGGCCATTCTTTTGTTGATTTAGGCGTGTTAAGGGTAAATGCCGTTCTGAAAGATGAAGTTCCTCCGCATCTTCACATTTCTAACAGGGGGTGAAGGTTTCGTACCACTGCCACGATGGACCTGTTCATAATTCCCTCCTCCGTGACAACAGCCCCAGTTTCATCTGAAGAAAAACAGTGATGCTGCCACTACAATACTACACTTACTCCCTTCAGACAGATTGAAAGATGCACTCGCAATCTGTCAGATTTTGAGGGCTTTTGCATAGAGGAGGGGACAAATATTGCCACATCAACATGTGTCACGCTGATAGACTCTTACCCAATTAAGTCAGAGGTGCTGCAACAACTTATTAGCTTAAGGGTGAGCACATGCAACCATGTTCATTTCAGTTTTTTATTTTCTAATTTTTCGCTTTAAAGCTTTGAGTTTGTTTTTCAATTACATTGTGCAGGATAATGAAGTGGGAAAAGTTGTGACATTATTTGTCCTTTTGTCATTTTTTACATCACAAAAACCTGGCATTTGAAAAGACTTTTTATATTCACTGTAGGCTACCATTATGCTGGGGACCAGGGCCTGGGCTTGGTTCTGACCCGAGGTCATTTCCTGATCCCTTCCCATATGACCCTCCGCACTTGCTTCCTATCTTCACTGTCCTGTCATTGTACAGACAAAAGCCCCCTAAAAATCCTGACTGCTCTGGGTGAGAATATCAACTCAAACTTAAGTTACTCAGATAAGAACACTGTACCTTATCACTACGCGCTGTCCTGTCTTGCACTTTCATTTTTGGCCTTTTGACAATAAAGCTGACTTTGTCTGCAGGTATTCATAACAGCAAGAAACAAATGAGAAATTAGCCTGATACTAGTGGAAATGAAATGCACACAAACCCATTTTCAGTGAAATTTGCCACATGCTGCAGCTCCTGGTCCTGTGGGCCCAGCCACTGGATCTCTGCTTTGGGAAAGCCCTGCGTCTCAAACTGGACACTTGTGTTGTGGAGGCCCACCTCAATACTCAGCTGAGGCTCTGTGTAGAACGCTGTTTAATGTCAAAAGTCAACAGTCAAAGTTGGTTGTTTGTGCGCAAGTTAAGTACGTTCAGGTACAGTACATAAAAACTCTGAGTCAATAAACTTTATAAAACTTTAAAAGAAAAATGATCCAAGAAGACAAGGCATATTGAGGAAAAAAACATGAGGTTGTGTGTGGTATTGCTCAGATCTTTCGTTTTACCATCAGCCTGACTGTAGCAATGAAGAAGCTATGCATAAACTTAGTTCTTCAGCTGTGATACTGTCCGCTCTACTGTGTTTCCGGCAGTACAGTATGTGCAGTGCTGAGCACAAAGTTAGCTGGATGAAGACGACAACAGTGTCACACTGCCACCAAAATGAATGTAAGAACTCAACCACAATATGAACAAAGGAGACTGTGCTGAAAGGCTGCTGTGGCTACATGATATTTCCCCTATTTTAAAACTAGAATTACAGGAAGGTAGGGAGTCCAGCTTTCAAGGGGTTGGTGATATGGTCCCATAGCTGGCAGATAAATGAGTCAGCTGATCCAACTGACTTTTAGTGAGTAGTGAAGGTATATTTCAAAAACTGGTGTAACATGTTTTAAGTACCATACAGTTAGGCCTTCAGTTTCAAAATTAAGTGCTTATTTGTTAAGATATTCCCATGCACCATACAGTAGGCACCTGTCCCATCTTTCATGCCACACAATGGTAGGCTATACAGTTTCAGACCTGACTGTGTATCCTATTCCCCAAGCGTGGTAATTTGATTCTTTCTGTGACCAAGCAGCTTTTACCTGATGGCAGTGGTATTGTTGGATGGCAAAAATAAAGCAACTTAATACTGCAGTTATTACTCCATTGAAGTGCCGACAGCACAGATGTCAGGTCAGGTTTCATACAATTATCCACTTCAGGGCCTCTCTGATTGCTGCAGGTGTTCCACTGACTACACAAATCCCCATCCACACCGAGGCTGCACCAGAGCTAAGTAAGCAGAGTAAGAGTTGGGTTAATCCCATTGACCTCTGTGTTCCATTTTTATGCAAAGATGGTGGCTCATGGAGCCTTTGACACACATGGGTCACCATGGACATAGCTCCAAAATAGTTAAAGGAACTGAGCGTTGGACACAGAAATTGCAGCAAAGGTTTCATCTTTGCTTGTTATGTAGAGGTTGTGTGTTGATCTGTAGAGAAAAGAAAGCCACTGTCTAGAATGATTTGAGTCTATGTGTGAATCGTGTCACTAACTAACTTCCTGTACCAAAGTTGTCACAGCTCTGGGCTACACTAGCCTGTTTTTACTATAAACTTGTATTGGCTTCAATCGTACAGAGGCTCTGGAACTGGAGTTTGGGGAGGGGTTTAGGTATTGATTGATGAAACCAATGTCTCTGCTCACCTGCATACTCCAGCCTCACTTCTGCTTTGTCTGTTCCCCGGTCGTCGCTAACAGTGCAAAGGTAACGTCCTGCATCCTGCGCTCGGACGTCTGTGATCTTAAGAGAAGCGTTCCCAGTCCACAGTTCCGACACGTACAGTGCTGTCCGGTGCTTGTAGTCGTTGCTCTGTCGACTCAGCTGATCTTTGTCATAATAAAAGCTGTGGACCACTCTTGAATCCTCCACTCGTTGCCAGGTGACCAGCAGGCCTGGTGGGATGCCCGGCTGGGCCACAGGGGGGAAGGAGCAGGTCAGAACAGCATAGGTGCCTCTAACTCCCATCAAGGGCTCTGAGGGGACCTGCACCTTGTAAGGAGCTGGCAAAAGATGAAGATCAGAGTACATCAAGTGAGTGGAGGAAATTTGACATTCCCATGTAAACAGAACAACCTTATCTGACAATATAAGGTTTACTTGTCTTAGCATTCCCCTGCAAGGATCCAATGGTACCAGAAATTTGTAGAGAACTAACAAAAATGGGAATGAGAATATATCATCTAGGCAGGTGGAAAGTTAAACATTCGCATTAGGTTCTGTAACGATACACATTCAGTTCATATCATGATTGGTTTGATGCACCCCACGATTTTAATGTATCTTTTAAAATTAATTTATCTGTTCTTTTCGCCTCTTCCATTATTATAAAATAAAATTATCAATACTTTTTAGAAACCATGATCATTTCGGTAGAAGAGGTTACAAGGGTACATACTTTTTTAAAGTTTAAAAATAACAATGATAAATTGAAGCTTGGAAGCACTATCACATAATATCATGTGGTTGTTTCCTGGATTGAAGGGGTAACAGAACTTTGAAAGGGCGCATCACGATACTGGGGTGAATTTCTCAAAACCAAAGTTGCTTACTCCATTAGCTACTTTGTTGTTTTCAATGCATTTTCCCATTGGCAACTACCGAAGTTGCTAACAGGCTAATAACTTCTCTTTTGAGAAACTCACCCCTGCTTTCTTGTACCACAGTATTATGACTGTGTATTGTGATTTCTCAGTTCAATAAAATATCGTTACAGCCCTTACTTACATATGCACACATACATCTTACAATATGCAGTTCCTCTCATTGTAAACAATATACAGTAACCATTCACTTGAGCTACCTGCAAGCTAGCAGCATGAGGACACTGTGATGGATAGAACTTTTAACTTGGGTGTGTGCATGCATAAACCATTGTAAAGCTGGCTGGACTTTGATACTGAGATTCTGTGAAGAATTCATTGTTTTTTTGACATGGACTTCCTTCTCATTTATTGAATCTCTTTTAAGTTGGTCTTTATGCTCATGGGAAAATATGTGGTTGGAATGTTGGGGGTTATGGGGTGTTATGATAATATGGTGTTTTCAATGACTATTACTATTACAGTGTTCCACTGGTGGTGATCCACCAGCGCTCCACTGATGGTGCGCCCTATGAGGTATTTCAGTAGTTGATTTTGACAAACTACAACTACAGCGTAAAATCCCAACCTCTGTACCAAAAAGCATTTGAGTCATTCAGGAAGAATGCCTACTGGCAACATCTCTCCTTGACCAGCTCCATTTGATGACCCAGCACCACCTGAAGCTCCATTGTCCCATTGAAGGAAAACGCACCTCAGATCATGATGACACTGTACTGCATAGGAAACTATTCCAGGTTAGCTTGTCACCACCCAACATTACTGCCAAGACCCAGAGATGCCGCCTGAGATGTTTTCTAAGCAATACAGTGGAGGGAGAGTCCTCGTGATCTACTGTGCGTAGGGTGCCTGGAGCTCCAGGTGCTGGGTCATCAAATGGGGAGCTGGCCATGGGGAGATCTAGCAGCAGGCGTCCATCATGACTGAGGGCTAGGGCTGTAACGATATTGTATCGAAACGAGAAATCGCGATACACAGAGTCATGACACTGTATCATGATACTGTATCGTGATACGCCCTATCAAGGTTGTTATAACAAAGTTGTTATAAGGGTACACCCTTCAGTTCAGAAAGCAACCACATGAAATGATGTGATAGTGCGTACAAGCTCCAAATCAATAACATTATTATTTTAATCTTTTTTTTTTCATTACTTGCCTTATGTAACCTTTACTACCTACAAACGATCATCAAAAAGATACATTTTAAAAATTGTAGGTGTATCGAACCGTAGATCATAAATCGTGATACGAACAGAATCACGAGTTGAGTGTATCGTTACAGCCCTACTGGGGGCCATTGTCTGTGTGGTAATGATTGGGTTTTCTTTCAGCTGGATAAACGTGTAATCACAATAACCCCCTGAGAAGGGTTTTTTTCCAGAGAGAAACATCACCCTTTTGGACCATTCTGCATGCTCTCTTGAGCTACCATTTCATAACATTTGGGAATGGAAGGCAAGGGATACTTGCAAAAGCTGGATGAACATGTATTTCACAATAAACCCCCTGAGAAGGTCTTTTTCCCTCCAGAGAAACATCACCATTTTGGACCATTCTGCATGCTCTCTTGAGCTACCATTTGATAACATTTGGGAATGGAAGGCAAGGGATACTTGCAGAAGTAGACATGAGTTACAGACAGTGGATGCCCTTTATGAGCCATCTTCAGGCAAGTTTGAGCAACATTTCCAGGCTTTTGGAAACATCTGCATCAAGTACGCCAAAACATTCTGAAATATTTTTTCTAGGGGGTTGGGGATGCTTAAACCATATGGTCTTTTGTTAAGCTGAGTAACAGACTATTTCAGTAGAATTGTTGTTTACAAAAAAAAAATGTCTTCTCAAAACCTTTGGTCTCTTGTCCATATTTTCTTTGAGACTTCAAACAGGTCAAAAACAGGAAACATGACACAGAGGAGCATGCAAATCCTTGCCTGGTTACCACCAGACCTGATCACAAGGAACGATTGTGCAAGGCAGCATGGGATTTCCCAGGCTATGCAAATCCCAAACACAAACAAGATTTTAAAAAAAATGTTTAGAGTGATAACTACAGATTATGATGATAGAGGTAGACATTCATGCACAGGGATGATTCAGCAGTGTGATGAAAGATGTGGATGTGGGTTATAGATATGAATTCAATACAACCAAGTGTGAAGGCTAAGATTAGTGCGTTTTGGGTTTGCAACAGAGGTAAAAGAAGGTGTAGGTACTGTAACTTCATGATGCATAAATGGGCCTACTGGTCATAAATTGCATAACCTATACACAGATATTCCATTGATATACCTTTCTTTATGGAAGAATGCCTACTGGCAACATCTCTCCTTGACCAGCTCCATTTGATGACCCAGCACCACCTGAAGCTCCATTGACCCATTGAAGGAAAACGCACCTCAGATAATGATGACACTGTACTGCATAGGAAACTATTCCAGGTTAGCTTGTCACCACCCAACATCACTGCCAAGACCCAGAGATGCCCCCTGGCCTGAGATGTTTTCTAAGCAATACAGTGGAGGGAGAGTCCTCGTGATCTACTGTGCGTAGGGTGCCTGGAGCTCCAGGTGCTGGGTCATCAAATGGGGAGCTGGCCATGGGGAGATCTAGCAGCAGGCGTCCATCATGACTGAGGGCTAGGGCTGTAACGATATTGTATCGAAACGAGGAATCGCGATACACAGAGTCATGATACTGTATCGTGGTGAAAGAAGGCAGTATCATGATATCACTCTGAAAACTACAGTATCACGATACGCCCTTTCAAAGTTCTGTTGCCCTTCAGTCCAGAAAACAACAACATGATATAATGTGATCGTGCTTCCAAGCCCCAAATCAGTATCATTATTTTTTTTTAAATATCACAAGCCTCATGTAACCTTTTCTATAAACGATCATCAAAAAGATACATTAAAACATCATGGGTGTATCAAGCCGTAGATCATAAATCGTGACACGAACAGAATCATGAGTTGAGTGTATCGTTACAGCACTACTGAGGGCCCTTGTCTGTGTGGTAATGATTGGGTTTTCTTTCAGCTGGATAAACGTGTAATTCACAATAACGCCCTGAGAAGGGTTTGTTTTTTTCCCAGAGAGTAACATCACCCTTTTGGACTATTCTGCATGCTCTCTTGAGCTACCATTTGATAACATTTGGGAATGGAAGGCAAGGGATACTTGCAGAAGTAGACACAAGTTACAGACAGTGGATGCCCTTTATGAATCCATCTTCACCCAAGTTTGAGCAACATTTCGAGGCTTTTGGAAACATCTGCATCAAGCCACAACATTCTTGAAATGAGCAACAAGAACAGCGGACTCATTATTCACTACAGAGTCTGTTTTGTACACTTAAATGTCTATTTTAGGGTTTGGGGGATTTTTAAACCTTGGTCAGCTGAGTAACAAGATAATTCGATTGAATTGTTGTTTTCAATAAATTGTCTTCTCAAAACCTTTGGTCTCTTGTCCATATTTGTTCACATGTTTACATTTTGAGACTTAAAACAGTCAAAGACCTGAATGAATGCACATTTTCACAGGCATTCTGATGTGGGAACCTTTCTGAGACAAAGAAGTAGACAAAATAGACCACAGACCAAAACATGACACAGAACAGCATGCAAGGCCCAGACACAAACAAGATTAAAGATGAAAGATGTGTGCTGAAAGATGTGGGTGTGGGTTAGATTGTCAAGGCTGAGATTTGGGTTTGGAGATCTGACGTTTTGGGTTTGCAACAGGTAGAATGGGTAGGCCTAACTAACTTCGTGATAAATATTAGTCCATGCTATTCCATTACTGCAATTCCATTACTGGGGAACCTCTTTGTGTGTGTGTGTGTGTGTGTGTGTGTGTGTGTGTGTGTGTGTGTGTGTGTGTGTGTGTGTGTGTGTGTGTGTGTGTGTGTGTGTGTGTGTGTGTGTGTGTGTGTGTGTGTGCTTGCCTAAAACACTTACCTGTACTTTACAGTGACATTGTAAGAATGTTCAACCCCTATCATACTCTGTACACTGCCTACTTCTACATACTACACTATATCATAGATGTATCCATCAACACTTGTTGTCTACCTTAACTGACAGAGTATGTTTTTTTCTGCTTTGGTCTATCCCAACTCACAGAATGTCTTTTTGCACAATTACCTTTTCTACATTTATCTCTATTATTTTATTTTATTTTCCCCACCCTGATGACTATTCCTGTGTTTATTTTTGTCTTGAAATGTCCATGTGGGCTTTTGTGTATTTGTGTATTTATGTAAGCTACTGGATACCTGAATTTCCCCCTGGGGATCAATAAAGTTACTCTACTCTACTCTACTCTACTCTACAACTGATCTGCACGTTTGAATAGCACGAGTCTCCAGGAGACTTCACAAAATATTCTACTGTGTAGGGCCTAGGCTACGTGGCACACCTGGACACGTCTACGTGTGTCAAAGTTATATAGTCACATAACTTTAGAGTACAAAAGAGATGATAACGAGATGCAAACTTGTAAACTGATCTACAATCGCGGCTATTCTGACACGGTGGCAGGCTCACGCTGGCATAAATTTATCATAGATCGAACGCAGCCCATGCAGCACAGCACCTTCAGATTATCACGACATCGAGCCAGCAAAGCGACGCAATTATTCATATATTGTCTGTTTGATTGGTTAGACCTCTGTGTCACGATTCAGATCCAGACGTGGAGATAGCTAGTCTATTCGAATTGCATACCACACACACCCACACGCACGAAACACGGGTTAAATCTTCGAGTCTGAACGGCTTTGTCTTCGGCTTTGTATTTGCGCCAAATGCGACTTCTTAAGAATTAGTAGGCATACAATGTTCTCCAAAACAGCTTGAACTTACCTACGAAAGTGAAAAAAAGGAGAGAAAAGATGAGTGAAAAGTACATTTGTGCCGAGACATTCCATCCCTCTTTCGAGAGACTGGGCAGTGCAGGAAAACTGCCACTCTGTTCACACACACTACGCGGCGGAGTATCCAATCACTAGTAGGCGTTTCACGCACTAGCCTACCAAGTCCACAAGGTCCAATAGCTTATTCACTCTGGGAGAAAATGATAGTCCTGGACCAGCCATGTAGACCCGTTCGCAATTTTGAGTTGGGGGCGTTTCTCACTGGAATTGAGTTAGTGGGTTCCTAGACATTAAAAATCACGGAGGTGCTCGTCCACCATAGTGCCAGATTTTTCACAATATGGCCACCAAATATGGCCGCCATTGCCTATGACAAATATCTGTCTTTTTTACTTTTAGACTGTTCATACACATGCCATACATCAATTCTGACCAATTTTTGGAGAGGAATTCAATTCTGACAATTACATGAGGAGGATGTGTGATTTTGACCTTAAAAGGTCATTGCCAAGGTCAAATTTGCTATTCTGATGAACGTTAGTAGACTTCCATTGTAAAAATGAGAGACAAATGATCAATTATGGCATGAGGAGTTATTTGCTGATATTACTATGATTATTTGTGTCAGTATAGTCCTTAAAAGGTCAAGGTCAATGTCAAGGTCAAGGTATTTTTCCTATTCTGAACAACTCAGCCATGTGCTTGCCCATTAGGTCATTGTTAAGAATAAGGAACTGCCACTATAAATGTAAATCTAACATTTCTAACATTTAATATTTCTTAACACTTTAGGGACCATCATATCATGAACATTTAATGAATAAATGTCATGATAAAGGCCTAGGCTTAAATTACGCCCAAAACACAAGGTGGAACATTGTAACATTAATTAAGGTGGAAGATAACACATAATGTACACACAGTATTTTCTGTTTTTGTACTGAATTTGTGTATGCATGCAATTTAGTGGGATGTGTTTTTACAATGGCTCCTCATTTTTCCTTGGCAAAATATAGTCCGTGAAACTCCAGCAGCATTTTCGATTTTCACACTGTCCTGCACATTTACATAATTTAAGCATACCTTATGATTACAGTTTCAGGCATTTTAATGGCAGGAGTGTGCAAGATGTGTTTCCAGCCACCCATGTTGCTTAGGCTCATGGCTTATTTTGGGGTCCTTGGTTCTTGCAAGTATGTTGCAGACTCTATGAACTAGAAATACCCCTCTCTGCCCTCTTATAGCACTACTGATGGGAGGAAGAGCATTGATTCCATCACCACTTCTGTACATTTATACTCTGTGATCATCAAATATAACAGTCGTTGTGGTTGATCTGGCCCCAGCCCAGACACGCATCAAGTACTTCCCAGCCAATGTTGCATCTTGCTCGGTCAATATTTTGGCCTCTCCAAAGATAGCAAGTACTTGACTGGATCAGAAACCATAGCTGCATGTTTAGTCCCAACCTCATGCAACCCCCCTACTCATGCAATCATCTCCTTACAGGATATGTTCTTTGATCACAGTTTTTGTCAGTGACGCTCCAAGATGAGAGACTAATTGATGGAGGGGAAGCATTCTCCGCATCTAGCCAGTGCCATACTGCTGGCAAATCTCCTGCATACCAAGTTCTTGGAAATATGGGCTGTAGTGGATAAGCAATGCAAATGTGTCTGTATCATTTGAGTCTATTAAAACTTTTCTGCACTGCTTCACACGAACAGCCCACTCAACATGCACCAGCAACCTGGCCTAAGCCTCATCAACGCAGTTCAAGAGCTCTGGAATCTCTTCACCATCAGCTGACTTTGCTGGTAGCACCTCATCATCAACAACAACAGGGCTGACAATGACAGTAGTATTGCCTCTGGTTTGATAATAAATCATGTCTGGAACTAACAATTGGAGATTTCACTTTTTCTCCACAGAGGCCCGGAACTTATCAAGTTGGTGAGGAATGGGTGTTATTCCGTTCACGCCAATGATGTCAACGGCTGTTGTTGAGAGTCAGCAGAGGGATACTGCTGAGTTGATGATGGCATTGATGGCAGCACCTAAATTCTGCCAGAGGCACATGACGGATCTTTGACATGAAGTCTACCCGAACATGAGGGCAATAAGTAGACTCAGAGCTTCATTGGGTGAGATTAAGGTGAGGCTCAATTTCACTGACAAGCTTTGACTTGTTAACAACCAACAGAAGGTCACCATCTAACAGGGGTGATTCTGAAAGGACATCATGAGATCTGCTGAATACTCATGCCCCGTTCCTCAGCAATGTCCATCCTCCTATGTGCCTCAGCTATGTCTTTAGATGAGACCAACTTCTGCTCCTTTACGATGATTGCTGGTGTCTTCTATGGTTGATCTTTGTACTGCAGAAGATTCCTTTTTGAAACAGTTCCACTTATCCTATGTTCTTGAAAACTAACCTATCCTGCCAGTATAAGCTGAAAACAGGCTTGCAAGCAAGCTTTGGAGACGGTTGCGCAGGCGAGGTTCGACACTACTGTTGGAGGTGGCATTCTGTCCGCTTCAAAGTGGTGTTGTTGGTGAGAAAGTTGAGGACATCAGTGATCATTCTAATCTGATGGAAAGAACTCAAACTTTGCTGCAACATTAACATTGTGTGTGGCTCCTACTACAAACTGTCCTCCATGACCCTTGCATACTCTCTGAATGCTGCTCAAACTTTATGTCACCTCGCACAGCAGTAAGACGCTACTGCAGTTACGTTCTGCAAAGATTGGCATAGGACGTTATGGTAGCCACATATTGATTTATTTTCCTTCTCTTTCAGAGACAACAGCATTTTTAATGATGGCCGCCAAATCCAGCCAAACTTCAAAGAATTGGCAGAGCTCTGACTTGTCTTGATTCAAGCTCTCCACTTGCTCAATCAAGGCCTCAAACTCAAATTCTGGGCAACGTTAATTTGAAGCCAGTGAAGTGTGCAATGCCTGTACCTGTGCAAGCACTGGATAGTCTGCCTTGTCCTTGTGAGTCCAGAATACCTCCCACTGGAGAGACATGCATCAATGCATTATCTAGGCCAAACCCCGAGGCAATTTTCCCTGATATCTGAGAATAACATGTGTCCAATGGAAAGGGCCAATACAGTGGAAGAGATCCTTGAACTGCTCCGTCTCATGCAGGTTTCATCACACCAAGGGAGTAACTTTGACTTTGACATTGGTGGGGACACAAAATTGGTGGGGGTTCGGGGGAGAAAATTTAGAAAATACAATTGTTAAAAGTACAATTTTAACGCAATATGTGAATGTATTAGCCTATGAATTAATGTAGCTCAATGGTTTAGAGGGGGATGATTTTTGACCATTTTCATTGTGTCTGTGTGTGTGTGTGTGGGGGGGTGATTACCAATCATAAGTTCATGGCACACAGATGTTATATCAATGAGCAGATGATATGTCAACGAGCGTTCCTTAGGAAGTTGGTCTTTCAATCACACGGTTGCAGGCTTAAATCCCACCCTTAGGCTACCTCTGTTTACACCTCCATCCATGACTGGAGTGAAATTGACCAAAGCAGCTAGTTCTGATACAACATTGCTCCAGAGACTGTTACCAATAACATATAAGTAGCTTTGGGTTCAAATGTCAGCAAAGTGGCATTGCCTAACATGAAAATGATCACCAGTTCTGCCAATAGGCCTAGCCTACTCACTTTATTGACATTTAGGCCTATTTTAACAGCAACAAAAATGACACTGACATTTGCAAACCTTTTCTTGAAATAAGCTTGCATGTTTTTTTAAATAAAAAATAAATAAGACCCGGCCCAGAAAACTTTTTTGGGTTCCGGTGCCGACTGACCCTTTTTATCCTCCAAAATTAGCGATGCTGTGTGGACTGTTGTAGCCTACATACAAAACAACACATTCTCATAGGCTAACTCCCTATCTCTCGCTTTCTCCCTGCCTGTAGCTGCGTTTGCATCATAGCAGCCTACAGGCAACACACGTGCGCGTGCAAGTGTCTTTGCGCAGCGCGTCTTGACAGAAATCCCAACGATGTCACCACATAGTTGCGCACCAACTGTGTCACGTTGTAGGCGAATTTTAATGCTACAACATACCAGTTAGCTTTGTAGCCCTTCTACATGACCGAAATGCAATACAACACAATGAGTAGGTGTAGGCCTATCTGCGATTTTTGAATGATGTTGGTTACATACTCTTCATGGAAGAAGGCTTCCATTTCAGCCGCGTTGGATGTTCAGCGAGATCAGAACCAAGTCGCAGCAATTAGTCTAGGCTACTCAAGTAGTCCTACAGTTAAATAGCCTGTAAAACCAAGTCAGGTTAATTTAATATGAAATAAGGGAAATGTTTTGCCGAAGTGTAGCCTTCCTTTAGGAACTCTTTCATTTACCACATGGGTCACGTTAACAGGTTTGTCCGACGGATTTTTTTTAAAGGAAGACTGAAGATTCTGAAGCCTGCCCGTCCTTTCAACGGTAGTTTAAATAGGCTACACCCGTATTAGTAGATCAAGTGTGCATTTCAATTCGTTATTATCTGCGCTGCGCAGATACCACATTTCTTCTTAAATAGGCCACTTTATCCTTCACCTTTCTCCGCCTCTCTCTGCTTGTCACGCAACTATTACGCATCTGCAGGGCTCCGGTCCCTGCACCCAAATAGTGAATTAGAAATTGCCGATGATGTCGGCACAACTGTTGGAATAGGCTAATTAAGATTCAGAACCGTTTGTAGGCCTATACGTAGGACTAGGCTACTACATTTCACCACAATCTGATTTAATGGCAGGGCAAAGTTATCCCTCTATCTCATTTCATAAAAGTTTTCATAAAAAGTTTTTTTTCATATCATATACTCAGGCGTCGCCACAAACTCCTCGCTTGAAACAAAAAGTAGCCTACTGTAGGCAGGCCTATGTACCCGAAATAGTAACGCACGGATAAGTAACTTTAATCTGACGTTTTGAAATGGTAGTTGTTAGACTAGGCCTACTCGTTACTGAAAAAAAGTAGTGCGACTACAACGTTACCGGCAACACTGGTCGTGATTACACAGTAGGGGGCTAAATATTGGTGGGGACGTGTCCCTACCGTCCCCACCATAAATTACGCCCATGCATCACACCAAATTGCCATTGATGCCTGGATCATCTGCCTGCGAACACTGGAAGTTGGATAGGCAGTGTCTGACAGTGGCACACTGAGTAATGGGTCTTGGGATTATAGGAAGGAAGCCAGCACGCATCATTGGCACAACAGCAGATGAGACAAGTATGTGTACAGCAGCATGCATCAAAAGGTCTCCTCCTGACACACCAGAGCGTATCAGGCTGATCAAGAATTCATGTTTTCCTGATAAACCTTTTGCAGTGGCAACATGCAGTAATGTTGCTTGTTTGTTTTCAGGATGCAGCAGCATGTCTGGTGGTAGGGCAGGTCGAACCACTGGCTTTGCATGATCAGGTACCTCTTGGCATGGTAAATTCCTCTGCAGTATATCATCAGCTTGGCCTAATTCTGTGCCTGACACTGGATACTTTTGAAGGTGTCTGTTCACTGAGGCATCTGGAAACAGTAATAAGGCTGCATAGTGTGAATACTTTGTACCAGAAAGTGATGATTTGTCAGCATAATCAGAGCTGGATGCCTGCCAATGTATATTACATTACATTGCACTTAGCTGACGCTTTCATTTATTCAAAGTGACTTACAGTTATTATTTTTCACTGTATTGGTTACAGTCCCTGGAGCAATGTGGGGTTAGGTGCCTTGCTCAAGGGCACTTCAGTCATGGATGGAGATGTAGGGAGAGGTCAGGGGGGATTCGAACCTGCAACCACTAGCTTGAAAGACCAACTCTCTAACCACTAGGCCACAGATGACCCCATGTATAATGGATGTATAATCCTCCCTTGTAAGTGCTAGGTATGGGTTTCTGTCTGTTTTCGAGCATTCCACAACATAGCTAGCAAGAAGACTGGTCAGATCTGATTGTCTGGTAGCTTCAACATGAACCAATCCTGTGAAAAGTTGCGAGAAGGTTCTTGATGTGAAGGCTTTCTCTGTGTGGGAAGCATCATATGCAATGGTGTTCGCCTTATTCCGCATTGAATGTTATGCACAAGCATTTGAAAGAGGCAGTGAAGTTGTGTACTCTTGTGATCTCTGACACACTTCTCCTCTTCTAGTGGGGGCTCATCTCTGTGTTGACTGTTGCAGTGCATGTGCTGTCCTGTCCTCTGACTGTGTGGAAATGTAAGATTTATATTTATAGTGGCTGTTCCTTATTCTTAATAATGACCTAATAGGCAAGCACATGGCCGAGTTCTTCAGAATAGGGAAAAGACCTGGAACATGACCTTGACCTTGACCTTTTAAGGACTATACTGACACTATACTGACACAAAATAATCATGGCAATATCAGCAAATAACTCCTCATACCATAATTGAGAATTTGTTTCTCATTTTTACAATGAAAGTCTATTGGCATTCTTCAGAATAGCAAATTTGACCTTGGCAATGACCTTTTAAGGTCACAATCACACATTCTCCTCATGAAATTGTCAGAAATAATTTCCCCTCCAAAAAGTGGTCAGAATTGATGTATGGCATGTGCATAAACAGTTTAAAAGTAAAAAACCCAGTTTTTCGTCATAGGCGATGGCGGCCATATTGTGAAAAATCTGGCACTATGGTGGACGAGCACCTCTGTGATTTTTAATGTCTAGGAACCCACTAACTCAATTCCAGTGAGAAACGCCCCCAACTCAAAATTGCGAACGGGTCTACATGGCTGGTCCAGGACTATGAACAGATCCTCCCCCTCGGATAACTAATAGCCCAAGTGTGTGACATTTTGTTCCATTATTTTGCCTGTTAAATTAATAAGCCTGATTTCTTTACGGACCACCCATTTTTTATTCAGGCCACACCTCTACATTTGGTTCCAGGTGACGGACTAAACTGGTCTCTAGATTAGAAGATTTCTAGATTGTCAGGGGTAGGCTGCACCCAACACTCTCTCATGGCTATCAATGGTGAGTCAAACACTGGAAGGTTTCTCATGTTCTTGTTTCTCAAATAGCCTAACTGACAGACTTGGCGTAGACCTATTAGCAGGGTGGACAAGAACAGATACTGCACAGGCCAACTGAGCCAGGCCCAGGGGCCCAAGAGTCAAGGGGGCCCTGAAGCCCAAGCCTCTATACGCTATTTCCTTTTTCATATTGCATTAAAATCAAACTTTTAACAACTGTAATTTCAAAATTTGTCAATAGGGAAATCCCCAGGTTTCTTGTCTCACCCAGGGGGCCATGGAGTCATAATCTGTCTGTGAGGGTGGAAGTTGATGACACACAACCTAGTTTTAGACAACACAAACACAACCTGTCCTAACCCCATCAGGTCCCACAAATGGTAGACCTATCAGTCCCAATACACTTCTTCCTGAAACTCCTTCCATAGCTTGAGGAAGAAGAGGGCCTGCAGCTTGATCCTGTTAGTGCAACATATTAGTCAAAGAAAGTTGTGGTTATTATTCAGCATTCCCAACCTCACCCCTTTCAGGAGAAGCTCATCACATTTGTAGTTATAGGCAGGGCCAGATTACAGGCTAGATATGGCTGCAGCCTAGGCCCCCCCACCTGCCACTGATTGACCATAAGCGAAAGATTGTGAGAGGATACAATGTTGAAAAATTCATCTGCCGTGTTGAGCACAATTGGTAGACACATTTTCCTTAATCCCTCCTTAGCTCGTATTTATGACATTGTCAATGTAAATTTGTCACAATTTGTCTAGCCTAGTGGCCCAAAGGCATCTTAATTCGGCCCTTGTTATAGGTTAGGCCTACTCCTTTGCCTGGACTTTCAGACTTTGTGTCGTCTTGGCACTGTAACAGGGTGTTTTCCAGTTCCACGCCTGTGGGTGCATATTACATTGTAAGTGTTGGTGGGGTGGGGGAGCTTTAAGATAACATTTTCCATGGTGCAGCTCAAGCTGTCAGCCCTGGGTCAGTCATCTGCAAATCTGCTGTTGTGTGAATCACAGTGCATTAATTGACGTGGCAATTGCACCTGTTGCCAACAGAACTTCCGAGATGATATGACTGATGTGAGTACACTGTTGGTGAGCAATTTATGTGGACAATTCAGACATCTGATAGTGATTATGTAACCATATATTTTTATTGCCTTCGTAATGGGAAGACCGAAACCATGCAGCAATAAACAAACTATTCTTTGAACTGACCAAGTATGACAAGTTCAATGTGTGTTTTTCTTAACAATTTATAACAATATCATAACAAGATCAAGGTTTTCTCCTCCTATTAACACAAGTCCAATAAAACACAAGCCCTAACACTTGGTGATTTTCGGACATGTCTTGTAAGGACATATCTGTTGTGATCATCTGAAGGACATGGGTTAAAGATTTCCCAGGACAGAAAAGTCTAAGAACTAGCATTTTCAGTAACAAACAAAGAAATCAGTCATTTTGTCTGCATTTCGTTTTTTAACCCTCTTTAACAAATTCTTTTGGAAACTGTGACTGACAAAGTTTTCATTATCACTCTTTCAGCAGAGTAAAAGTTACTCGATGTCATGTAATGTCAATGTAATGTAATGTGTCAATGCTTCATAGGCTATGGCATTTGAAAAACCGTGAATACACAGGTGTCGTTTAAGTAGCACAAAATTCTTTTTTCATCTCATCCATGCCTAACTTACAGAAACCACCAACCACTGGAACAGGGGAAAACGTGTAAAAGAGGACACCTCTGTCTGCTTCTGATGAAAGACATGCTTGCAGATTGCAGCTGCTGCTGAGAAAGTGTTTACTGGATGAGCACGATGCTACTGCAGGTGTTTCCACTAAACCTGCAGATGGTGGTCTACCACACTTTTTCTGAAGAAGCCCTGTTTTACTCTTCTCACATGTTTTTTGGGTAGCTTATTTTAGCACGCTGCAGATGCAGACTTAGGTTGACTTGTAACAGTTCCAGAGGCATAGCATCACTTTATTCTGCTGCAGAGTTGTTTGCGTGATCCAAATCTCCATACTTTCCTCTCTCATGGACAAGGGGCAGAATTTTGGGATATCTGATGTGTTGTGTTTCTTGCCATCTTGATTGTCACATAGGCCTTCATCTAGTGTTGCATATTCTTGGACACATCATCAGTGATGGTTGTGGATCATAGGGGGCTTCAGGCTTTGGGGGTTTCAACATCAGACCCCCTCACCCAGGTGACCCGACCGAGAGTGATCTGTTCCCGTGTTCATGACATGCATATCCACTTCTTGTTCCTTTGGATCCACAGCCATCGTGAGGCTATCCACAGTCGTGCTAAAGAGATGTTTTTTCTCTTACAAGCACCTGTGATGCCCAGGAGACTAAAGGCCTTGCAGAGTGATTTCAAGTCCAATCTCATTCATATCCAATCTCTTTTTGTTGGGTGCAGGCTCAAAACGTTAAGTTCATGTAAGGTAATGAAAGAACCGCAAACCGATGAGCTCCTTTTCATTCCACACGAATAAGGATGGAGTAAAAGGGAGCTCATTGGTGTGCAGTTCTTTCATTACTTTACTTGCAGAGTGATTTCCCTGCAAAAGCCCTCGGCTCTTCCTCAATGGGCAGGCATCTTGCACGCCACCCCTGTCTACGGCCTCCGCGTGGCCCTCTTCCAGTTCTGCATACCTCTTCCCCTCACTGGCTTCCTCTATCCCAGTGTTTCCCAACCATTTTTGTCTTGTGTACCCCTAAGGCTTTTCGTTGTGCCATGAGAACCCCCTAAGTCAAGTTGTATATCGACTAAGCTCCATGTATTTGTTAAAATTACAATTTTCCAAGTACCCCCTGCAGTGTGCTCACTGCTCGCGTACCCCTAGTGGTACACGTACCCCTGGTTGGGAAACACTGCTCTATCCTATTGTCCCAGGGCACAGTCAGCTTTAACAAAAAAAACAGTGTGGATGTCTCGGAGAGGAGGAGGATTTCTGGTCTGTGGGTGACTTCCTGTCTACATTTACAGCATTTATAGCGATGTTTTGGTCTATTGACCTCCTTCAAGCAATTCAGTTGAACGAAACATCACTATTAAACCCTGCAAATGTGGACAGTGTGCGGGAGTTTTCTTGTTTCTAACATTGGTGACGCACCTGACCAAAGGAGAAGAATTCTGCAAGAATTCTGCACAAGAGACCTAAGGGTGGTTTCCACAACGTTTCCTGGAAATTTCAGCTACTTTACCAGGTCCACCTGTAGCTGTCAGTCCTTGGCTGTTGGGGGCTGTAAATGCTTGCACGGCAGTTGCTTAGTCCGTCCGGGCTGCCATACAGCCACAGACCATAGCAAGTGCCTATAACCACCAACGCGAGTAATCCCTTTTGTTAAAGCTGGGTAACAACCACCTCCCAGACACGCTAGGACAGCTGCTGAGGATGTGCTCCAGCGATCCTCCACCTTGGCACAAGGGGCATGTTACACTGTAAAAATATTACAACTTTACCAGCTCCTCAGAATTCCAAGTTAATTTAAATCCTTATTGTAAGTTGTGTGAAGCTTTGACAGCTTTGTGTTCAAACAACCAGGGCTGGACTGGCAATCTGACATACAGGGCATTTTCCCGGTGGGCTGACAGTCCTCAGGGGCCGATGCTGTTGATTTTTTTATGTTGTTTTTTTTTGGTGCTGCTGTTATTTTTTAGAAGGGATAGCCCATTGGTCCATCTTTTATATAGAAAATTGACTGACAGCTAATCATACAGGTGGGCTGCGTGATGGGCTACACTAAAAATGCCCAGGGCATTTTTCGATCCCAGTCTAGTCCTGCAAACAACACACACAACTCCACATAACTTAAAATAAAGATTTAGGGAGTCACGTGATGCGCTTGGTGTGAGTGGGTCGTTTCTGTCGCCCTCCCACCCTAAAGGCCAATAACTTGCTATTTTAATCATTGAAACCGCAAAAAAACTGTTGATTTAACATTAGTGAAATGCCTGGAACAGAAGGGAACTCGAATCAACGTGAAACTTTGAAGGGAAGGACACGAGCTGAAACGAAAATGCAGACGGCTAACCGTGAGGATGATGGTGACGAAGGCGTTGCTAACGCCATTGCTCAAAATGTTACAGAAAAGATTAGCGCGCTAATGGAGCTGAAATTCGCCGAGTTACAATCCTCTCTACACGGGCTGAATAACCGCATCGACGAAAATGCCACTAGGATAACAGATGCTGAAACGCGCATTTCGGAGTGTGATGACCGCACAAGCTCTCGAGAGAGAAAGGTTGCCGAACTTGAGAAAACTGTGAAAGTCCTGGATGCCCGTGTATTGGATGCTGAAAACCGTAGCCGCAGGGACAATCTACGCATCACAGGTCTCAAGGAAGGCACGGAGGGAACCCAAGTAGTTGAATTCTTTGAAACCTGGCTACCAGAAGTTTTGGGACTGGAAACAAAGAATGGTCGTATTAAGATTGACAGGGCGCACAGAGGCAGAGCGCCTGTGCCACCGCAGCCCGGTTATATCCGACCTGTCATTCTGAAATTGCACAACTTTAGGGACAAGGGGAGGATTCTGGCGGCCGTCAAGGACAAGGAAGAAGTTATCTACGATGGGAAGCAGGTTTACATTCGCGCAGACCTATCACCCCGAGTGAAAGAAGCCAGGCGTCAGTTCAACGCTGCGTGCGAGGAACTCATCAATAGGAATGTACGGTTCCAAATGCGCTTCCCGGCTACGCTTCAGTTCTCTCTCGACGGAAAGGACTATTCCTTTGAGTCTTCAAAGAAAGCGGAGAAGTTCCTCAAGGTTTGAGTGTGAACCTCCAGATGTTTACTAGTAGTTATAAGCTACCGCCCTTTCACCTGAACAAGTAAATTAAGCTACGGGATGTCTTGACTCTGTTTAATAGCCCATTAACTTACCCTTTTCTGCTGAAATTCTGGCATTGCATTTTTTTCTTTTTCTTTTCTTTCATATACGTTTTCTGAAGGGGAGTTTACTTCGTTTTTTTCCTCTACCTGCCGTCACTAGGCTATTTCTTTATGGCTCTGGCCCTTTGCATGTGTTTAAAAAACAAAAACAAAACAAAAAACAGTTGGCTTGGTACAATTAATGACCATAGCATGATGCTCCCTCTTATTTTATTTTATGTTATCTAGCTTATTTTTCTACTTAGTCTGCCAGGCTTCAGGTATACCATTTGACTGTGATGGGCTATTATTGGACTACACTACTTTCCCAGTAACCTGTTCATTTGACACCTGTATCATTTATTATATGCACTATATTTTGAATATGCGGTTTTATTGCTTTACCTTTAGTTGGCCAGCGGGGTTGGGGGGGGTTGTGGAGAATGTGTGTTAGTGGGGGAATGGATTTAGGTCTTTCTTCTGCTATCTTTTTCTCTCTTATTGATGGAAAGACACCGCTCTGCGTCACTTATCTCAAGTATTTGATTGCCATGCGATGGCAGCTTTTCTTTTTCTTTTTCTTTATATGTGGGGTGAGGGTTGTTCTTTATTGGGATGCGCGCCATCATTTGGGGATGGACCTCTACAGGCAATTATTTATTTTTTCTTATTCTTTTATTTTTTGTACATGCTTTTATGTAGGCTACTGTGCTCCTAACCTTAAGACTTAAACTGGCACTATATTTAACCAACAATTACTTTACTACCCACATGCTTTCATGCACATGTTTAAATATAGACTATTATGAGTAATATCAAAATTATTTCGCTTAACGTAAAGGGCATTAACCATGTGATTAAAAGACAGAAAATTCTCTCATTCCTGAAGAGGGAGAAATGCCAGGTAGCGTATCTTCAGGAGACTCATCTGTCTGACTTAGAACATGTGAAGTTAAGAAGGAGCTGGGTGGGACAAGTGTTTTACTCCTCATACAACTCCAAAAGCAGGGGGGCAGCTATTCTTTTACATCGCAGCCTGCCTTTTACCCTTGAGAAAACAATAAATGACAAAGAAGGCCGCTATGTTTTACTATCAGGGTACTTATTTGGGGAGCATGTTAGTTTTGGTTGTGTATATGCCCCCACCGTTTATGAAGCATCTTTTTTTCAACAACTTTTTTCAGACCTGGCTTCACTTCCCTCTTCATACTTGGTCTTGGGAGGTGACTTCAACTGCTTGCTTAATCCAAGCATTGATGCCTCACCGCCTCGTTCAACTTTGTCTAAGAAAGGTACAGATTTACTAGATTTAATTAAAGACTCAGACTTATATGATGTATGGAGGACATTGCACCCTTTAGACAAAGACTATACTTTTTTTTCCATCCCCCACCAATCTTTTTCTAGAATAGATTTTTTCCTCTCTTCAAGGTCTGTTTTGAGCAGAATAGTGAGCTCTACAATAGGCATCCAGTCTATTTCGGATCACTGTCCCATAGCCATAACAATTTCACCTCCTTATAGGGACCCTTCCTTTAGGCACTGGCGACTGAGCCCAGTCTTACTTCAAAAACAGGACTTCATTGCTCTTATAACTGCAGAAATTGGTCACTTTTTTGCTGAAAATAATACACCTGGAATCAGCCCTGCCACCCTGTGGGAGTCCGCCAAGGCATATATACGTGGGTCAATTATCTCTTACTCCTCAGCTCAAAAAAGGGATGCTATTAAAAAACAATTGGAATTAGAAGAAATTGTGAGTGACCTTCAGGCTCAGCTCAAGTGCTCTTATAACACTTCTTTGGCAAAGCAGTTAGAAGCAGCCCAGTCAGCTTTAAATCAGTTGTTAACCCATAAAGCCGAAACACAAGTATTCTTTGCAAAACACAGGTTATTTGAAGCTGGCAATAAGCCTGGCCGGCTCCTTGCTCGTCTTGCTCGTGGCATTAATGAACCAAATGTGATTCCCTCTCTAATAGACAAACATGGATGTAGGCACTTTAAATCAGCTGATCTAAATAAAGCCATGAGATCTTTCTATGAGGAACTATATAGTTCAGACTGCATATCCTCTGGACAGGTTAGAGCTACCACATTTATCTGATGATCAAAAGGAAGCATTGAATAGGCCAATTAGCAGAGAAGAAGTTCTTGATACCATTAAAAACCTTAAAGGAGGCAAAGCCCCTGGCCCAGATGGATTTGGTCCTGATTTTTACAAGACTTTTGGTGGACTATTGGTTGACCCCCTCACAAATATGTATTTGGATTCTTTTGACAAAGGCTGTCTGCCCCCTACTTTAAACCTTGCCCACATCTCAGTCATTTTGAAGAAAGGAAAGCCACCGGACCAATGTGGGTCTTACAGACCTATTAGTTTAATATCAGTGGACAGTAAGATCCTTTCCAAACTCCTGGCCAAACGACTGGAGAATCTGCTCCCAGTACAAATTCAGATCAGACTGGTTTTATTCGTGGACATCACTCTCTCAGTAATGTAAGAAGGTTATTGAATATTGTTCAGTACACATCTCAGAGGAAGATGAAAGCTCTGGCGATCTCCCTTGATGCAGAGAAAGCCTTTGACAGGGTGGAAATGGGTTACTTATTTGATATAATACAGAGATTTGGTTTGGAAGGGGATTTTCTTAAATGGACTAGAACAATATACCACTCTCCTACTGCTGCTGTCATAACCAATGGTCTACGGTCGGCACCCTTTTCAGTGGCTAGAGGCGTGCGCCAAGGCTGCCCACTTAGCCCACTGCTTTTTGCTTTAGCTTTAGAACCTTTAGCAGAACTCATAAGGTGCCATGTTGATGTGAAGGGAATAGAGCTGGAGTCCAGGGAGCATAAAATTGCCTTATATGCTGACGACATCCTTTTGTTTGTAACATCTCCTGAAACGTCCATCCCTGCTATTATGAATATATTAAAGATGGCCTCTCAACGTCATTTAATTAATATTGCCGTGTTCCCAATTGTTATTGAATGTGTTACGCGTTGGTCCTGTTTTAAAAAACGTTCTGGTTGCTTTGTTTCAAGACGTTTTTGCAAGCTGGCAAGGTGGCTTGTGGAGAAACGAGAGAGTGTTCCGTGTTTCTCGTGGAAATGCGTCTCTGATTGGCTCACTCCTCCTGCTCTCAAAGAAACGCGTCTCTGATTGGCTCAGTCCTCCAGTTCTTGGAGAGAATGTAATGGGAAACAGAGTCGCCACTTCCCCGGGTGGTACTGCACTATAGGGGCGCCAACGGAGGCGTGCAGGCTCCATTCAGGGCTGTGCTCTTTCGACAGCGACCCCTAGGCGAGCTGCAGGCACGGAGCAACCGGAGTGAGCAGGCTTTGTGTCTGAGGCTTTGTGCTGTGTGTGTACCTGAGAGTAGCAACCAGCTGATAGCTAAGCTAAGCTATGTTTCGGGCCACCAGACGTTGCTTGTCAAGTCAAGTCAAGTCAAGTAGGTTTTATTGTCAATTTCTTTACATGCACTGGTCATACAAAGAATTTGAAATTACATTTCTTGCTTTCCCATACAGACATAGACTAATCTAGGTAAGGACATAGACAGTATAGACATAGACAGTACTTATACATGGACTTAAGACAGTATGGACATAGACAGTGCTCATACAGACATTTAAAGTGCAAGACTGGACAACAGAAGACTTGTAGAGGACATACATTAAGAGGTATTTGTTGTGCTTTTGTGCTTTTCCTAAAAAAAAGTCCTTTATAGCGTTCTGACATGGTAATAGTAGCATTTTGAAGAAAAATAAATATTAAAGAGGTCTGTCAAGTACACCAGCAGCAGTGTGTGTGTGTGTGTGTGTGTGTGTGTGTGTGTGTATGTGTGTGTATGTGTTTAGTGCAGGTAGAAGGTGCGGTGTGCGTCTTGTGTGTATGTTCGTGTGTCTGTGTGTGTGTGTGTGTGTGTGTGTCAGTGTGTGTATGTTTGGGTTTAGTGCAGAAAGTGCAGTGTGCTTGTGTGTGTGTGTGTGTGTGTGTGTGTGTGTGTGTGTGTGTGTGTGTGTGTGTGTGTGTGTGTGCGTGTGTGTGTGCGTGTGTGTGTGTTTTGAGTTAGTGCAGGTTGAAAGTTCAGTCACAAGTATAGTAGTGCAGGTGGAATGTTCAGTCGCAGATATGGTGGTGGGGGATGGGGGGGGGGGTTGTCAGTGGCCTTGCTGGCTAGAGGCTGACAGTGGAGGGAGAGTGGGTTGAGTGTTCAGCATCTTGATCGCTTGGTGCATTGTGCTGCTCGCCAGCCTGGTGGTACGGGAACGGAGGCGCCTGTACCTCTTTCCAGAGGGCAGGAGGCTGAACAGTTTGTGTGCAGGGTGGCTTGTGTCTTTGATGATCATTTTGAAAACAAGCAGAAAAAAATTACTCGACATGTTTTTAGATAAATGGGTCGATATAAACCTTTGTGGGCAACGCCTTCTTTCGACGTGACGAAACACAGAAAGGCTTTCGTGATTCGCTCCTTTCTCTGCATTATTTATGTAAATTGGGAAACACCGGGAAACACAGCCAGGAGAGTTGACGCACCGCTATGAGAGCCTTGCAAGTGAGTTTAACGTGGGGTGACCGTCCGATCTTCGAAAGGAGTGAGTAAAACTGAGTTTTATCGGAAGTTGGCCTTTAAACGAATTCAGCACTATCTCAGGATATAAGATTAATTATGATAAGTCCGAAGCCATGCCACTTGGAACTCTGACTAATGCAGATGTTTTGGATGATTTTCCTTTTAGATGGTCAGTTTCTGGTTTCAAATATTTAGGTGTTAAGGTTGGCCCAAATTTGAGGGAACTGTGGAGACTTAACTTTGCCCCAGTTTGTACAGCTATCAAGAGAGATCTCGAACGATGGCATAACTTGCCTTTATCCATGTTTGGACGAGTTAGTCTTGTGAAAATGAACGTGCTTCCTCGCCTGTTATATCCCCTACAGATGCTTCCTATATATCTCACCAAGAAAGCCAACAAGGACATTGAAAGGGCCATATCAAGGTTCATTTGGCAAGGCAAAAAGCCAAGACAAAGGTTTAAACTGTTGCAACTCCCCACGCACATGGGTGGTCTGTCTGTGCCCAATCTTATTTTCTATAACTGGGCCTGCCATGCCCAACATCTCAGGGTTTGGCTACACACGTACATTAGGAATGAGGCATGTGTCGTCTCCTGGGCCTGCTCTCCACATAGTCCTTGGAGCTTAACTACCTGTGATGTTGCGAACATAAAACATGAGGTTAAACACAATCCCATTATTTACAGTAGTATCAGAGTTTGGCGTGATATAACAAAATTTTTAGGAAGAAAGAACATGAAATCTCCATTGTCTCCCATTACTCAAAACCCTGATTTTCCAGCTGGTGTTGGGCCATCTGTCTTTTCCATTTGGCGAGACAAGGGGATCCATGTACTTGCAGACTTATTCAGAGATAGCTCACTAATGTCTTTTCAGCAGTTACAAGAATTATATGACATCCCTAGGACTCGTTTTTTTGGTTATTTACAAATTAGACATTTTGCTTCCTCACTGACAAACGCTCCCCTTACGAGTCTACCTCTCAACGACCCAGAAAGGTTCCTCTTTATACGTAAGAATCCTGAACATTTTGTTTCTGCCTTTTATTACACTCTTACCTCCTCTGATGTTTATGAGCTCCCCAATATTGCTCACAAATGGGAACAAGATTTGGGCTGCGAGTACATAGAAGATGACTGGAAAGTGGCCATAGAGTTAGTTAGATCTATATCTACATGTAACAGATATAAGGAGACTCAGTACAAAATACTCCATAGGCTTCATATCACCCCGGTTATTTTGCATAAAATGGATAAATCATTCTCCCCTCTTTGTATTAAATGCCATTCTCAAAGGGCAACCTATTATCACTGTTTCTGGGAGTGCAAATTTATCTCCCGTTTTTGGACTCATATTGCTAAAATAATTTCTGAGATACTTCAATTTGAGATCAAGAAAGACCCTTGTGTCTTCCTGGTAGGTCTGCCCTCTAGAGAATTCCAACTCTCTGCATCTAGGTATACACTTCTTGAAAAGCTCCTTTTCATTGCCCGGAAGTGCATTCTGCACAAGTGGATAAAAGAGTCCCCTCCAACTGTTACCTTATGGTACAAGGAGATTTTTAATACCCTCCCACACGAACGCTTACAGGCTGCTGTTAAGGGACGGGATGGATATTTTTTGAAAATTTGGTCCCCTTTCTTAGACTATCTCCCAGACGACCTAGGATGCCTGCTTAGAAGGGGAGAAATTAGTGCCTTTATGCGCCAAAACCCCACTTCTGTTTAGCTGATACCTACACATCAGGTGGGGGGGAAATAGGAGAAAAAAAAGGTTGTTTGATGCACTTTGTAATTTTGCATATTTTGCCATTATATTTTTCCAGTTTGGAGCCAGCCAATCTCTGTCCTGTTATATTTGTAGGTTTTTTTTTTTTTTTTTTCTCTATTTATGTTTTTCTTACTTTCACCATATGTCTGTATTTTCTTTTATTATTACTTTATGTTTTTATTATTATTATTTTGTTTCATTGTGTATTTCTCAATGTCTGTAGTGGGCGCATGGGGGAGGGGTGGGTGGAATGTTATGTAGTGTTGTTGTTTCTTACTTAAATTCAATAAACAGTTGTGAAAAAAAAAATAATAATAATAATAATAAAGATTTAAGTTAACTTAGAATTTTTAGGCAGACTGTGCTTTCAAGTTAAACCAAGCAGATGTTTTACAATGTATAGCAGAATTAATTTAAGTGTATTTATCATGACTTATCACTGATATCATTTTATTACAGTGTATAGTTTCCACCTTGCCCCAACAGAAGAGGTTGGATGGGCTGAGCAAGACGCTGTAGACCAGAGGTTGTGGAACTCAGAAGCAAAGATGTTGAACAACTAATTTATTCTTCTATAACATAAGAAGATTGAATTCTCAATATTGCAGAGATACCAATAATACCCATTGTCATTACACGCACTATGACACCAACAATCACAGCTGTTAAAAATTTACCATACACAATGCTTTATAAATGTACATGAAGCAGAGGTTTATCTGTCTTTTGTGTGACAAAGATGTGCAGAAGACGTGAAACTGTCATCTGATTACGAAATGGAAAATATTGCATCCTCTGGGCTGCACTGAATATGCATCATATCAGTGGTCAGTTAGCGGTCTCAGCAGGAGGAGACATCATTGGCTTAGTCAAGTCTTTCCCACTCACTCGGCTTAACTGATTTCACACAAATGCATTACACAAGGTGACACATGCGTCTGATACTTCCTCAATCTGTCCCATCATGCCTCATGGGGAATGACTTCATGTGAAATCTGTCAAGTTTAGCATTCATACATTATATCTACTACAGGTTTGCGAGTGATAGTTTACCAGTGATCCCGCCCTACCAGTGAGCACTCCCTACACCACCATCCATGGCTGAAGTGCCCTTGAACAAAGCACCTAACTCCACATTGCTCCAAGGGACTGTAACAAATAGCCTGTAATATCTATCTTGGATATTCGGCTAAGCGTAATGTAATGTAATAACAATAATGATAGCCAATGGTGCTTGAAGGGTGGCAGAAGAATAACAGACTGACCAATTATGTCAATGCACTGGAAATGTAGATCTCTCTTGTATCCATTTGACACGTTTTGAATTGAATCTTCAACATGTTCGTCTAAAGACACTTTAGAGTCAACCTTATGTCAGCATCTGTATAAATTACAGTCAATCATCTATCAGATTTTGGTCAGTGAGAAGCTCAAGGTCTCTTTCACTGGCTTGTAGTGCAGCATGTTCTTTCTGTGTCTACTTGCAGTTGTGCAGGTACAGTATATGTCTTGAGGTATTGACCCGTGCAGCTCGACTATAAGGCTTGCAGTCAGTCCTTGCCCTACCCAGCATCCTCAGCAAGGGCAAGTGATGTTCTACTCCTCCAGAGCTCCATCCTCCTATGATTAGACTTTTTGAGAAGTGGTCATTTGAGAACACAGTTCATATACAACATATATTTTAAAATAATAATAGGGTCAACATTCTGACAAGGTATCACACTGAAATAAGATGAACTTGTCTGTCCACAATTATGATAACACATGATGGCAGTTCAAGACTGGGAGGCATGCAGAGAGCAGTAGCTAAAGAGTTACACGACAGGTTGTTACCAAATCTTTGTCTTTGGATTTCAGTTCAAAATGAGTTCAGTAAAACGCTACTATAATGGCAGGATGTTGATGTGTTTTAGAAGGGGTAATACTATAGGCAATGTATTGTATTTATTAAATAGGCCTATGTCATTTTCATTTTTTTCTGCAGATAAGGAAAAAAATACCTTCACGGTCATTATTTCTTTGTGCACCCTTTTCCAGACAGTAGCCCTTGAGTAATACATCCAAGAGATAAGAGAGTTCTGATAAAGGCGATAGCCTACAGACAAAGGCCTCAGTTGTACCAGAACTTCCGGAAGTGTTTCCTTATCGGCCTTTCCGAGAACTAGCCTCAGGAACCCCCAGAGTATTGTGTGGAATAGAGGTCCATTCCAAGCAGACTCAACATCCAATTGATAAATATGGTAGTGGAAAGTCTGACCTCTACAAAGTGTGGAGAGGCAGCCTTTAGCTGTTACGCAGCAAATCTTCCGAACCAGCTATCCAGACTAGTGTTGCACCGATACCGATACCAGTATCGGTGGATCGGTAGATCGGCACTAAAATGGTGGTATCTGTATCGGCGAGTACCAACAAATAGGGCACCAATACCATTTACAGATGCTTGTATGACACTTAAACAGCCTTGAAATTAGGTATTTCATAGAGGTATTTAAAAAGTATTAAACGTTTTGCTGGATTCATTTTCTATTAGTCTTTTTCCTGTTTCACAAAGGAAGGCAGCAGCCTGACAAAGCCATGCAATGATCTTACATCCAAGTAGTATGCACTGCAGCCCTTCATATATATCATCTGCATCTGAATAGTGTGCTACACAAATAGACTAAAGTGCTTCACAAGTTTGGTGTGAGCAGGAAGATAGAATGATTCAAGGGTTCATCTGTTTGTTATGCCCAATGACACACACACTACTCAGACAATATTTGCTCGCTTTTATGCTCTTTTAAATCATTCTCTAACTCCTGGAGAGAAACTGAACATCTGTCCCATCTGTTTGTTAATGACTCACACACAACTCACACAACATGTGCCTGGTGCTGTCTGTCTGGAGATGTTCAAGTGATATTTTTATTTTTGGTATTCCTTTGTCTGCATAGGTGTTAAGTATATGAAAGTAATGATAAAAATAGTTTGAAATAAAGAAGCAGTCAAATACTTACAGTATTTCTCCAAAGTGACCTCTCATCCTACTTGCAATATACAATACAATCAGATAATTGCATTGAATAGCACAATGATTAAACTACATGCATCTCAAAGTGATTCATCTGTTTGGATTCAACTGTTTTTTCCTCTTTTTAAGCTTTTCCTTAAGGAAAACGTGACTGAATGGTACATATCTCAATTCGTGACTCGCACACCACTCACGCAATGTTTGCCTGGTGGTTTCCTGTGAGTAGTCCTGTTGCACTTCAGCTAAGATAAACTGATCATGTTTTGGACCAGCGCACTCTTCCTTTTTAAACATCAAACTCTGACCAGAAGGCCACAGCTGCTGCTCTGCTGCGCCTTTCTTCCATATTGTGCTAGATAAAAGAAAAGATTGAGCAACAAAAATATTTCCTCATTGACATTCACTGGCAGTCCATAACAAATATTCACTTGACTACCTGATTTTTTTACCTGTTGTTCACCACTTACACATGGACTGCATAGAAAGAAACAATCCTCTACACACATGACATTAAGTATATTTAATATTGAAACAATGCGCAAAAGTACACTGTATCTGCCTGGTGTTGTGAGAGCATTACTTGCACAGTATACCAATCAGTTTCATTTGGCAATGACTGTTGCGCCCCCCTGTGGTTAAAAACACCATGTTCTCTGACTCCGTGGTCTGATTGTCTGAGTCATTCCCAGGAAAAAAGTCTCTGGAGTCTTTATGGCCCATGGGTTGTGCATAGTAAACACATCCAGTAGGCCTACATGTCTATAGGTGGGCTCAGTGTCACCAGGTATGATCAGTAGTGGGTGGGGTAATGACCAGTGAGGGTGGTGGACAGGAAGTAGTAGAGGAGTCTTGGGCCCAATTCGAAACAGGGAAGGCAGCTGTCCTTCCAGTGAGCTAACTGGACATCGAGTCATGAAGTGTGGATCGAAACGAAAAATTGCTTTATTTCCTCTCTCGGCAGTTGACTGCATTTGTGGGCGTAACGAGGATATTTCGAGGATACATCAGATGCTGACTTCGCTGCCTTGGTACCCAACATGCTGTGCGCCACCTCCCTCTCAACCGGAAACCTGAAAAACAAACATGGCTACTACCCAAGCTACTACCTACCTTATCATACTCTTTATTCTGACACTCATGTATGTAGATATTGAAAATCGAATGCATAAATCAACATTGTAGTATCTAAATATGCTGTCGCTAGATCTATTTATAGCCTATTTTACGATTCCGCCGTCTGACGATCATTCACCGTTCAAATAGCATGCGTAAGCTAAGCGCTAACGTGATAAACGTAACTCCCGCCATGAATCGCAAGAATCGCCGTAACATCAAATGCGCAAGGCGGCGCACTCGTTAGTGCCGTTCGTAACGGCTGCCTCATCAGCTAACTGATCAGTGACCTGTTTATGTAGGAGGAGAGTCATCGAGTCACTGCCTCCCGTTTCGAATTCAGCCTTGGTAGAAACAGGGGCTGTTCACTCACGGAACAAGCTACTAGCCACAACTGGCTAACCCTAACCACGGGACAGTGCAAAATGAATGGGTGTCAATGGAGTTTTCTACCATTATAATTTTTGTGATTTTTTATAATTTTTTGTCCTGAAATATTAATATTAAGTTCGAAGCTAGAAATAATAAGACCCCATTTGAGTAGCATTTCGGTTATTTTGCGCCACTAGATTATTATATACTGGGTCACAAAGCTCAATTTTTATGGGGCCAAACCCATAAACATTAGCACGATGCTAGCGAGTACAGGTTGAAATCTTCTAACCTGCTGTAAAACTACACACCTGAACGATTTGTCAATACAGCCTATTGTTAAACAACAGTCATAGTGCTTACCAGGGATGTTTTGTTGATAATATTTGTGACTGGAAATGGCAGTAGCAATGTATTTAGCATGGGTTCCCCTTTCCATTCCATACATTTTCCCACATGAAGGACTGGCCTACGCTCGTTACTGCAGTATGCATGCAAAGCTAACTGGCTACAATGGGAACCAATGAGACTGAGCCTTCTCCCTGTGTTCTAATTTCTCTGGTAGAAACGTGGATGGGAGTTGTTACAGATGTGACTCAGAGCACCCTCACAGTCACACTGCCAGACAGGTGTTAGCAACTGCTGCCACCTTGTGGCCAAGAAGCAAAACTTCATAAGTGAACTTCAAATGCACACCCCACCTCGCTGAGGCCAGGTGCACGACGAAGGTGTATCTGACAGAAATAGAAGTCCACCCACTGTAGCTCTGCTTTTGAAGGTTTGTTCATGACTTAAATAGGCCTAAAGGGCAGATTATAGTTCAGCAACGGCGCCTGTTGGCTACGGTCGCTTACCACTGTTGATGTTATAGATCTGCGCACGAGGTCTCATGTCGTTAGCCACATTTGGCTACATAGCTACAAGGCTACAGTACAATCAGTCTGACTGCAGGCATTGTGTCGCGAGTGCTAAACTGATGTATTGTTTGTTTGTTACTTACTAATTCAGTCATTGTAGCTTCATTTATTTACACACACTAGAAAGACAGCGTTCGTATTCCACAGAATATTGACAGTTTGGCTCTCGTAAACTACCGGAGAACTGTGCCGCCACGAGAACAAGGAAGTAGCGAGACGACCAATCACAGCGACTTTTCTCTGCGACCTTCGCAACCGTCTGTCGCGTAGTCAGGATTTTTTTGAGGTGCGCGACGACGGTTGCAGAGCCTCTGCGCGGGGGGCGTGGTCGTGCACAGACGGTTGCACAGGCTCTGCAACCGTCAGCGCCAATAAGTAGGCCTATAAATTGGCCTTAAACCTTCAAAGTGGAGCTACAGTGTGCAGAATTCTACTCTATCTACTACCAAGAATACAGTGGACATTGTACTAGGCAGAGAGACTATGGACACTCCTGGACACTTTATGGCCACTTTGTCTTGGCTTCCATGTGCCACTCAGCTAAGGCACATGTGAACACTGTGGACACTTTATACTTTATCTTTGGTGTGTGTGTGTGTGTGTGTGTGTATGTGTGCGTGTGTGTGAGCGAGAGAGAGTGAGAGAGAGAGATGCCTTGGCAAATATATGTAACAGTGAGCTATATATGATGATTATTTTATGTGTAATATGTGTGTTACGTCTTGTGGGCAATGTCTTCATTTATGTATGTGTGTATGCTACTTGACACCTTAATTTCCCCCTGGGATCAATAAACGATACTCTACTCTACTCTACTCTCTACTCTACCAGAAGCAGAACTTCTCACAGATCTAGAGGGGTAGGTGCACACTATGATGTTAAGCCGCTTTGTGCAGGCTTGAAGCTGAATTTCTTTAATGAGCTTGAGAACATTAAACCTTTCCTCCAAAAGGCCTCTGCTGTCCTGGCCTTATCGTGAAAAAGCAGGACTATCCAGGAGAATTGACCACTGGATGTGAGACAGGTCACATGAGTCATCAAAGTGTGAAATACCCCCTGCCCTCATCATAATCATGCCAATGGCCCCACCCAACAGAATGGCAGTAATAGTTTTCTATCTTGTCTTTTCAAATTATTGGATTATACTGTATGGTTATCATATGGTTACAGCTTTCGAGAATGATGCGAGAGTTTCCCTTTTTTCCACTTTGAATTGGCCTTCCCAACATCCCGCATTTGTTCTGCTTCTTGGCCACAAGGTGGCAGTAGTTGCTAACACCTGTCTGGCAGCGTGACTGTGAGGGTGCTCCTCATCACTCAGCTGCCTTGCTCTCACCGCCTCCCGAGCATGGAAGTCGATAAGGGGGGCAAAGGGGCCAGTTGTCCCGGGCCCAAGGAGATGGGGGGCCCATGATTGGGTCCTCATTACAATGTATGTTTTGTTTGGGGGGGGCTTCAGTTGACTTTGTCCTGGGCTCGGCCAAAGCTGTCAGCAGCCCTGCTCCTGAGGACTCTCTAGTCTAAGGCCACTGGGAGGCTCTAGAGATCCTATTGAGAAACATAATACTAGACTACAGTATACTGTAATTGCTCTGATGGAGAACAGTTACCTGGGATGAGATGTCATAACAAAATGTAACGAATGGTACCGTGCGTGTAAGTTGAGTAGCAAATAAGTAATGACACTACCCCCATCCTGTATTCAAAGTTGTTTATGGAAACATGCTGTCCACCGACTGAAACATCACCATTCATTTCTTTTGAAAAAGCATAAACAAATTCATACATATTCATGTACAGGAACACAAATACACAACAACAACAACAACAACAAAATATGTATAAACATAAACGGAGATGGCAATGAGGAGAAATGAAAGCCGAAATCTGTTGGCTTTGACAGAGGGGAACCTGAAGCGCGAACCAGACGGAAGCAGCAGAAATTCAGAGTGGAGTAGGTGGGCACTGACTGATAAAATAGATTCAGCCTTCCTCAAGGTGGCTTTCTTGTACAGTTCAGTGAGGATGCTATGCTGGGCACCTAATGTAATTTGGCCACTGACCTTCACAATTTTGGTGAGGGAGATTTTGTCATTCATGCTGAGGTTGTTGAAAAAACAAGATATAGAAATTGATAAAACTGACTCAATATAGGACATATAAAAAAAAACATCATTGTGATCTTGTCCACATTGAATTTGGCTAGCTTGAGTAGACAAAAACAGATGTGTGATGTAGCTGGTAGCCACCTTATGTTCTTTGTGAATGAAGTGCCAGAGGAGGATAGACACGGCTTCACAACGCTGAGTGTTTTTATCAAAAATATAGGCGCCTTTTTATTTTACATATAATCAAAAGAAATGTGCACGAGGGCAAAGCCAACTTAACCAAAAACTGAAGACAAATCATTGGCAACACAAAATCTAAATTCAAGACTCAAAACAAAACTACACCGCAACAGCCTCAACTTCACTCGCGTGTGCCTTCTCTCAGCAGCAGCAGAAACTGCAGCCAGAGAATCGTATATGAGAGTGAGATAAAGCAGGCGGGTTCTTTTCCGGTATCCACTTCACGTCGGGTGAACGCCCCTTTATAGCTGGGTCTCTTAGCGTCCAAAAAGGGCCTAATCGTTACGCGCTGGATAGAAGCACCAAAATCGGTGTAGACCTTCCTTAGGGTGTTCTCCATCATTTCAGAAGGGGTGCCCCAAATTTCATTGTCATTAAGGTCATTTTTATGGGGTAAATCCAAGATGGCTGCCCAAAACCAGCCAATAGTAGTAAAATGCTGTACTGCCTGGACATAATGGTGTTATGGGCCAATCCACCTATTTGTGTGTGATGTATACAAACTGAACTTTGAAAATATGTGCAAAACTTACCATAAAAACAATGTTATATATGTCTTATTTAGATTCAAAAACAGGAAAATCATAAAAACCATGGTCAGAATGAGATCACTCTACAATTGAGAGCTCATTTCTGGGCATTTAGCTATTGAACCAACATTCATTAAGAGTTTTAAAAATTTGCAGAAGGTCATATCTATAACATCCAAAAAGAAAATTGTGGTTAGAACATTTAGGGGAGAAGAGATAAACCCTTGAACTGGGCCACACATAACTGTCCCAATGTTAGCATGCTAGCATTAGCAGGTTCAGACACTCAGTCTGCTCTTCAGATAAAGATGGCAAACAATAATTTTAATCCCACTTACACATGCGCGCGCACACACAAACTACTACTACTTCCTTAGGACCCCCTCAATGATTTAACCCTAGGAGTCCAACTGAAATATATTCATATCAATCAAGTCAATAATACATGTATATATCAAGTGTCAGTGACAGCTGTCAAATCACAAATGTATGCTGATTAATGTTCAGATATGTATATCGCAGTCCTAAGTGTACAATGGAGTGATAAGGGCATTTATGCTTAGGAAATTATGAATAATCAATATTCAATACACCATCCATACAGTATATTGACAGATACTTTGTTTTAAAAGAGCAAAATGGTAATGTCTGTTTTTCCATCTACTTTTGGCTTTAATCTAGATGACATGTTGGCTACCTAACCACTTAATTTATTGTTTGCTCGTTATTTTTTATTTGTGGGTGTGGGCCTTTGTTTAAAACATGTCTGCCTGCCTTCCCTCTCTCACATAGACTACTAAAATAATCTTTCAAAAACTTAAAACAACAGCATGTGGAAATCCTATTGGCTTTGGAGGGCTAACGTCTATAAGACTATACTGTACTCTACTGTATTGCACTGTACTGTACTATACTGTACTGTACTGTACTGTACTGTAATGTAATGTGTATACCATACTGTACTCTACTGCACCGTGCAGTATGCTACTGTACTGTACTGTACTGTACTGTACTGTACTGTACTGTACTGTACTAGACTGCACCGTACTGTATGCTACTGTACTGTACTTAACTAGACTCCACCGTACTTTATGCTACTGTACTGTACTGTACTTTACTTTACTGTACTGCACCGTACTGTATGCTACTGTACTGCACCGTACTGTATGCTACTGTACTGCACCGTACTGTATGCTACTGTACTGTACTGCACCGTACTGTATGCTACTGTACTGTACTGTACTATACTCTACTGTACTTTATTATACTGCACCATTCTGTATGCTACTGTACTGTACTGCACTCCACTGCACTGCACTGTACTGTACAGTACAACTATAGAACTGAAACATGTAGAGCGGTGGTGCTCAAACTGTGGTACGCGTACCACTGGTGGTACTTGAGACATCTCTGGTGGTACTTGGAATGCCATTATGAACCTCTCCTGTACTGACTGGCAAAAGTGAATATGGAAGGCCTTTACTGCGATATTCTAATGTTGGTTGTCAAGGTGGTACTCGGAGAGCTCAATATTTTCTCAGGGGGTACTTCACACAAAAGGTTTGAGAACCACTGATGTAGAGCATTCTGAGGACATGTACAATATTATGCAAAAAGGTGTAGTGTAGTTGAAGGTTAAAAAAAGTCTTGTGGCGGGGTATGATCGACTATTCTCCCGCCCAGACTATTTATGTGCCTTGCATATCAAGAAAATGAGTCCAGGTAATGATTTACTTTCATAGTATATACCATATGAGAAGTGTTGTTCTATATATATATTTCTCCTATGGGTAAGGGTGGCAAAAGACCTACAGTACATGTTGTCCATCAGCTGTCAGTTTTGATAGCAGTTTAAGTACTCAATGATTACTGAGCTAACTAATACAACTTTTGACACAAGTACTAGGTGAGGACTTGTCTGCAAATAAACATTTTTTTTATCTCTGTCTTCTTACTCAACATACACTAAGAAATCATTCCCATTTAATTTGAACTGAAGCCATACTGTGGCCTACATGTAGGCCTATATTGAGTAATCTGTAATGCCATTCTAAAGATGACTGAAATGCTCTCACAATATGCACTTGTAAAAATATAGAATTAGGTGATCTTATGGGGTTCTTCATACATATGGAAAGGTCCTGTCCTTTACCCTCTCTCATACAAATAAAATACGTATATCTGTTATGGAAATTAGAGGATGGAGAACCTGCTACCTATGGCATCTTGCACTGACACTATCCCATTCAAATCGAGCATTAGCAGCAGTCTATCCTCACCATAGTTTTAGTGTTGGCAATGCTCATTTTAATTCAGACCAAGAATCTTCTCAAATCGTTCACAATGTTACATGCTGTCAAGCACGTAAGCACAGACTCACCCATACTTTCACACTATGTACATTTTGTAGTTTTATCAATCTGGTCTAGCAGGCTACCCTTGCTTCATCTCTTCTGAGGACTATATTAACATTGTCAGCTACTTATAATGTCATGTAATAACAATGTAATGCGTTACCAACATGACATATTGTATATGACATGGTAGACATTTTTTTTTCAAGGGGCACCCCTTCTAGGATGTCTTCAAATCAGTCAAGGAACATGTGTACCGAATTATATGCTTCTATCCAGCGCGTAACGATTTCTCGGCTTAGAGCCCCTACTATTAGGAGACCTTCGATTAGGAGACCTTCGGAGTCTTGAGGTAGAGAATAAATGGAGTCCCCTTAGCGCTGTAGATGGCGGTAGCGCACGTCTTGTGCAAACACCACGAAAAGAGAAGAAGTAGGGACAACATCCCCTTAGGAGACCACATTTTGAGCACACGCTTTTGCATTGAGTGGGCGTGTTTCGATTCCTCTTATTATATATCCAACCTCTTTGCTGCAGCTGACTCTTTTTGTGTGCACTCACATCAGTGGGCAGGGCCTCAATCTACCCATTACAAAGTAATTAACCAATGGCAACACAGGATTGCTCAAGCTGATTGGTCCAAGCTATTACACTAGACTAAACCATCACAAACCAAAATCAGCCAGTTTAAGTACAACAGTCAAACGAAAACATACAAAACACAATTGCCCTTGTACACATTTCAGTCACCATTCACAAACATTAGGCCTACAGACAATACAACAAATCAGACATCCACACACATTTCAATCCCCACATTTCTCCTTGCCCAAAGTCATTGGTTGGAGTTCTAGAGCCACAACGGCGCGCACTTCCGTGCAGCAATGTTGACCCTGAACGCAGGAAACAATTGTGGATTTCAAAGTTCAGTGAACAGCGTTCCATCTTGTTGCAGTGTGCATGAAAACATGTGCATGTTCACGGTCTCTTGCGCTCCCTTAGAGCTGCACAGTGCAAGCAACAGATACAAGTTCATGCTGCACACAAACAATGAGTTTTTGAAGCAGTGAGACAATGAGAAGGGGAAAGGTTCTCCTTCTCACAAGATGTTGTTGCCTTTTTTCACACGTGTTGTGTGTTCAGTTTTTTGTCAATCCAACTACCTAATCTACAATGCCTTTTTCTTCCCAGTCTTTCCAGTCTAGTCTTTCCAAGGGCTTCATCCCCACTATACCAAAGTATGGAAATGGGCACTGGACACTGGACTGCCTTGGTAGGCTGGTGGAACATAAGCAGGAGGCTGCAGACATCAGACTTCGCTTTGCCCTTTGTTGTGCAGTGCATCTCTTTGCAGACATCCTTGCCAGTGTACTTCTGCGTGTGGCATGACTCGGAAATGTGAATCTGTAGTGAATAAGGTGCAGTGCTCCACAGCCTCTGATGTGGTGAGGTGGTCTGATCCAGGTCACCCTGTAGGTTGTAATCCAGTAGTTTGTATCTTGGCAGGCGTTCCAGAATAGTGTTGAAAACACTGGAGAAATAAAAACAAAGAATGTGATTCCTGTTACAGTCGATAATGGCATTTTGATCTTAATAAATTCCACTTCTTAGCCTTTAAGGGTATCAGCCAAAACATGCTTTCAGTTATCAAGGGACAGCTCACGCTTTGGACAGTATGTGACAATTTCCTGTGTGACAAATGAGTGAATGACATTGACTTATAAGTATAGCTATATATTGGCTGTAGAGTAAGTAAGTGGTATGTGTTGGTATGTGTAGTGATTTAATATAGTTACAGACAAAATCAGTTTCATAGTACAGTGTTTTTCAGTGTTGTTTGTAATGTATAAGTGTTTCTCATTTGTGTTCACCTTTGTGGCCGGCTGGGACATGTTTCCTGTTCTCCTGTCCTCTTCTCCTGAGTGAAGAGTCATCGGATCTCCATTACAGGCAGCTACTGGGAATGTCTCACAACTGGACTTTTCTACCTCAGTCCCCTAAGGCGGTAAAGCATACGATTCTGGGCAATTCTTAAAAGTGCACTGCGTAATATTTTTTGTATATGCTAGCTAGTATATTTCCAGAATTCATGCTGCCTATTCACAAATGTTACCTCACCACATGGTGATATAAAGAGATGACTTTTCCCCTACCTATACTCCAATAATGATGTCAGCCTCTTACCTTGACATTTCTTTCATCTTCCGTTGAGTTAAAGTTTGGCGGCCAGTGTTTGCTGTTACGTCTCTTTAACCAACATGATCTCCAAAAATTCCGTGCTCCTGGACACGGATGTTAAGGACACCAAATCCGTGTCCAGGAGCACGGATTTTGCCAAAATTCCGTGCTCCTGGACACGGAATTGTTTTCCGTGATGGACACACAGAAATGCTCTCTCTATACTCCCACAGACAGCTCTATGTTTCCACAGTCTGTTTCCACAGAGTGTTTTCTCAGGATTTTTCTCATTTCAAATATTTTTTTCTCAAAAAAAAAAAAATCTTACTGACAGGTTAGGGTTAGGGATTGTTTTGGTTTGGGCACAGCTATTATTCCTTCATTCATTATGAATTTGATAGCCTAGCAACCAACTGGAAAAGGTATTTCTCAAAAATATGTCTTTAATGTTTTCGTCAGGGCACAATTTAAATTGCTATAGCATTATTTTGCTTAGGATTAGCATGTGGTATATATTTTCTAATGATAGAGTTAACACAGTGCTGTGGTAATATACAAAGCACTTCCGTGTGCCCATCACGGAAAACAATTCCGTGTTCAGGAGCACGGAATTTTGGCAAAATCCGTGCTCCTGGACGCGGATTTCGTGTCCTTAACATCCGTGTCCAGGGGCACAGATTTTTTGGAGATCAGGCTGACTCATCTGTGATGCACATTGACAGTAGCAATGGCACCACACAATGTTATTTGGACCGTGGGAAACACTGCCATATACTGTTATTTCATCTGGAGAATGTGAACTCACCCAATCGATCGGATTCTGAAACGCATTCTGTCTATGTGTACAACTTTAACTTCCTGTGGAAAAAAACACATTCACTGTATTAGCAGAGAACAATATCGGCATTGAACATTGCTTCAAGCATCCTCATATTTGGCCAGTTACTATGTGTAACCAAGTGGTAAGGACAGGAGAGTTTTAAACTCTACATTTCAGTTTTTCTTACAAAATAGACTACGCCACCCTGGGATAAGAATGGGAACTACAGCCCAGGGACTGTATGAAAACCTTAGATTTGACCCCCACACAAGTTCTGTTGCATTAATGAGGAAACGTGGATTCCGTAACAAAATAATCTCTTTTTATTGACAATTTCACATATAAATATAAAAATCCGGACACTTAAAATATTTCCGACCACAATGCACACACACACACTCACGCTCACATCCACACTCACACAAATCAGTACAAAAAGGGAGGATTCTCAAATACAGGGCAGGTGCACCCAAGAGGGGGGAATTATACTAAGCCCCCTGTATAGGCCTTGGATAAGTACACACAAACACGCGTGCCCATGCACACACTAAGTGAAGGTGAATTATTGCACTCACACACAGGTAACACTGCACTGCAATTCACTGCACACCATGTGACCGAACCCACCACCAGGGGGGAAGAGGACCTCCCTCCGGGATTACCTGCACCTGTTAACAGAAGAGAAAGGGTAAATAAAGGGGTAATCAAGGGCCTGCCACTTGCCCAGCAAATAAAGACAAACAAAAGGAAATAAACTGAATTGCAGGGCCCACCAGCAAAATCTAACTCGCCACAGACCCAAAGAGGTTGCTACAGGCGAGAGCAGGACTGATGGGAATTAGTAACAACTATCAGGTCAGGGGCATTGGTTTAGGCTACAAGCCGTGCACACTCAGCAGTTACAGAGACAAAAACAAAAGAATTCCAATTGAAGTTCCCAACTCAAGTCAAAAGAAAATACATCAAAAAAAGAAAGAAACATCCCTCAAAGAAAATGTACAAAATAAAAAAATGAATCGTGCTCTCACCACGACATAACAGGACACTCACTCACACAGACTACATTCACGCACACACTGAACTCGGTCACATGCGCCACCTGCGCAAGTTGTGGCTTGCCCTATGCTGGGCTGCTGAATGCTTTCGGAGTGATAGCCCTTGGATAACCGGACACTGCGACGCGTCAGTCCGAAGCGCGTATCGAGGGGGGACAAAACAGCAGCAATTCAGAGGGAACCGGGAGTCTGCAGCTACACCCAGGCGCCTACAAATAGGCCTACAGAGGATAATGCGATGTAACTGGGCTATTGTACCAATTTTACAACGTGATGAAAAGTTGAAGCGGTATACTCACGTTCCACAACAGCAGAAGAGGAGAGGAGGGAGACAATAAAGGCCGAAGAGTCAGGGGAAACTCAAACCCACGCTACAACAAAAAAGATAACAAATCAAAACTTTAGCGAACGTGTGGCGTCATTTGGGTGGCCTACCTGAGCCAGAAGGAGAGAGCTCTTGGAGCTTTGGTAGATGAACAGGGTAGCCAACAAACAGCTGATGACACCGGTAGATACACTTGTACGAGGCGGAGAGCGTATCACGCCAAGTTGAATTTGGCAACAGATCGGAGTGCAAAGAGTAGACCAGAATGCGCGTCTGGATGGACAAAGGAAAGCACGTTGACCGACAGCTATTCCTCCTAGCTTGCGAAAAGCCGGCGTCTCAGCTGGAGTGAAATCCAAGTATGTTCAACTGCAGTGTGCAGGGCGGGGGGCAGGTCTGGATCACATCTCCCTCCTCCCCCCTGAGCACATCTCCCTCCTCCCCCCTGAGCACATCGAGTGCCTCCCCCTTGTCATTCAGCGCTAAGCTTCTACACGGGAAGAAAACTAGCTCTGGAAGTCACGGCACCGTGCAGAGCAAAGACGCAGAGTACAAAATGGGAGGGGCGAGATTTCAGTCATCCAGACCTGCCCACTTCTGCAAACTGCAGTTGGATGCTACTCGTGAAATCAGCTGTGAGATCAGCTGATAGGTTGGCGTGACGTGATGACGCACGCACCGCAAATGAAAAAGGAACGTCCACTTTGCTACACTCGCCTCCAAAAGAGTTGTCGCCTACCCATCTGTTTGGAATAACAGCTAATAACCTGACTTTCAATTAATCACTTGGCTTCAGAAGTCACTCATATGAAAGTTACAACCCTCTCGAATGAAAATGTATGTACAAAAATAAATTTCATGCACCAAAGAAAGATTGACCCTTTAATGAACACAGACAGGGCAGATTTTGACAAGACAAAAGTTTTGTCGCCTATCGAACATAATGTGAAAATGAGCAGATAAGTCACTTCAAAACACTTCAAATACGCAGATCGGGTGTCAAACTTAATCACTGATTCACTCACACCTCTCCAGAAAATCAACTTTGGCCTTAGGTGTATGTTTAGGGTCATTGTAATCATGGAAAGCAACACAATGAAAATCAATGGAGTTCAATGAGAGATGGTGACATATTTGCTATTCGTAGAGCAATACATTTTTAACTTCATGATGTAATCAATGATAAAAGCCCTCACACACCAGCAGCATGCATGCAGCTCCACATAAGAGCTGTATCCCTCCCATGTTTGACTTTAGGCACTATGTATTTTTTCCAAATTCTTCACCTTTAACACCAAAGAAGTCTCTCCCACTGTCCTGTCTCAAAAAAGCCAGCCAAGAGTATGTCAGGGCTAATTCTGACAAAAATGAAGGCTAATGGGACTCATACTCTGAAGTCAAGATCCCAAGATCAACCATTTTAGAACTGATAGCATCAAAACTATATGGTGTTGGAGATGAAGAATATGAAAAAAGAGAAATGGTGCATAAAGTTTAAAATGGTAGAGATACAGCTCTTATGAGGAGCTGCATGCATGCTGCAGGTGTTTGAGGGCTTTTATCATTGATTAAATCATGAAGTTAAACATGTATTGCTCTACGAATAGCGAATATGTCACCATCTCTCATTGAACTCCATTGATTTTCATTGTGTTGCTTTCCATGATTACAATGACCCTACACATACACCTAAGGCCAAAGTCGATTTTCTGGAGAGGTGAGAGTGATTCAGTGATTAAGTATGACACCCAATCTGCGTATTTGAAGTGTTTTGAAGTGACTTATCTGCTCATTTTCACATTATGTTCGATAGGTGACAAAACTTTTGTCTTGTGAAAATCTGCCCTGTCTGTGTTCAATAAAGGGTCAATCTTTCTTTGGTGCATGAAATTTATTTTTGTACATACATTTTCATTCGGGAGGGTTGTAGCTTTCATATGAGTGACTTCTGAAGCCAAGTGATTAATTGAAAGTCAGGTTATTAGCTGTTATTCCAAACAGATAGATAGGCGACAACTCTTTTGGAGGCGAGGGTACATATGGGAACAGGACACGACAACAGCATCCCTTAAGCAGGTAAAAGGTGTTTTGGAAACTTTTAGCTCTTCACGTCATAGATACTTCAGAGATGGTGTAATGTCAAAAGTGAAATGATGTGAAGGAATCTGTTTAAGATCCCACAGAGATCTGCGTATTTGAAGTGTTTTGAAGTGACTTATCTGCTCATTTTCACATTATGTTCGATAGGCGACAAAACTTTTGTCTTGTGAAAAACTGCCCTGTCTGTGTTCATCAAAGGGTCGATCTTTCTTTGGTGCATGAAAAAAAAATTTGTACATACATTTTCATTCGGGAGGGTTGTAGCTTTCATATGAGTGACTTCTGAAGCCAAGTGATTAATTGAAAGTCAGGTTATTAGCTTTTATTCCAAACAGATGGATAGGCGACAACTCTTTTGGAGACGGGTGTACATGCTCATATTTTGCTATGCTTTCTCCCTCTGGAGGTTGCACAATAACAGCCAGCAGTGAAAATTCACGTCGTTCCCATGTGGGATATGAACTTCAGCGGAGCGGTCATCTGTGGGTGTTAAGAGAATTCATCAGGGTGTGGGGAAAGTGTCAAAGAGATTCTTTAACTCTGATATGAATGCAGGTAGCAGACTAGCTGACTCCTAGTGTTGCAAATAATCTCCGGGTTTTGACCCATAATGGTGCGAGTAATCTTAGAGGGTGATAAGAATGGTGAGAAATGAGAATTCAAATGAGTAATCCAACAGTCAGCATGTCCTATGGCAAAATTTACGAGGGCTTCGGCATTCAAATTCACGTCGTCCCCATGTGGGATGTGAACTTAGGGAGACTGTGTGAGATTTTTAGTTGTTTATTTCCGGAATTCATGCTGCCCATTCATGTTACCTTTTTCCTGAATTCTTACCTCCACCATCAAATTCTAAGTATTCATTATGACTGGAAAAAAAAACACTTTTCCTACATGAAAAGATGGATCTTCTCCATGGTCCGCCATTTTGAATTTCCAAAAATAGTCATTTTTAGCTGCAAAAATGACCATACTAGAAAATATTTGTTTATTACTTAGTAAACTTTCATGTAAAGATCAAATTTGACAATAGGCAGCCCAGTTTCAATGAGCAGCATAGTTGCAGTACCTTTTTTGACAATTTCCTGCACAGTGTCCCTTTAAGCGGAGTGTTGAAAAAGGTAGGTCTGCACACTACCGATAAGCTCCAAAAATAAACTTTATAATTTAAAATGCAACGTTTCGATCACACTGGATCTTCATCAGGCATGCCACTGCCTGATGAAGATCCAGTGTGATCGAAACGTTGCATTTTAAATAATAAAGTTTATTTTTGGAGCTTATCGGCAGTGTGCAGACCTACCTTTTTCAACTATCTGATTTTTTTGTCTGGCACCTGCAACAAGTGTTTTTGGATGTGCGCACCCTACCCAAAACCCCTTTAAGCGGAGTGGTCATTTGTGGGGAACGTGTCAAGAGACTGATTTCAGCTGTAATATGAATGCAGGAAGCAGACTAGCTTACTCCTGGTGTTACAGATAACCTCCGGGTTTTGACACATAATGGTGTGAAAACAATAGTGAGTAATACTTGAAGGTGATAAGAATGGTGCCAGCCAGCATTTCCTTCGGCAATAAGTGCATTCGAGTAGTCGTCAATGCATGCATGCGCATTTAGACAGCAATGCACTCTGGATGAAAATTCTGCATGACGGTTAGATTTTCTGCCAAACTTCAAAATTTCGGTGATGTTGCGTTGACGAGGTGACATGTCACATGGTGTCAAACTATCGCGGGAGAGCCCTATCTCTGTCATTTCGTGAAGTACTGTTATCGGTTTAATCACTAACAATGATGAAACGGCCTACAGGAAAGAAATAAACAACCTCATGGAGTGGTGTAGAGGAAACAACTTGTCTCTGAATGTGTCCAAGACTAAAGAATTAATAGTTGACTTCAGGAGGAAAGAACACCAGTTTGAAACCATTAACATCAACGATCAGACAGTGGAGAGGGTGAGAGACTTTAAATTCCTTGGCGTTACCATCTCAGAAGACCTCACCTGGGACAGTCACACACAACACATAGTAAAAAAAAGCCAGCAACGTCTGTACCACCTCAGACGATTGAGAAAGTTTGGGATGAGACCCAAGATCCTGAGGTCGTTTTACAGAGGCACCATTGAGAGCATTCTGACGGGGACTATTATTGCATGGTATGGGAACTGCTCTCAAGCCAACAGGAGAGCTCTTCAGAGGGTTGTGCGTACAGCTCAGAACATATGCGGCTGTGACTTACCCTTCATACTGGAGCTATTTGAGGGAAGGAGCATCAGGAAGGCAAAAAAATCTTGACTGATCCTAGTCACCCCAACCATGAACTGTTTACTATGTTACCATCTGGGAAACGGTACAGAAGCCTGAAATCTCATACTACCAGACTCCAAAGTAGTTTCTTCCACCAAGCAGTTAGATTACTGAATTCATGCTGAAGACAACAAGGCACTTTCTTTGCACTTTTTTCCACCCCCCACCCCCCTCTCTCTTTTTTATTTTTATTTTTTAATCTTTATAGGCTTCAAACCTACAATAAGACGTAATAAACTAGTCTTGAATCTTGAATCTTGAATCTTGAATGAAGTATTCACGAAAAAAATAACTAATTTTCGTGGTGCATTCACGTTATTGCAATTTTTTCGTGGTTGGGCAACGAAACGCTGCCTATTCATTTGAATTGCCCGACTGCTGCTATGGTTATCCAAGCGTCTGCAGGGGCGGGGAGGGGGTGCTGACAGAACACTGCTGATACACTCGGGACTCACTAATTCGACGCCCTTTCGGTACTTACGCCTTATGTCATACGACCCTAAACCTAACCCTAACCTTAACCCTAACCCTAATCTTAACCCTACTTAACCCTAAACCTAACCCTAACCTTAACCCTAACCTTAACCCTAAACCTAACCCTAACCCTAAATTGCTTGTTTGAAATGTTTGATTACCATGTGACGGTACCAAAAGGGCGTCAAACTAGTGGGTCGCTAGGCAGCAGTCGGGCAATTCAAATGAATAGGCAGCGTTTCGTTGCCCAACCACGAAAAACGGGCAATAACGTGAATGCACCACGAAAATTAAAGTTATTTTTTTCGTGAATACTTCACGAAATGAAAGAGATACGGTTGCGCGGGATGAATGCAACTGCAGTCAGATCTTGCAACCTCTGCAGTTGCTTATCCCCTTCAACACTCGTCTGCAGACCGCCTCCGAGGCCACGCGCCCATGAACTGGTTGGTCAACAACTCATTCACGTGTGTATATGAGCCTTGTCTCACACCTCTACACAAGTTTGCGCAGGTCCCCACTTCAGGTCCTCCTCACTGCCTGTCCCCCCACTCCTCACACGTGGTGTGTTAGTAGAGCAAACTGGTGCGAGCTCATCGTCTCGTTCATATTTGTGGCCGACTTTAAATGCGCTGTATTTAATAACACCCACATCGTGACAACAAGTTCTCGCTCACGTGCTTCGTCAATGTTGGTCGACAGCAACGAAGTCGTATGGGGCTACTGGCATATCACACAAGTTAAGACCAATAGGATGAAATCAGATGATCCATTCCATTCCAAACTTCAACAGTGCCAACCCCTCCTACCCCAAGAGGATGCTCAGTTAGGCATGTCCAGACGGTCAAATATTTATCTTGTAACCAATAATTTGTGGTCCCACAGCAATTCCTGTCTGCTAGTGAATCATTCACCACCAAACACACACACACACACACACACACACAACCTAACTGATCTCAACCACAAAACTGTCATACGCCTTGCACACTCAGCAAACAGAGGCCACGCTAATCCCCCCCACCCACACACTAGCCCCATACGATTTCGTTGCTGGGGATTGTTGTCCCAAATCCACAAGCACTAAAAAATAATTTTCTGCCTTTTCTCGGCCAAGAAGGCACCAAATTAGAAATGTATTCTACTATTCTACTACATATATGACCCACGTTCAATACATATTCATATCTCCACCGGTGGAATGCCCCTTTAAGGTGACTATTAACCTATTAATATGTCTTCATATTGCAATGTTTCTGTCACGCAATGCTTAGGTTCATTTTATGGTGTCCTGTGGTGTGACTGCTCTTATAGAAGGAAAAAAAGTTTTTTATAAATGAAAACACATATTAAGATTAAACACAATATCATTATCAAGTTAGCATGACCTCAGATGTCAGTCATGTATACAAAAGGATTAAAATGGCCATAATGCAGTGAATTTCCTGTGGTGCGACTTCATTTTCCTGCGGTGTGACATGCCTATGCAATGTGTTGATGCAGGACACATTTTCTCAAAAATGGCAAAAATTAGGCGAAATTCCACGGACCACTAAGTGCTTTTTTCTTTTTTCCCCCCCAATTTTTTCAATCAATTATTTCAGGAATTGGAACAACTTTTTCGTTACGCCCTTAAACGTCAACCACCCACAAACATAGGCCTATAGAGTAGCTTCCAATCCACCCACTCAGTGTGCACTCACTCACTCATCCATGCATGCATTCAAACACATTCTCTCACACACACTATGCAGCGCTCACTGTCTCCCTTTCTCACACACACACACACACACACTCTCTCTCTCTCTCTCTCTCTATCACACACACACACACACACACACACACACACACACACACACACACACACACACACACACACACACACACACACACACACACACACACACACACACACACACACACACACACACACACTCTGTGTGTCTCTCTCTCTCTCTCTCTCTCTCTCTCTCTCTCTCTCTCTCTCTCTCTCTCTCTCTCCTTCCATTCTTTCCTCATTCTTTTGGCTTCCTCCCATGAAGACATAATAACGGCAGAGGACTGAAAAGCAACTGCATGGAAGCCATGACAGGTCTCTGATAGAGCGAACACCATATCAAAACATACCAGTACTGTACATGGTGTATGGGTGTGTAGAATGGTTCATTCCATTTAACATGCATACCAGTACTGTACAGATGTTGTCACTTCAATCTGCTCACGGCATTACCTTACCGAGTATAGCACTGCTTTTGCAGAGCAGCGTCTGCCTGTGTTTGTGTGTCTGCTTGTGTGTCAGCAAATTGCATGTTTTATTTAGCATTGGGCATTTGATAATAACACAAGTGTGAGCCCTAAACAAGACCACCACGTTAATTTAAACACTCAACTGCACCCCCTCCATCACCACACACACACACACACACAGAACACTTTGAACTGCCCCCCCCCCCCCCCCCACATGATTACATATCTGGTTGTTTTTTTAGAAATTCCTTCATCTGACACCTGAACCACCCATGACTGTGATTGGCCTTGAATTCTGGGGGCAAACTATTCCATAAATTAAGACCTTTAATTAAAAACGAGGACTGACCAAAGGATGTTTTACGGTGGGGTATTCTACAGTTCCCTGCTACAGCCCCCCTGGTAGACCTCCCAACTGCCTGTATAGGTTGGGTTAGGTCACAGAGCACTTGAGGGGCTTGACCATGCAGGCATTTATATATCAGGTTGATATTTGACAAAGCAATATAGTTGTCAAAGCTCATCATGTTCAGGTCCCGCTGAACATGGCAGTGATGAGCTCTAATTGGCCTTTTAGCTATATTTAAAGAACGATTCAGTCTCTCCAGTGGTCTTGTTGCTGAGAGACCTGCCTGTGACCATGCAGTTATACAGTAGCCAAGGTGAGAGAGAATCATTGAATGCAGATATATATTTGCTGCTTCAAATGATAAACAATCTCTAATTAGTCTAAAAGTGCATAAGTTAAATCTAACTGTTTTGCTGATCTTCTGTATATGTTTATCAAATCTAAGATGTTCATCCAATATCAGGCCAAGGTATTTAACCTCTGTAACCTGAGTTATTGGTTTGTCAAGGATACTAATGTTTAAGATTGTGGACGTGGTGCACCTCCCAGAGGAAAAACACATTGACACTGTTTTACTTACATTGAGTGCTAGACATGACCTGTTCAGCCTGTGAGCTACAGTCTCCAGGTGTTCATTTAATTTTTGCGAGACTGCAGCCGCTGTTTTACCATAAGCATATAAAACAGTATCGTCTGCATAAATTTGAAAACCTGCGTCTGGACAGGAGTCAGGGAGATCATTTATGAACATACTGAAGAGTATTGGCCCCAATACCGAACCCTGCGGAATGCCTGTTTTAACTTTTTGTAGTGATGACTTTGCATTGCCAATGGCAACACATTGTTCACGGTTTGTGAGATATGATTGGAACCAGGACACTGTCCTTTCTGTTAAATTATAGTTAAGAAGTTTAGATATTGGAATGTTATGATTAACAGTGTCAAATGCTTTTCTCAAATCTAAAAATACTTCCCCTACCAGGTTTCCTTTCCAAGGAATCCCAGAGTGCTGCACTCTGAGCAGAATCTCTTTCAGAGCTGCGGCCCCTTGTGGTCAGGAAACAGAACTCTAAATACCACAAATGTACACAAGCTTTTCACTATTTGGTTTTACACTATGATTATATCATTTTTGCAGTTCATAAAGGTTGGAGGAGGCTTCACCCAAACCGTTTTTCTCTTCTTTCAAGGTGCTGACCAAAATTTTTCAGTTTGACACATTTAATATCATTAAGTTTTGAACTAACAAGGAAAGGTTTACACTTTTTAAGGTTTCACTGTTGAACATTTTATCCAATAGAAAGGAATATCAGTAAGACCAGGAGGCCCCAAACTAATCCATGGCAAGGCCCTCTATATACTGGAAGATTCTAGCCGAGGCCCCCTTTACATGGGTCGTGAAACACTATTTTTTCTGTGCACCGCACCAAATTTCACAACCATAGTCTGGGTCTGTTAGTCAGTACAATGGGACATATAAATTAATAACGTAACGATAATAGTAATGTTCAGAGGTGCAATATTATTATAAAGTTTCTAACTAATGGGAATATTGTTAAGCTTATTTTTAGTCTATATTGGTTATTATTAGTTATTCAATTTCAATTTTTGGCCAAGATTGGACACTGTATGGAAGTTGCCTTAAGGCGAAGAAACGAGCCGTACAACTTCTCACATTAAGACTCTGTGAGTCGCGTTTATTAATTAAGTTACAGTATTTCTCAATTGGTTTTGTACATTTCTCACAACAGAACTACCATTCTCAAAACATCTTGTTCAATTGTGACTTCCTGCTGTTATCTGTGCACATGGTAAAATACGTTTCTCATAGTTTTCAGCATTTAGCAAATGCTTTCATCATCATGCATATGGTTGTGTACAATTCTCAGCTTTTTTGTACATTAGCAATTGCTTTTGTCATATCACTCAAAAAGCATTGTCACTGAATACACAAAACTATCTCAAACCCCAAAACATTTAGGCCCTATGTCATAGTATAAGTCTTGACATGCAAAATGATTTACCAAGCTGCAATAATGTGTTAAGCACTGTATAATTTCCATTGGATTTGTGTCAACAAGCATGCAATACAATAATAAGCACTGTACTGCATTATATTACTCTTTGCCTCATGCGCCCTTTATAATTACGCTCCACGCAAAATTACAATATTTCCCTACAATTTCACAAGACAGTAAGTGCACCTTATACAGTATCAGTGTATTGTTTCAAATTTATTTTGCTTTACAGTTCTATATTGTTTTCCACATGGGCCTGCAAGATAAGTAAAAAGGGGTGGTAGAGGGCGCACTTTCACACATCAATCAGAGTTGACTATTTTTTGGATTTTGCGATGAGAAAACCTTTCAATAAATATGTCATCTAAATGTATATCTACAATCTTACCTGATCTATGTAATATAAAGTCCAATTTTCCATCTATTCTAAACAACATTTCGCTTCAGAAAACATCCTCAAGAGTGTACTAATCAATTGACAACAAGACAAATTGAGTTGACTTGCTTGTCCATACACTATGATACAATGACTAACCATTTTGTGGGGACTGACGCGTTCATTGACACAAAAACTTGGTTTTGAAAGACAAACTAAGGATTTTGAGGAAGAGACTTGGTTTTGCAGGTCATCCATGGTGTTTTGCCATTTGTTAAAGCTGTTTTGAGAATGAATACTGTGTTTTGAAAATTGCGAGAGAGATTCGAGAAATGTACAAAACCAATTGAGAAATACTGTAATATAATTAACTAAAAACATGGCGCCGCGCATGACAGAAAAGCCGGCAACGGTAAACGTCATCGGAACACTTAAAGGGACCGCAACAATAACATGTATCACACAACAGTGAAGATGATGGACCACACAACATAACATTTAACCAAACACATAGTAAGTGAATTATGCCATTGTTGAGAGCACTACAGCTGTATGTAAACCCACTGTGGTAGCATACACAAAATAATTTGTCACAAAGACATTTAAATCTCACCAATAGGTGGTGCAGCTGCCACACTCCACCTTAAGAACTGCATTACCGCAACTGTGTGTTTGTGTGTGTGTGTGTGTGTGTGTGTGTGTGTGTGTGTGTGTGTGTGTGTGTGTGTGTGTGTGTGTGTGTGTGTGTGTGTGTGTGTGTGTGTGTGTGTGTGTGTTGTGTGTTGTGTGTGTGTGTGGGATACTGCTCCAATCTACCTTCGTGAAGCCACTGCTATTGGAGCACACCAATAAGGTTGATATTTTGACCCCTGTTGTTGGGGTAGTTTTGTTGTAACTGATAAAAGTAAAAGTTTAAAAAACATTTCCTCACTGACTGCTTAAGGTGAGGGATTTTTTTTGTTTTGGCACAGTTTAACATTCTTTAGCTATCATTAGGGTAAGCTGGGGCTGTGTGTGTGTGCGTGTGTCTGTGCGTTCGAGCATGTGTGCTCCCAGTCAACAATTTTCTGAACAAGGGTTTAACACCTCTGCTAAAGAATGCATGCTGATTTTCACCCACCAGAGGGAGCTAGCAACTTGACAGAAGACAACACTGTTTGAATCACCTCTTGAAGTCAGTGGTGTGAAATCTTGACCTACGGAGAGGTTAGTTGATTTTTTTTAATAAACTGATGTATTCTCTATAAGGACTTAATTAAAACCCTTGGCTCACTGCAGCAACCCCTTATCTCGCCATCAGTCTTTGCTCTATCCTTATAAGTCTGAATTGTCCAGTTCATACCATGTGCTTATTCAAGCATACCAAGACAAGAACTCTGTTGGGATCGACCGACATAACCAGTTAAGCCAGTTTTTTTAACAACAACAAATATTTCACGATGTAACATGTCAGAGCCCAGCTCTAAACAACATACAGCTGAACATACAGCAACATACGACATACAGCTTTCATCAGTAAATAGAATACATTTGTCAAGTCAAATAAAGACAAGTGCAGTGCAAACAAACAAGTGCAGTGCAAATTGTATTCACAACAAATATGAATAAAGAGGACATTTTTACAATAGGCAGAGTAACACAGTTGATATGGCTTATTAACAAGTTCATTTGCAATAGGCTTTACAGTATAAACAGAAAAGGTTGTCTGAGCGCCCTTGTTTTCCAACTAAGTAAACTCCAAACTGTTGGTGCTCTTGAAGTAAGAAGACTAAAGTCCTTTCATTTAGAGCGTGTTGGCACTAGGGCCGACTTCAGGCAACTCCACAGGCCGACAAGGATTGTCCTTATTATAAAAACCCTTTATTAATCCATGGGCATTGTTACAAAGATAAAACCGCCAAGCGGTTTCAACCCGCACTGGGTCTTCATCAGGGCGTAAACCCAGATATAAATCTACTGTAGTATATAAAGGAAACTTGAATATGCGAAACACTCTACAACAATTTTCTTGGAAAGGACAAACATACCCTTGTGCATGGTATGAAAAGGGGGGGGGGTGGCTATGGCTAGACATGAAATATGGGAAAAATGAGATAGACAAATGAGACTCCACCCATAGTGTAGTATTCGAGGGCTGTTGCACAGCAGCTTCAGTTGGGACTTTTGCCACTGTTCCGTGTGTGTGTCTCAAAAACCTAAAGGGAATTACGACTGAATGTGTTACAATAAAACACTTTTCGCACCAAGGATACTTGTGCCATAGAAATGACCTTGAAACATTGGATTATACAAATGCAATTAGGTTTTCTTTGTGTGGGCCTGCATGCCTGGAAAGCATTTTGCCAGGGTAGGTGTAACTATTTCTTTCTAATTTTCATATTTGCAGTAACCTGCAGAGATGCCAGCAGAATTTCAACTTGTTCACCACTCTCCAACCTGCTACCTGCAAAAAGGTGCAAACATGCTGCCCCCAATATTCAATATGCAGTATTATTATGTTTTACAAACCCCAACTCCGATGAAGTTGGGACGTTTGGTAAACAGTGAATAAAATCAAAATGCTATCATTTTCAAAACATTCAATCTATTCATTAGATGGAGAATAGTGAAAAGACAACATATTAAGTGTTAAAACCGAGAAAAAATATTGTTTTGGGGGACATATGTACTCATTTCTAATTTGATAAATCCAACACGTCTCAAAAGAGTTGGGACGGGGATCAGTGAAATTTAGTAAACATCCAAATAAGATAAAACAACAAAGAAGAACATTTCAAAATGAATTGTACTGACGGACAATATAGGTGTCCAGGTATAAGATCATCACAGAGAGGCTGAGTCACTCAGAATTAAAGATGCAAAGGGAATAATTACCATAGTTATTACATACATTTTTGAATTCCCTTTGATTTACCACGATTGAGTGTATATAAGACATATTTTTGTTAATAAAATCATTGTATAGGTTCATGACATCATGAAATATATATTGGCTGTAGTCTCACTCTAATTCCTGGAGTGCTAGAGCTATTGAAAATTGACCATATTAAGAATGCTTAATGCATGAAAATGACACAGGGGGTTAACATTCTCCTAAGCACCTGAGCTCACTTGAAATAGACCCAGAAGACATGGGAAACTGTCCTTTGCTAACAGAAGTCAGCAGAAGTTGTAGAAGTCCATTCTTTTTGACAATAATAGAGCATTGCACATCCTGTGCTACAGTGAAAATGGACCATCCAACTTGTGTTAGTGCTAGCTTCAAAAGTCAGCCTCCATGATGGCATGCGGATGCAGTAGTGCATTGGTTAAGATGTTCTCACTCATCTGTAGAGTTAAATACAGTGCTGAATGGTATAAATGGGTTTTAAACAGCATGAAAAGCCACTCATGCATTATATTTTGAAGGGAGATCTTCGATTACTGCCACATAGTAAGGTCAAATTGCATTCTCTACTATGTTTTAACAGTTTGGCTCCATCATAAGGACCAGCATGTGATAAAATGGTGGGTTTTTGGTCAAGACCTGTCACACTGTAAGCACTACAGAAAGGAAAACATTGCAAAACATGACAAGGAATACACCCACCATTTAAGCTGGTGAAATCATGTCCAAGATAGGAATTAACACTGTTTTTTATATAAAATCATCTCATCGGTTAATGTATTTAACTGTTAAGTGTTGTCTTTTGTTTTGTTTTTAGTCTTCCTCGACATTTGCTGCCATTTATTGTCCCCGTCCCAACTCTTTTGAGACGTGTTGGATTTCTCAAATTAGAAATGAGTACATATGTCCCCCAAAACAATATTTTTTCTCGGTTTTAACACTTAATATGTTGTCTTTTCACTATTCTCCATCTAATGAATAGATTGAGTGTTTTGAAAATGATAGCATTTTGATTTTATTCACTGTTTACCAAACGTCCCAACTTCATCGGAGTTGGGGTTAGTATTTAAAATGATCTGGTACGGTTGATTTCTGTTGGCCTATATTGTATGAAATATTGGGATGGTTGAGAAGTGAGAAGTTTGTGGTTTGCAATCAACGTATCTCAGACAAAGTTCCCCAGTGATGCCTGTGCGTGAGCCGGTGATCTTGTCCTAGTAAGCCTGAAGCAGAATTTACCAGTTGCCTTGCCACAGATTTCTGATTTTGACATTAATGATTCAACTTGATGACAGCCAAAATATTCCTGGGCTCAGGGCCGGATTAAAATGGCCTGGGGCCCCTAGGCTACAGGCTGCTCTGGGCCCCCCTAGAAGCCAAATTTCACGGCAAATGTACATATATAATGTCATAATTTCCAGCTAGGACGTAAGGATAGCATGTCTACCAAATGCACTTAACATGACAGATGAATTTTTCAATATTACATCTTGTCAAAATTCTGTAAATTTTCACTTTTGGCAGGTGGGGGCCCCTAGGCTGCAGGCATTAATCCATCCCTGCCTGGGCTCTTTTCATTTCGAAAAGTAATTTGTCTGTGTTGTTGGAGGACTCTGAGTGAAATGTCTGACAGTTATTCTGGAGTGATGTCTTAATATCTTCCTTAGCACATTTTATAGCGTCTGCGCAAAGCACAGGCCCGTTCACTCATTGCTGAAAAGGCTCAACTACATCATAACAACATTGCTATGACATTACAGAAAGTCAGGAACAGTCCACCCCATTTCAGGAAAAAGTGCATATACAGCATATATGCTGCATTCAAGCTCTTGATATTTTCGCTTTTTTAATAAATATATGATTTTGTTACAGCTGAATGAACACATTCTAAAGCAGGATGAGGCTTAGGCATTCAGCAGGCGTTTTTTGCAGGTGCTTTAGGCATCAATGGGTTAAGTAACAGATGATAACTTGGTCATTATAATTTTGGCATGGTTGTGGAACACCACCTACCATTTAACCTGTCCAAGTGATCCCAACTGAGGAGTCAATATATCACACCAAGTTGTGTAAAGTTGTGTAAATCAGGCAAGGGCTCTGCCACTGTGGCCCCAAACAAAGTCACCAAAAACCGTGGCATCAGAATTGATGATCATCTGTCATTCTCCGACAACATTGTGTCAGTCACCCGGGCCTGCCGATTTGTGCTGCTTAACATACAGAAAATCAGACCCTACCTAACACAACACACAGCGCAACTAGGCTACTGGTTCAGGCCGTGGTCATCAACCGCATAAATAAATGCACTCCCTCCTGGCAGGTCTACCTGCTTGTGCAATAGAACCACAGCAGACGGTCCAGAATGTGGTGGCGTGTTTGGTGTTCCCTCAACCCAAATGGGCCTATGTTACTCCTGTATTTATTGAGTTGCACTGGCTACTGGTGATTATCTGAATGAAGCACAAGGTTATGACGCTTGCCTACAAAATCACCTCAAGAACAGCCCCATCTTATATGAAGGACGTACTAAGCCCGTATGAAGAGCCGGACTAAGATAGCCCGGGGGCCGGGGCCCCTAGGATCTGCCTCTAGGGGTTATTTGAAGGCAATAAAAAGTGAGCTGTCTGTCAATACAGATAATACAATATGTTACAATAATCTTGGTGTGAAATAACTAAATCATATCATCAATCATCATATGTAAATTATTATGTACGTATTGAGCTCAACAGCTTTCATTTACATCCACTTTAATTACAGACGTGAGATGAAATTACTCAGGTACGTTTTTTTTTCTCAACAGATGAAAATGGCACAATTATCAAGGTCACAGTTCCACGTTCCCTGGTGATGTCAGTGGATGAGCCTGCCATCTTGCCCTGCACTTTCTCCCTGGGCAATGACTGGCAACCAGATTGGATTGTCATCACCTGGCATCGCAACTCTGAAATAGTCCACAGCTACTCTTACAGCCAGGACCAGCTGAAGCGTCAGAGTGGCCACTATGTGGGGCGCACCAGCCTGTTCCACTCGGAGATGCAGATGGGCAATGCCTCCCTCAGGCTGGACAAGGTGGCTGTGGAGGACATGGGGGAGTACATCTGCACTGTGGGCACTAACCTGGGCAGCGAGAAGAAGAGCTTCCCTGTCAAAGTGGCAGGTAGATAGGCTTACAACATGCATTACACTGTACCCTCTTTTGACATCAACATACAGTATGACTAGGATAGTGTAAAAAGTATAAGATGAATATAAAAAGTGCTGTTTAGACCAAAAATGCTTACACAAATGGAAAAAAAATAATAATGGTGCATGGGGCGTTCTATGTTATTGCAAATGAATTCAATAGTCAAGAGGGTTTAAACTGACCAGTTATTAGCCTCATTATTAGTAGTAGCCTAATTGTATGGGTGTGACTGCTGGTGCTGAAGTAATTGTGAATTCACATCATTCATTGATTGTGTCATCAGCACGAGTCTCAGTTTGGTGCATATTTCTCTTTTTAGCCCTGTATTCAGAGCCAGTGCTGCAGTTCTCTGTGCAGTCCGGAGGCGTGGAGCTTCTCCTGACATCTGGAGGTGGATTCCCAGCCCCGACCTTGAGCTGGCTTCAAGGTGAAGAGGACCTTACCAACAGCACCAAGACCAATTTCACACGGGACGCAGACTCGGGACTTTACACCGTGACCAGCGTCTTGACTGTGACATGGAGCTCCAACGCCCCTCTCAACTTCATCCTGAGGAACACAGAACTCATGCAGGATATTCAGAGGAACATCACTGTAGTCATTGGTAAGTACTGAAAAGAGATAAATACACGTAAATTGCTGTCGGTATACTACTTAAATTGTTCAAATATTGGGTATCACTAAGATATGATGCTGAATACATTTTTGTTGTCTTTCTTATAAACAGAACATGAAGATATTGCCAATCCCAGCAGTGGACGTCTAATTTACAGGGATAGAGTCATTATCTTACCTGTATGCCTACTGTTCATATTATTAATTATTGCTGGCCTAATACTTTTATGCAAACTGAAAACACACGAAGCACATAAAGAAACCGAAGAGCAATTCCAACTTGTACCATGCTGACACACATTGAAAACATTCAAGTCCAAAAGGTGCCATAAATGGACACAGGAAAAAAATCACAACCAGGGAAGAACCAGTTGGAAGAGACAAAATGGAGCCATGGGTGGAGACAGATCAAAGGTTGACTGACTAGCTAGCGACTCCAAAGCTCTCTAAGTATTCGTCTGGCAAAGTTCTCATAGGGAGGGCTTGGCCAACTTCTATGAAATGTATGCGACTAGATGAAGCAGCAATCCACCACTCGAATGTACCAACCTGTGGGGCCAATGACAGAATTATTGTGTTTTCGCCTTCAATAGGCTATACCCCATCAAGCCATTGAAAACACACACATTTTACTGGCTCTGAATCCTTGGCTGATTCGAAATATCAGAGATGGCCACCTTTGCCAGACTGACTTGGGCAGAACACTTTTGCTGCGCCACAAGATGTATGGGCAGGCACATATTAGGGGTGGGTTATTGTTACCAGTGTGCGGCAGGTTTTACCAACAAAATGTATGTCTTACACAATGTATTATTTCACATTTTTCACACAATTTGATTCAATTTATTGGCTATTGTCTTACCTGCTATTGCAAAGTTGCTGTAAAGCATGAATTCAATTCATTCAATGTGCATACGGAATCTACTGCTTGCTAAAGCGTAATATCCTGTGTTTTATTTAGCAACTTATAAGTTGTCATTTTTTGCAGTTCTTTGTCAAGAAAACAAATGCACTGTTTTTTCTTTCTCAATCTATCTAGCAGCAGTGCACTCCAACTGCTTTAAGTTATGAGCACTGCTACTGATCAGCAGAGGTGTCAAAAGTAGGCCAATAGTAAATTCAAGTTGTAAGTACACATGATATTACATAGCTGTTACACCACTTAGTCCAGTGGTTCCCACAATATTTTGCCACGGGACCCCATTTTGACATCACAAATTTATGGGGACCCCATAAACATTTTTTTCAAAAACAGAAAATACGACTGAGCTATCTTGCAGGCTATTACTTATGGACTGTATGCTGTATGCTAAGACTGTATGCTGTGTTTCAATCACAATATTTCATTGGTTTATATAATATTAATTAGTGATAGCCTATTTGTTGGTATTATTTTTTCACATTTCACATTCTCATTAGGGGACCCCATTTGAAGTCCAAATGACCCGATATGGAGTCCCGACCCCAGAGTTGAAAAACACTGAGTTACATTGTACCTAATGAGGTAGATAGACTGTGTTTACTAAACACTAAAATCCTAACAAGAACCTACCACAAATTTGATCCAACCGTAAGACAAGTACACAGGTCTACTGATTACTCAGATAAGATACCTGAAACTGTGTTTCTTTTTTTTACTTTTACTTTTGACATCTATGCAGCACGATCACAATCACTGTAAAAGGTTTGATTTCATGTACAATGTACGCTCTGCACCAAAAAACACTGTTTTAAACTCTGAACTTGCGAATTTGTTTGAAGCACTGCTTCATGCCGTGGAAGTGTATTGGAAATATTCTCTTGACAGCTGTGTTCTGCTTTGTGCTTTTACGAATGCATGTACAAAACTTTTTTTTTTTTTTACTAAATATCATTAAAAGATAAGGCATTAAGAGTAAATATATATTTTATATGATTACAAATTGAATGTGTAATATCTAATGTATGTGTCTGCAATTTAATACAATCCTTAATGTTTTTCATGACAGGTTTCATACATGACATCCATGATCATATGAGTTTTATTACTTATTCGAAACTCACTTTGTAATGATGCAATCTTTATTTGTTTAGAATACACTAACCCAATTAAAAAATAATAGAGAGTGGAGTTAAGTTTTCTCCAGACAGTGACAAATGATGTAGGGGACACCAGGGTGAGTTGGCACACTTTTCAGTTCGAGTGTCATATCTTTGTCATATTGCTGTAAAACTCCCAAACAAAGATATTCTAAAAGGTTCACATCGCAGCTAAATATTAGGCACATTCAACGTTGGTTGAGGATTCATTGTTTGCACCTATATGTGATTAAAGATTCGTTGTGAATTTGGAAGGTGGTGGGGCTAGTTGGCACACACATATAAATTACATCAAATTATGTCAAAGAACATGAAGACATGAAAACATGAAGATGCTCAATAATGACTGAATACTGAATATTTAAAATATCATGAGTTACTGTTTTGTAAAATAAAACATTGACTGCTGTATAATGCGGCGAAACATAATCACAGTTATACCCCATAGATTTCCATACCACGTTTTGGTGATTTGGTGGTATGGGCATTCTAATTTGCCAGAAATTGAAACTCCATTGAAAATGAATGGGATGTTATGTCTGGTGAGTTAGAATGTCCATACCACCAAAGCACCAAAACGTGGTATGGAAATCTATGGGGTATAATGAAGAGGGAAGTGTGGGTCACCAGATCAAAGAACAAAAAACAGCTGACAGCAAAGCATCAAGGATATCTGGGCTTCCATAACTCTCATGCAATGCCACTGCCATTGACTTCAATGTTAAATGCAGTCAGGTCTTACCAATGATTGAGGTTTTGAGTAATGAACCAGGCTGGGACTTTTTAAAAGCCTCAGGAATCTTTTGCAGGTGTTTACAGTTAATTTGGTGATTCAGATGATTAGGTTAATAGCTTGTTTAGACAACCTTTTCATGATGTACTAATTTTTTGAGATTGGAATTTTGGGTTTTCATAAGATGTATGCCAAAATCATCAGTATTAAAACAATAAAAGACCTTTAATATTTCAGTTGGCGTGCAGTGAATCTAAAATATATGAAAGTAAAATTTTTAGCATTACATTATGGGGGGAAAAATGAACTTAATCACAATATGCACATTTTTTTAGAAGGACCTGTAGATTCTTGAGCTCAAGATCGTTGTCTTGCATGTTTTTGCTCGTCAACTCGCAGCACAGGCAGGTTGTGTTACGCCTGCCATAGATCAGGAATGTAGATGAGCTCCTTGTTTGCCATGAAAGACACCGCACTTCTAGCTGAGAAGCAGTAGGCTACTGCCTGCCTTTACTGGCTTTCAGTTGTGTCCACCAGTTTCACCATCCAACAAAGAGTGCACGGCACCAAAAAAATGTAAGAAAAAAGTGGGGCAAAGTATTCAGCATTGTGAAGTCCAGCGCACTGAATGTCAATCTGGTTCAATTTGCAACAACTGGCACACTGTGTCCTCTGACTCCTCAATGTGAGGATATGTGGTGTGGCCTATGTGTGGCATGATTAAGGCAGGTGCACAGACGCATGCACCTCCGGTCAGTTTGGCTCATTGGCTGAATGTCACCTGCTGCCTTAGTGAGCAGGGTGATAGACAGTAAGCCAGGGGTATTCAATTAAAAGTCACCAAGGACCAGTTTTTCACATTCCCTCCAGTGAAGGGGCCAAACATAGAATCTGTATAACTGTGAGCAGCACGGTGTCTGAGGTTAGGGTGCGAAACAAGCGGATAGCTTTCCAGACAGAACAGATATTTGGTTCTCTAATTCTTAGTAGCCTTAGGATGGTCTATTTATGACACTGTTATAGATAAGATTTCACCCTCATGTGAATGCATAGTAGAGATATCCCCAACCTGAAGTGTTAGTGATGACAAATTATGCACAGCCACAGATAGCACACATATTTTTTTTCACATTTGTTCCGACTTCATGAGGGACCCGAACCTAGCCATCCAAGGGCCGCATCTGGCCGCAGGGCCTCCATTTGAATAGTCATGCAGTAAGGAGTTTAACACATATGGGAGCTATACTAGAGGCACCACTAGGGTATCCACACAGGTGTTGTCAACTACTGCCCCCATGTGGTCAGGAAACAGCATTATCTGTAAATGCCATGTACAATTTCTACTTTATTCATACTAGTTTCACCTAATAATTCTGTATGAGGGAACACCAATAGGGACAACTTTCAGGAGTAAACCATGTCATGGATATAGTCATGGGTGAGCGGTTAAAGGGACACTGCAGGAAATGGTCAAAAAAGGTACTGCAACTATGCTGCTCATTGAAACTGGGCTGCCTATTGCCAAATTTGATCTTTACATGAAAGTTTAATGAGTAATAAACAAATATTTTCTAGTATGGTCCAAGTACAGTCATTTTTGCAGCTAAAAATGGCTATTTTTGGAAATTCAAAATGGCGGACCATGGAGAAGATCCCCCTTTTCATGTATGAAAAGTGCAATTTTTCCAGTCATAATGAATACTTTGATGGCGGGGGTCAGTATTCATGAAAAAGGTAGCATTAGTGAATGGGCAGCATGAACTCTGGAAATAAACAACTAAAAATCTCACACAGTGTCCCTTTAAAATACTTATAGTAAGCAAACAGCACTTATATTTCACACTCAGAAAATACACATTATTTGTAAATGCCATACATAATTTGTACTTTATTTATACTAGTTTTAATACCTTGTATGATAAATCACTAAAGGGGCCACTTTCATACATGGCATATATTTTTTTATACCAATAGGCCTACTTTTACAAGGATTAACAAGGATATACCACTAAGTCAGAGGAAAGTTCTTATAAGTTCTGAACACATTCTTTTCATAAGGAATGTGTATGAATTTTATATATCATTCAGGGTTATTCAATTAAATGTTACTGAGACCCAGTTTTTCAAATTCCTCCCAGTAAAGGGGCCTGAACATATAATACGCATGCAGCATGATGTCCAAGGTGAAGGTGCGAAATAAGCAGATAACTTTCCAGGCAGAAATTAAAGTACTAACGTCAGTTCTGGCCAGGCCATGGTAGTCAAGAAGCTTGCTGCCCTCCCCTTCATCTAATTAATTCCTAATTGATCCAGGTGCATTCTCTCAGCTGATAATCTTTCTTCCCTAGCGATTGGCCACACGGCTTCGGCACGCCTTTTAAATTCTATCCACTTCCTCTCAACTGTATGCTGCTCGGTTTTTGCTGGAGTTGGTGTTGCTGGTTGCTTGTTTTCGTATGCCTTCTGAACACGTTGTTTAGCGTTCTCTTTGTCGATATCGTTTCATCTCTGGTAGGCTGCACATTTTTCTTTGAGTTGCCTCGTTAGTTCTGCCTCCGTTCCGACAGGGAGTAAGCCTACACCTATAATTTCAAAAGTTACGCACCTCAATTTGGACAGTTGATTGTTTTCTCCGTGCGGTGCCGTCCTCTAGGGCGTTAAAACAGATTTTTGTGATGCCTAGGCCTACCCCAGTTTATGTATTTTGCTGGCTGTAGGCCTACAATTTCCCATGCTCTGAGCTTTCGCTGATTGTAATAGGCCTATTACAAACTGCTTCATCACATTCCGCACCTGCACGTTTGGTGAACTTGCTTTTTCTTTGTTCCCCCCTTCGGCAGTGATAAATACATTCGATCTGTTACAGCTGCAACCGGTGATGATGCGCAGAGCTGTTTGGCCAATACCATGTTCTGTGCTTAGTCTGCATGTCAATGCTTTCAATTTGTTAGCAGAAGTTAATAGGCCCTATAAGTGGCTTAGGCCATGCCTGTAATTTACATTGTCTCGGGCTTCCCATCTCATCGCTTTAAATGCCTCGCACGCCGTTTTTGAATCGCTTTGGTTCTTGTCATTGTCCACCCTGGTGGTAAACCGGATTTGGCTTGCTGCTTTTTCACCACGCATGTTTCAGTTGCTTACAATATGAATTCACAAGTCTTGCGGAGGTGGATAGCCTATTTGATGGTTAACTTGTTGCATTTACCGTCTGCTGGCGTTTGATATAGGTGCTTAATTGACCTTTGCCGTGGGATGATAAATCCATTTTCATTTAACATTCACGTGAAAGTTGTCGCATGGAGTACTGTAGTCTATTTTGCACTTTGAGTCGCATGGCGGTAGCCTATGTAGCCTATAGAAATCTGGCGACCCTGTGCATTTGTGCTTCGTGCTCTGAAACGGTTGGATTGAATAGCCTATGCTTCCTTTGTCACAATAGTTAGGTAAGGGAGACGTCATGCGATGCGATTTTTAAATTACAGTATGTTTGTTCCACCGTCCTCGCCGGTCACCTGTCACTTTGTAACAAAACCACAGGTGTTTTTAATCGGGCGTGGCTTGAATTGATTGTTGCTGGAAACCGTGCTTCGGGACCTGTGGTTATTTATTTATTTTTGCATTATTTTTATTCAGTGACTCTAGCTGTTTAGCCTATATGCTGGTGACTGCTGCTTATCCGTCTTGTTTTTGGCATTCCTGGTGTTCAACGCATTCCCCTTGCACCCCCTGTGACCATTTGCAGTGTGCTAGCTCTAGGCCTATAGCCTAGATTGATGTGCTCTTTGTAGGCTATCTACTGCTTCCTGGCTATTCATCTGTTAGTTTTTGGGGAGTTGCAATTAGCATAGTTCTGAGTTGTCTGCAATGTTCGGGATGTTGTCTCTGCTGCTTTATAGTAGGCCTACTGGCCTGTTTGGCCAAGTTTTGCTAGCTCTGTATCCTAGACTAGGATATAATGTTCTGGTGAACCATTGCTTCCTGGCTGCTAGTCTAGGTGCTTGCAGTGTGTATAGTCATAGTCCTGGCTGGGCTGTGTAGGTACTCTGGCTGTGGCCTGGCTGTAGTGTGGTCGCTGTTTCTCTCAGTGCTGGTGCCCTGTTGTGCTGGTATGTAGTCAGTCCTGCTGTTTTGGCCAATGTAGTGTAAGTATTTAGTCTGGAGTCCGCCATTACTACTAGCAAGGGATGCATTGTCTTTATGTTACTGGCTGATGTAGGCTGTGCTAGCATGGCTATATTGCTCATCTGTTAAAGCCTGGTTGTATGCCTAACCGTGACCTTGCATGGCTGTGTATTAGAGGTGCTCCGATCACCATTTTTTGGGTCCGATCACCGATACCGATCACCAAAAATCTTTATCTGCCGATTACCGATCATTGCCGATCACAAAAATGATTTCCTATTTTTTTAATAGCCTATTAATTATCCTTATTGAATACCATTTCTGCCCATAAACCAATCAATCTTAATTTGCACATGTATATTATTAGGCTATTATTATTATTATTATTATTATTATTATTATTATTATTATTATCTTTCAGACTAGTGTTGGTAATACAGTCTACAGTATTAATCAATGTATAAGTTATTGCATAGAATAACTAAACTATTTAAGATTGAATTGAAACTGAAACATTACATCAAATAGTCTTCCACATACGAGAAAAAAAACAACCTGTCGCTTTAAATGAGCAGCCTCGTGAGGAGAGCCCCTCCCCTCTCTGTCACCGTCCACAGTTGCAGTGCTCCACTACCGTTCTGAATCTCTCTCAAGTTTTAACCACATCTGTCGCCGTTTGGTGTTTCAGCGACTATCAAACTAATCGACTGACTGCCAATTACAACTTTGAAAACAATAATTGACATGTTTGTGCTGACAACGTGAAGTTGTCGCGTGCTGACCAAGGCAACTACACAGGTTATTGGGAGGGAAAGTGGAAAACAGCGATCCTAGCGGTTACGTTCCAAACACCAGGGTGATCCTATTGAAACTCCCATAGACAAGTTTTTTAAAAAATCCCACAAAGATATGACTTGGAACTATAACATTTTTCAGCGTACACAATAGCATGAACTACTACCTGTGAAAATCTTGAGTCATTTTTTGCCCTTTTAAGAAAAATAGAAATTGTGCCAATCTGGTCGGAAACGGACTACAGCTCCCAGCATGCTGTGCTTCGCGCCTCGTTGACAACACAGAGAAACAAATGAACGCGAACGAACGCAAGTTCTTCGCATATCTTCACATTCTTGTAATCCTATGAGTTCCACATTGTCTTCTTATTACACATATATACACGCGATCATTTTGGTATGGTTTTAAATTCTCTAGTAGATATGATGGCTTCTGTGGTGACGAGTAACCACCTCTCTGGCTCATTTTTGGCTATGCTAATTTGGCTATGCTAATTACATGGAGTAAACAAGCCACACATGCCAGTCAGTGTAGTTCTGTATTAGCTTTTTAAAGAATATTAAAATCAGCTCAGATCAGTGAAAAACCGAACATTTTACCACCTGATTCGATAAAACGGGCCAACATGCCCATAATATGACTGCCACTACTTCTACTTCGTCGTCAGGGCCGAGATGTAATTTTTCAAAGAAAAAAAACATTCATTTGTTGCAGGGGGTTGGAACGTTGCCAGCAGGGGGCGATGAGATTACTTTCCCTCCCTATAACGTAACAGGGCTCACTGGCGAGTACTCAATCGCAAATGGTAAACGGCGCATGGATCGGAAAATCAGATCATTGTTGATGCAGATATGGTTATGAATGGTGGAAATGAAGGGGGGAATGGCGAAAAGTTATAGACAAGCAAAGATGCCTTCTTTTGGTGCAGTTGCAGCTGTGCAGAGCCAGCGCCTACATGCAGCGCCAGGTGTAAAGGCAAATGGTTGCGTGAGGAATTTAATATCTCTCGATCGGTTTTTTGATCGGCATGTTTTTCCGATCACCGATCAGGCTATTTTTGGCCATTATCGGCCGGTCATGATCGGCAGCCGAGCAATCGGAGCACCTCTACTGTGTATCTTTCTGCTAGCTCGGTTTGGTTGTGCAGTAGTGCTTGTGCTGCCTGTATGGCATTATTAGCTCTTCCCCTCATTCTGGTCACTTTGGTTAAACTATCTGCATCGTACAATATCAACTGTAGGCTATTATGTTGGGTAGTGGTGTGCATGTTGGGTCTTATTTAGCACGTTTAGGTCTCGTCATGCTCATGGAGCCATGTCGTGGTCTCTGCTGGGGGAGGCTGCATCAGTGGTCATGTTGGCCTTTAGTGTAGATCATGTTGCTGTAGTGTAGTGTAGAATGTTGCCGTGTCTGGACAATTTTGCTGATTTCGTCTGCTTTTGCTGCCAACTGCATAGTATACATAGGCCTTTGCTAATGCTGTTAGCTTCTGTGGTCTGTTGGCATTGTTTCCCTGTGTAGTCGTGGTGGCACTGTTAGCTCATAGTCTGAATTGGCTCTGCTTGCTCGGCAAGTGTACTCTAGTGTTGCTCATGTTTTGTTAATGGTCGCCAGTGTTGCTTCATAGGATGGTAATCGTGCTGTCTGGCTAATGTTCGCCCTGTGAGCATGTTGACTCTGTTGTTCATGGTAGCATTGATTGCCCTGAGTAGTCCATGTGCTGCAATTGCTATTGGCTCATACTCTGTCTAACTACAGCTGGCTCACATATAGTTTAACTGCATTGGGTCCTGCGCCTGCCTCCAGTCATATTATCTATATGCTGTCAGATCTGCTGGATTGTATTGTGCAGCTACCGTAACTGCAGTGGGCTCACTTGGTTTAGTCTAGCGGCTGCTTCATTGGTCGGTTTAGTGTCTAGCCAGCGGCTGCCTGCTCATATTGTTTCAATGTAGCTTCTGCTGACTGTCGCCATCTCTGGTCTCCCTGCTGCTCTCGGATAGGCTTTACCTACAACTGTATCTGTCCATCATTCTAGCTATTGGTTGCCATCATGGAGGCCCAGCTTATTGTGTGCGGTCACGTGGTCCTTGTCAACCTGCTGTTTTTTTCCGGATCCTAGAGTAGCGCTGATCCTGTGTGGGTGTTCAGGCCATGTTAGCAGTGTTCTCTATGTTGACGCGTCTAGATGATGTAGTGATTCGCTGTCACCTTGTGCTGCCAACTGCATATTTCGTAGTCCTTGTCAATCAGCTGCCGTTCTGGGCTCTGGAGTAGAGCGGCACTGATCCTAAAGAATCAGCCCATTTGCTGCTGCCCGTCCGCCTAGTCAATTTTTATGCTGCCTGTACGCCTAGTCTATTTGATGCTGCCCGCTACCAGAGACAGCCCACGTAAGAGACGGAGCACTGAAAAAGCCTTCCATAGGAACAAACGAGAGCATTTGGCTACGCAAACATGGCGCTGGCCGGCGTCCCTCCCACCTGTCCGGTAACGAGAGCCAATTGCTTGCTGAGCTTATCCAATCATCCCGCCTAGTCCATTTTGCTGTTGCCTGTCCACCTAGTCCATTTTGCTGCTGCCCGCTACCTAGCCCATTTTGCCACTGCCCGTCCACCTAGCCCATTTTGCCGCTGCCCGTCCACCTAGCCCATTCACTGTTTTATTTATTTGTTTGCCATCCTAGCCCATCTAGTGCCACGGTCTAGTTTACTTTATCCTAACAATTCTCGGACAAACCATCGTTGACACGCCTATTTGCTGCCTCCCATCTGCCTAGTTCTTTTTTGCTGCTGCCTGTCCAGCTGCCCATTTTGCTGCTGCCCGCTACCTAGCCCATTTGGCTGCTGCCTGCCCGCCCAACCCATTTCTGCTGATGCCCACCTTGCCCATTTATTTATTAAGCCATCCTAGCCTTAGTGCCTCCAGTCTGTGTACTTGATCCTAATGACTCCCAGCCAAGTCTATTTAACCACTGTTGACGCTCTATTTCTCTATGTGCATCTGACTGTCCAACAGCTGGCCTTGTCTTTAATCCTACCTAAAGTCTATTTTACAGCTGGTGATGGGGCACTTAACTGCCACTAACCGAGGATGCTGCCAACCCCAAATTGTTAACTGCGGCCAACTTATTGGTCATCTAGTTACATTTTATCCTTTTGGCTGGGGTCGTTCATTGCACCTGATTTCTACTGGCCTATTTAACTATCTACCGACCTATCTAGTTTTCTCTTTCGCTACTGCTGGGCAAGTTTGTATTTTTGCTGCTGCCTGGCTATGTCCTATTGCTGCTGCTGTGATCCTAATATAACTGCTGCTAAACAAAACTTCTGCTGGTCTAGTCTGGTTAATAGAAATCTGCCTATTCCAGTTAACTTGACGATTTATGCCACATTTAGTCAATGACTGGCCCAGCCTCTTGATTATACTTACTACTGGCATAGTCAATATGACTGCTCCTCTGATCACATGCATGATTTACTCTGGACTAGTGCATGATGTTTTTTTGGGGGGATATCTAAATTCGACTGCTCAACCAATCCTCTCATTTTAACTGACTTTGAGAGGATTACCAGGTATGGAATTCTGCTGCCTATGCACGCTACCTACGGCCGGACATGCGCGCCATTCTTAATGCCCTGAAGCCATGTCCCTTGCTGCCCCTGGTGGTAACCAATAAGTGTCTGCATCTATGCGTCGTGCTGCCATCTGCTGCTCCTGCTGCTGCTATGCCCCCCACCCCCCTGCCTTTACCAAATTTAGTTCCAAATTTAGTTTTAGATATTTGGTTTGGGGGGCTTATCTTTATAGCTATGACATCCTCTCATCGTATTCGAGAGAGGATTACCAGGTATAGTCTGTTTGGGGGGTTATCTCTCGCCCTGTCCTGCTGGGGTGAGAATTCCCTAAACTGCTGCTGCCCCCTGACTAAATGCTTTTCCATGCTGCTCATGGAAATAGGGGGGTTCCTCCGAACAGAGCTATACCGCCAAATGTAATTCATAATTTCAATAAAATAAATTGCATTTATATTCTTCTCTTGTGTTTCTTGACTGAAATGGTTCTGACAGAAATTAAAGTACTAACGTCAGTTCTGGCCAGGCCATGGTAGTCAAGAAGCTTGCTGCCCTCCCCTTCATCTAATTAATTCCTAATTGATCCAGGTGCATTCTCTCAGCTGATAATCTTTCTTCCCTAGCGATTGGCCACACGGCTTCGGCACGCCTTTTAAATTCTATCCACTTCCTCTCAACTGTATGCTGCTCGGTTTTTGCTACCCACCACCTCCCCTGCTCCACCTTGTCGTGTATGATGTGACATGTTCTCTTGTCACGTCGCTTGGCTCTGTTCATGGGGGGCCCTGTCCTGCTGGGGTGAGAATTCCCTAAACTGCTGCTTCCCCCTGACTAAATGCTTTTCCATGCTGCTCATGGAAATAGGGGGGTTCCTCCGAACAGAGCTATACCGCCAAATGTGATTCATAATTTCAATAAAAGAAATTTCATTTATATTCTTCTCTTGTGTTTCATGACTGAAATGGTTCTGACGGAACAAATATACGCTTCTCTATTTCTTGGTAGCCTTGTGATGGTCTATTATGACTACTATTATCACACTCTCATGTGAAAGCTGTCATGCTCCAACTACGTACATCAACTCAGTCACCCGGACCTGTCGATTCCAGATGTCCAACGTACGGAATATCAGACCTGTGCTGACACAATATTCTACACAACGACTGGTCCAGGCCACGGTCCTGTCCCGCGTTGACTACTGCAACTCACTCATGACAGGTCTACCTGCTTGTGCGCTAAAACCTCTGCAGATGATCCAGAATGCGGCGGCACGCTTGATATTCAATCAACCCAAAAGGACCCATGTTACTCCTCTGTTTATTGAGTTGCACTGGCTACCGATTGCCGCCCGGATCAAGCACAAGGCTTTGACCCTTGCCTACAAAACCATCGCAGGAACGGCCCCAGCTAATCTGAAGGACCTACTAACGCCTTATGTTACTGGAAGAGAACTGCGCTCATCCAGCACAAGCCGTCTGGCTCTGCCATCCAGTCGCTCTAGGTACTCCCAGTCAAGACTGTTCTCCGTTGTTGTACCCAAGTGGTGGAACGGTCTCCCAGAGGCAGCAAGACTAAGCACATCTCTTGCAGCCTTCAAGAAACAAGTAAAGACCTTCCTCTTTCGAGAGGAGCTACTAAACTAATGCTTGAGCTGGCCTAGCCCCAGGGCAGACTCTTGACATGATGTGTACTTTAGTTTAGTCTAGTTTTGTTTAGTTTGAGTGTGTGTGTGCGTGTGTGTATGTGATTGTGTGTGTGCTGTGTGTGTACTCCTAAAAAAAAAACTAACCCCTCTTTGCAACTGCACTTGTTGTTCTGTATATTTCCTGTGCACTTTGTTTTTGCTTGTGATGTTGGCTTGATTATGTCCTCTTTTGAAAGTCGCTTTTTTATAAAGCGTCTGCCAAATGCAATGTAATGTAATGTAATAATGTAATGAATGCATAAGAGAAATATCCCTAATCTGAGGTGTTAGTGGTCGCAAATTATGCAAGGACATTGATAGCGAACAGGTTTTCATTTTGTTCTGACCTCGTGGGGGGCCAGAGCCTTGCCACCCAAGGGCCGCATCTGGCCCCAGGGCCGCCATTTGAATAGCCTGCTGTGTGGGGTGTGTCCCCTAAAAACACCAAGGAATCATGACTGGCATGACTGACTGGTCTGTCAGCTTTTGAAGACTTTATAAATGAGGTAACACGGCATTGTCAGGATGCCAGAGCCTCGGCACAGCAGCACAGAGCAGTGTTGGAGGTATCTGTATATTACATCTTGACATTTTGGTTTCCACCAGTGACAGTCAGTCCAGTCTACCCTCATGGAAGAGAACGCGTGCGAAGCAGCCCTAGCACCCCATTACCAACAGGACCAATATGGGTTTGGTGTCCGTAAACGCAAGGGGGGCAAAGCGGTTACTACGGACAGCAATGATACCTTTGGGTCGGCACAGCAGCCCAGCAACGGGACCTCTACCTCTACCTCAACTCACGGGCTCAACCAGAAAGCCTGCTGGCAGCCACCTCGAGCCGAAGGTTATCAGAGCGTGTGCACACTTTTACTGGTCACCGTGCTATCCTTTGCCACTCGGTTTTACAAGCTCATGGAGCCTGATCATGTATGGTGAGTTTTAAAATGATTGATAATCATAATCATACGGTGTCATTTACATGCAGAGACCACAAACAGTATGGTGAGTTACAGTACACAGCATTGTAGAATAATGCTTCATAGGCTACGGTGTCAATTTACATGCAGTCAGGGCCCTAAATTATTTTTTTCGTCTCCAGCCAAAATGGCAAGTAGATGTTAGTCTTACTAGCCAAACACACACTCACTAATGTAATGGGTTAAAGCAGGGGTCCCCAAACTAAGGCCCGGGGGCCGGATGCGGCCCGCCAGGCCCCTTTGACCGGCCCTCCACCTCACTGCATCTCACCATTTGAACTGGCCCAAAGAACATTCCTTCCTACAGTTTAATTTTCACTAACTTAGTGTGAATCACCAGAAGTTTCCTGTCTTAACAGTTTCTCATCTCACTGTAATATGAACAGGCCTACCATTTGTATTGTATCACTCCTTAACTGTCAATCACCATATGTTTCTAACCTTTCCTTGCTATTTTTTCATGGTTATTAGAAATTAAAAGAAATACCTGTGGTATTTCAAATTGAAAATTATGTGAAGTACTCACTCACTTCTTGTAATGATGAGCAATTTTGTGCTAGAGATTATGAATGAAGTAAGCGAAGGACAGCACTCTTCAGATTTTTCTCTGTTTATTTGCCTACGAACGTTTCGGGCAGAGCCTTTCTTCAGCGTGTGTAATGGCGATTGCCGCGATAGAAATTATGCCTATAACAGGCAGTGGACTAGTATACAGCCCACATGATTGATCCCGGCCCCTGATCACAGTCAGGAACGATAATGTGGCCCCCCAGAGAAAAAAGTTTGGGGACCCCTGGGTTAAAGTAA